>NW_026585644.1:61944262-62075117 GCF_907164565.1 Psammomys obesus
AAGAAAGAAAGAAAGAAAGAAAGAAAGAAAGAAAGAAAGAAAGAAAGCAATAACAAAAGTGCCAGGAATGTGGCATGTGTCTGTAATACCAGCACGTAGGAGGTTAAGGCAGAGAGATTACTTCCAACCTGGAGTATAGTGAAAGAGCCTGTTTCAAAAACCCACCTCCCAAAACCAAGCAAACAAACAAACAGAAACAAAACTGTAGAGATGGCTCATTGGTTAAGAACACTCACTGCTATTGCAGAGGACCTGGATTTGGTTCTGAGAATCTACAAGGTAGCTCACAACTGTCTGAAACTCTAGTTTCAGGTAATCTGGCACCCTCTTCTGATTTTCAAATACCAGATAAACACACACAGAGTCATAGTCAATGCACAAATATTAAGGTAAAACACTCATACACATAACTTTAAAATATAATTTTAAAAATCTGGGCAAGATTCGGGTGGTGGCGAATGCCTTTAATCTCAGCACTCTGGAGGCAGAGGCAGGTGGGTCTCTGTGAGTTCAAGGCCAGCCTAATCTACAGAATAAGTTCCAAGATAGCCAGGGTTACACAGAGAAAGTCTGTCTTGAAAAACCAAATAAGTAAATAAATAGGTAAACAAATAAATAAAAATGAAACTTGGGCATTATTGTGTAATATCTATCATCTCAATACTTAGGAGGTAGAGACAGAAAGATCAGGAGTTTAAGGCTATCCTCCATAGTGAGTTCAAGGCCAGCCTGGCCTTCATGAGACTGTCTCAGTTGAAAAAGAAAGAAAGAAAGAAAGAAAGAAAGAAAGAAAGAAAGAAAGGAAGGAAGGAAGGAAGGAAGGAAGGAAGGAAGGAAGGAAGGAAGGAAGGAAGCCGGCTTGGTAATGTTAATATTTGTGTTTGTTGTGGCTGTTCCCTGCTGCTCATTCAAGTCAAGAATGGGAGGGATGTGATAATGCTGGATCCAGGAAAACATTCTTAGTGTTCTTGTTTCGTGAAGCCAAAGAAGGAGAAATGCTCCTCTCGGTGTGCTTCCCATCCTTGTTTTTCTAGTCTGCAGGACGGCTTGTTGGCTTGGTAGTGTCTTACCTGAGAGCTGAGTGCTTCATGGTGGGGGCAGCAAAATTAGCCAAAGTCCAAGACTTAAGGCAACACCTAGAAGAGCCTGGCCTGCGTTCATGTAAGTGCGGAGCCAAGTGCTCACACCTGCTTCTGTAGGAGTGTGCCCTGTGCTGGTTAATTTTAGCTGCCAACTGGGCACAACAACCGACAATCTCCTGGGAAGAGAGTCCTAATCAAATATTATCTCCATCAAGTTGGCCTGGGGCATGCCTGTGTGGGGCTGTCTTGACTGTTAATTGAGGAAGACCCAGGTAAGTGTGGGTGACATTTCCAAGGCAGGGCATCCTGAACAGTACAAGAGAGGAAGCTAACAACAGTGGCAAACAATCCACATGCCTGTAATCCCAGCACTCTGGAGGCACAGACAGGGGGCCACTGTGAGCTCCAGGTTAGCCTAGCCTACAGAATGAGACTTTGTCTCCAAAAATCAAAAATAAAGCAAGAATGCCGACATTTTATTTCTCCTTCCTTCCTTCCTTCCTTCCTTCCTTCCTTCCTTCCTTCCTTCCTTCCTTTCTTTCTTTCTTTCTTTCTTTCTTTCTTTCTTTCTTTCTTTCTTTCTTTCTTTCTTTCTTTTGAAACAGAGTATATGTTGTCCTGGCTGGCTTGGAACTTAATATGTAGACCAGGCTGGCCTTGAACTCACAGAGATTTACCTGCCTCTGCCTCCTGAGTGCTGGGATTAAAGGTGTAAAGCATCATTTTCACCTCAAATTTGGCTTTTCTCTGCTTCTGACTGCTCCCACCTCCTTCCACTGTAACTTTTCTGATATGATGAACTGAAATAAAGTCTGGAAATGAAACTAGAAGATGCTCTGACTCAGGGGGAGGACGCTCATGCCCAAGTATCAGGGAAATGGAGAGGGGTTTTGGCGGGGTTTTAGAACCCTGTCCTAAAAACAGAAATAAAACAAAACAACTAAAAAAAGTTACTCTTTTACTTATTATGTCCAGGGTATTGCCGGGCCATAGGATCACTTGTCACTGCTTGTTGACTGCAAACACTTCCCCCTCTGAGGACTACGTATCTTTGAGTTGAAGGTCAGGGCTCAGTATACAGAGTCCTGGTCCTGAGTACCTGTGGCTAAATTGCTGCTGCCTCTGACCTTCAGAAGTCCCACCTGTAAAATGAATGGCCAGAATGGCCACCTGGTGAAGCTTAGGGTCTTCATAACTCTTTCTCATCACAGGAGGGAGGAGTAATAGGCTGTGGGCATGAGGAAGGGTAGTCAGAACTTACAGAAAAGGTTCCAGGTGTTGATACAGGTGCCAGAGGGCAGAGCATGGTGACAATTAAAACCAATTTTTTGTTGTTGTTGTTTCTGTTGTTTTTGTGATGCTGGAAATCAGACCCAGTACCTCATGCATCCTAAGCAAGTGTCCTGCACCTGGCTTCACTTTAGCTCTTGAGAGATCCACTTTGACTGCCAGGTTGTGTGACCCTAGTGAAGGGACACAGCCTCTCAGAGCAACGATTTTCAACCTGTGGGTTACAACTCTTCACAGGGGTCACCTAAGACCATCAGACAACACAGATATTACTGTTCATAATAGTAGCAAAATTACAGTTATGAAGTAGCAACAAAAGTAATTTTCTGTTGGGGTCACCGAAACATGAGGAACTGTATTAAAGGGTCACAGCATTAGGAAGGCTGAGAGCTGCTCTAGACACTTGTGTGGATTACTGCAGAAGTCAGTCAGGCCTCAGAAGACACAGTGCTGAGAGAACAGAAATTTAGTTCTCTTACCACCCTGAATTCTAACCCCTTCACAGTCTGACTAATTATAGATTTAAAAAATGTGTTTTTCTCCTGTGCAATGGTGGTGCACAGGTTTAATCTCAGCACAGGTAGAGCTCTGAGTTCAAGGTCAACCTGGACTACAGAGAGAGGTCTAGGAAAGCCAGGGCTACACAGAAGAACCCTATCCTAACAATAGAAATAAAACAAAATAACTAAAAAAAAAGTTACTCTTTTACTTATTTTGTCCAGGGTATTGCTGGGGCCATAGGATCACTTCCAGAACACAATTCTCTCATTCTAGGACGTGTGATCCAGGGATCAAACTTAGGTCATCAGGCTTGCCGGCAGGCATCTTTATGCTCTTACTAGCCCTATTGTGGTCTTTGAATGAGAATGGCCCCACAGGCTCATATATTTGAATGGTTCCAGAGAACCCTTAGATAGGATTAGGAGGATTAGGTGGTGTGGCCTTGCTGGAGGAGGAGTGTGATGGGGTGGGCTTTGAGGCCCAGCCCTCCTTTCTCTGTCTGTGCATCATGATGTAGCTCTCAGCTGTGTGCTGACATGCTCCCTACCAGGGCGGCAATGGACTGACCCTCTGACCCTGTAAGCCAGCCCCAATTAAATGCTTTATAAGAGCTGCCTTGGTCGTGTCTCTTCACAGCAATAGAACAGTGACTAAGACACCTGTTTGAAGTTTTGAAGCCACAGGCATCCCTGAGCAGTCACCAGCCTAGACATCTCGGGGATCTGCAGCTGAGCCCTGTTGCCTCATGGACAAGCTCCACTCTGACAAGGCCTCCCATGCTCCATGGAAGAGTCCACATTGTTTACTCCTTCTTCGAAGCAGGCTTCTTCTAGCCCAAGAAAAGATTATATTTTCCTGACTATTTCTACAGCCCCGTACTTGGCCGCCCTTCACCCCTTGTGTGTGTTATTACTGATTTTTTTAAAAATACTTTTTGCTTTTTTTTTTTTTTTTTTTTTTTGAGACAGGATTTCTGTGTGGTAGCCTTGGCTGTCCTGGACTGGCTTTGTAGACCAGGCTGGCCTAGAACTCACAGAGATCTTCTGCTTCCCTGAGTGCTGGGATTACAGGCATGTACCACCATGACCAGCTTATTACCGATATTTTTTAACATTTATTTATTTATTTATTTATTTATTTATTTATTTATTTATTTATTTATTTATTATGTATACAATGTGTGTTTGCATGTACACCTGCATGCCAGAAAAGGGCACCAGATTTCATTTTAGATGATTGTGAATCACCATGTGGATGCTGGGAATTGAACCAAGGCTTTCTGGAAGAGCAGTTGGTCCTCTTAACTGCTGAACCATCTCTCCAGCCCCTGCTATTGATTTTTGGTCATACATCATGTCCTAGTTAGGGTGACCATTGCTATAATGAAACACCATGACCAAAGGCAAGTTGGAAGGAAAGGGTTTCGTCGACTTACACTTCCACATTGCAGTGCATCATTGAAGAAATCAGGACAGGAACTCAAACAGGGCAGGAACCTGGAGGCGGGAGCTGATGCATAGGTCATGGAAGGGTGCTGCTAACTGGCTGTTTCTTGTGGTTTGCTCAGCCTGCTTCATTATGAAACTCAGGACCACCAGCCCAGGGATGGCACCACCCACAATGGGCTGATCACATCTATCAATCACTAATTAAGAAAATACCCTACAGCCTGATCTTATGGAGGCATAAGGTTGAGGTTCCCTCCTCAGACGACTACAGTTTGTGTCAAGCCGACATAAAACTAGCCTGCACACACCAACATATATGAAATTAATTAGGAGCTATCTTAGTTAGGATTATCATTTCTGTGATGAAACACCGTGATCAAAAATTAAGTTGAGGAGAAAAGGGTTTATTTGGCTTAGAGCTGCACATCATTGAATAAGCCAGGACAGAAACTCAAAACCTGGAGTCAGGAGCTGATGTACAGGCCATGGAGGGGTGCTTGCTGTGCATATAAACATGTTTTTGTTTTGGTCCCAGGTGTGGGCTGTGGGACTGATTCAGATGGTCCACAGCAGCAGACTATTTGCTTTGTGTGGGCTCTGAGAGGAGCTCTTTGCCAGCTACAGATAGTTTGAATATGAGGACTCTGAAGAAAAGAAATGCCAGAGTCCAGAGAGTAGAGCTCTGAGAAAGAACAAGGCTGCTCCTGCTTCCCCCTTGCTGCTCCAGGTTGCTATTGTGAGACAAGAAGTTGGAGATTTGAAACAATGTTGGCCTGGCTCCAAGGAACCCATGACCCTAATCAGCAGGAAGCAGCTAAGAGAGCTGTGCCCATCTTTCCCACAAACCCTTTCTCTCTCCTACCTGTTTTTGGGTGTTGGAAGGGACTGGGGTAGAGTAGGGAGGAAAGGATGTAAGAAATAAAATTAAAAAAAAAACAAAACAACTAACGTCAACAGATGCTGGTTACTGGCTTGCTCCTATTGGCTTGCTCAGCCAGCTTTCTTATGGACCCCAAGGCCAACAGCCCAGGGATTGCACCATCCACCCACAATTTGCTGGGCCCTCTCACATCAACCACTAATTTAAAAACTGTCCTATAGGCAAGCTGGGTGGTGATGGTGGCACATACCTTTAATCCCAGCTCATGGGAGGCAGAGGCAGGTGGATATCTATGAGTTTGAGGCAGGCTGGTCTATACAGCAAGTTCCAGGACAGACAGCCAGACAGCGCTACACAGAGAAACCCTGTCTTGGAAAACAAACAAATAATCCCCCCCCCCCCCCCCAAAAAAAAAAAAAAGTCCTGCAGGCTTACCGAAAGCCTGATCTTATGGAGGTTCCCTCCTCTCAGATGACTATTTTGTGTCAAGTAGTCATAAAACTAGACAACACAAGAACTTTAAAAAGTCATGTGTATGTGTGCATGTGTGTGTGTGAAAGAGAGAGAATGTGGAGACAGAGGACGACTTCTGATAGTTCTCTCCTCCTACCTTTATGTGGCTTCTGGGGATCAAAGTCAAGTCATCAGTCTTTCACAAGTGATTTATTCCGGAGCCATCAGCCTGGCCCAGGTTTTCCTTCTTTGAGACAGCCTATGTAGCTCACACTATCCTGAATTCTCAGTCTCCTTAACTTACCTCAACCTCCCCAGTGCCAGGATTACAGGTGTGCATCACCACCCCTGGAAATCAGCATGCCTGAAAGCATAGACAGTGCCTTCTTTGCCCCACCAGTGCTGGGCAGCTGGCAGGTGTTCACTACATATCAGCTGATAGCATGGAGAGTTGGATGGCTAAGCCAGCCTTCCCAGTCTTTAGGTACAGGAGTGTCAGACTGGTCCACGGGCTCCTTCCCTGCCTGCCCCTTACTCAGAGCACCTAGCAATAAACTTACCAAGAGCCTGCAAGCTCTCAGATAGGGTCCCGCTTGAAGTCTAATGACTAGCAACTAGTCTACCCTTGCACCTGCAACAGTCTTCCTACCTCAGCCCCATTGCATGCTGGGATTGGGAGTCCATACCACCAGACATGGCTAGGGCTGTCAGCCACAGAAGCACATAGGAGAGGTGCTTGGCTAGGATCTAGCCTGTCCGCAGTGCCAGTAAGACAGGCAGGGTGGGGTGAGGTCCTCTGGGCTGTGAGAAAATCCCCTCCCTGGATCGTGAGCCCCTATGATTGTCCCACACGTAATATGCCATTTCTGCTCTCCTGACTCAGACTCAGGGATTTCTGGTTATGTGGGGCCCAGGACTCAGTGTGTGTCAAATGAAGAAACCCTCAAAGGGTCATGAAGAAACCCAGTTATATTGAAACACAGTTAACAGACATTTACATTTTTTTGGTATGTAATATATATGTTTCTTTATTAACATGTTAAAAACAAGGAAATTCTAACAACTATGTTCATTTCAAAGTAGTGACGCATAAATGATAGTCTGAGATATAAAGCAGTCTGAAAACATCTGGGATTTCTGTTGGCTACACAGTCACACGTACTGTTAATGCTATTGTGGCCTCTTGTCTAAGGGAATGTTAAATTTGTCACAGGTGAGTGAAAATAAAGTTGTAATTTTTTTTTCCTATCTAGGTTCACAAATCCCCTGAAATCCTTGGACCCAGCCAAAAGCCTCTGGCTACAGGATAGAACAAAGCAGCCTGAGCCTTAACTCCCCATACAGGGGCCCTGGGAAATAAGTACTCAAGCTATTTTCCTGGAGGAAGCTTGAGCCTAGGAACGTTAGGGAATCTGCCCCAAATCACCCAGACTCAGCGGGAAGCTCCGTCCCTCTCTCCACATAGAGCTGGACCCCAGAGCCGAGCACTCCACAGCCTCTGACCTAGAATGCTCACCAAGAACCTGAGCCCTATGGGGTTCAGCTGGTGAAACAGAGAGACGTGGCCCCTGGAAACCACACACACTCAGTTATCTTTATCTCCAGTTTATTTTTTTAGACTAAGAGCAGAGTATGAAAGTCACAGCCAAAGCACTTGAAAAAGGCCCAGGATGGGTGGGGACCACATAGGGTGGGCAGGGCAAGGTCCTGGGAGTTGGTTCCGGCTCAGGGCTGGAAGGGAGGGCATTGTTGGTACCGTCTCCAAAAGTGTCTGTGCGTTGCATAGGTCCTGTCTTCACAGAAGACAAAAGAGGGGCCAGGGGGTCCCAAGGGGGGGGCCTAACCTGGTGGGGAAGGGGTCTGAATCTGGAAGGGGAGGTCAAGAAAGGTCAAGGTCAAGGAGGGGAAGGGACTGTCTGTACATTATATATAGAGATATAGAGTCTGTACATGCCTGTCTGGCACCCCAATGCCCGCCCCGTCCACTGCCTGCTCCCCCCAGGGGTGTCTATTTGTAAACTTGGATTCTATCCAAACCACAGTCCTCTATGTGGGACTGGAGGGAGGAGGACATGCTTATTGCTGTAAACAGGGAAGGGGGCAGCCTGAGGCTCCACTCCTCACCCATCTAGTCCCCTCCCCATGTTCTGCCCCAGAGGACAATTACAGGGGCACCTCCCATGCTTCAGCTGTTCTCTCTGGGGCTTATTTGCCTCTTGGGGGACAAGGAGGGAGGGCACCAAGGGTCAGGGAGTCCTGAGCACTGCCTTTTAGAGCCCTCAGGTTTGGTACCAAACATTGCCAAAGCCACAAGGCACCTGGAACCTGTGGCTGTCCCTGTGCCTGATCCTCTACAGTGCCTGTTCTCGAGAGAGAGTGGCCAAAGAGGTCAGGCACAGAGAGATGTACCGTGCAGACCCCGCTCCCAACCATTGGAAGAAAGATGTAGGCCCCACAACTGGCTCCCTGGCTCCTTTTCAGCCCTGCCCCACCTCTCTCTGTCATAAGAAGGGGCAGAGCTAGGAGGCCAGGAGTGTCATGAGGAAGAAGGCGATGCCCACGGCCAGAGGCAGGTGTTCCCGCTTGGGGCTGGTCCCGCTGATGCTCTTCTCAAGCTTGGGCACCTGGGGGTTCTCTCCCTCAAAGTCTTCTGTGGAAAGATAAATAGACGGGCTGGTAAGGGCTAAGCTGTGCGCTGGGGCGGGGGGCACGCGGCGGCGGCGGCGGCGGCGGCAGCAGCAGCAGCAGTGGAGCCAGGGATGTGACCACCCACGGGGGAGGGGCAGGAAGGACTGGTGTCCCAAGGGAAGGCATGCGGAAAAAAATAGCAGGCACCGGGAAGGGGGCTGCGGTTCCAGCAGTGGCCACCAGAGGGCGCTGCGCAGACTCACCCAGCACGTTGATCTTCACATTGGGGCCCATGGTGAACTGGGGGAGAGTGGGGACCGGCTTCTCCCCGGAGTGCGATGCTGCGGTGTGGGGTGCGGGTGGGGAGAGAGGAGGGGAAAGTCAGGGCCAGGACCCCCTCCCCGTGCTACAGCTGGGGAGCTAATCCCAGTCGCCTGTGCCCTCCGCCCCCATCCCCAGGAAGCCAAGGGAGCCCCAAAGCAGGGAGGCGAGGATGCGGACGTGGCTGGAAGCCGACCCTACTCACTGGAGGCGCAGCAGACGAACACCTTCATCCTCAGACACTTCCAGTGCAGGTTGTGAGTGGGCGTGGCTGGGGAGGAGACTGGGCCTGAGTTGCTTTCGCTCACTTGGTGCCCTTGCGGCCTTAAGCATAGACTCTCATCCCCCTCCAACTTGCTGTGTCCCCGCTGTGTCCCGGAGTCACTGCTCCGTCCAGACACTGATCACCATGGCTACGCAGGCAGCCCAACCCAGAACGGCCATAACAGAAATGCTCTGCCGCCCACACTTGGGGCTGCCACCCAAACTCCCCAGCCTCACGACGCCTCGAGCGGAAACTGGCGAGCTCCCTATCGGCTGGCCGGGACCCCCCCCCGGCACTCCCAGGACCCGGCACTCACAGATGTAGTAGTAGTCGTGGCCGGCGTGGAATTCATAGCCCAGCGAGAAGGCGCTGTAGCGCTGGAACTTCTCGGAGAACTTGATGGGGCTGTGCGAGGCGTGCTGCCGGTTGCACTCCCAGCGCTTGGAGCCCTGGCTGGCGTTGCAGCTGCGGTAGCCGCTCAGGTTCACCATGTACAGCACGTACTGTTCCGCCCCACCGCCGGGCCCCGAGCTGTTGTAGTGCGGACAGTAAATATCCAGATAGTCGTTCACGTTCACCTGCACCGTGTAGCCCTCTCGCCGCAGGCTGCGCACAAACGAAGCGGGTCAGAGAAACCCCAATGCTCCAAGGCTTTCCATGCCAACACTTCTCAGGCCTTCATTAGGATACTTGCATATAATGTATTTGATGATTAAAAATTCACTTTCCCAGACTCTTGGCCTTTGTTTTATCAGCCCCTTTCTGTCCCCGGGGTCTAATGTGCCAGTCCCGTCTTTTTGGCCTGTCCTTCTCCTGACGGCCACCAGAGGGTAGCAAAGGTACAAGGAAACCCGTCCTACCTCCTAAGGAAGAGAGAGGGAGATGGGTGGAGGAAAGAAGGAACATAGCTCTGGTTGCCACAGAAACAGCGCAGGCCCCAACGACTCCCAGACCCAGGCCTGGATTTCCTCACTCCATTCCCCATAATTCACCAAGCCTAAAGAAGGACCGTAAGAACGGAAACATAGGGTGAAAGCAGAGAGACTCCTTGCTTGGAAGCCAAGCTCTCCCAGAACACCTTCTTGCTGCTACAGGTCCACCTTCCAGGCCAGTCCGACAGGACTTGCCCTCATACACGCATGTATGGCAGCGTCAAGCACATACATGCATAAGTTCTATGGCACAGACACAAAAATGTCCACCGCCCACTCAGAGGCAGCAAACACTCAGAAGAACTAATTTGTGTGTGCTGAGCCTATGCCAGTGTTAGCTGGCCCCAACAATCTCAGGGGTTCCTCCTATATTTCCTATAAGACAGAACCTCTCTCTTTGTGCTTCACGTCCCATTTGCCACCATCCAGAGGCCATGGACAATTGAACTCCCAACAACCTGACATAGATCAGGGAGCTGAAGAGGTTAGCATCAAGGCCCCACCTGCCATCATGGGAAGATATCTGTCTCATTACATACCTTCTTTCTTCACTCAGATGCCACTGCACCCCCCCACCCCCCCCCCCACCCACCCACACACACACACACACACCATGATCATGCTAGGCGAGTAATGAGACCACAATGCCTAGCCAAGATGACTTTCTGAATGGGTCTCTGGGAGGAAGCCGATTCTCGTCCCCAGGAGCCTCCACGTGCTCATCTAATGGCACCCTTCTTGGTGGCACAGAATGATGCGCAAGGACAGAGACTGCTCAGTGCAGACCTGTGGAGTGGGGTAGAAGCCTCCTTGAGCTTCCTCAGGGCAAGTGTGCACACATGTCGGCAGTGATATGGAGGCAACTTGGGCACAGGGAAGCATGGGCTACGTGGTAAAATGTCAAGCCATTGGGGTCCCCAGGCCCTGGGAACTGCCTGAGAGAAGGAACTGACTTTCCATGTCACCAGGCACTACCCAGTTGCACAAACAGTAATTAGACACATTAGGGAAATGAGCTTGGTGGCCCCTTCCTTGGAGGAGACCTTGAGGGTCGTCCTCCCTGACATTACCCAACTCCACTGGCTTTCCTTGTGTTGCCCCGTCCCCGTCCCTGGGGGGACCTGGTGTTTGGACTCTCTATTGAGAACGGGCACAGCCTTCTTGAATCATCAGGAATGCGACCAGTCCCACTTGGTTCCCATGGGAGTGATGGGTCACTTGGGCCCCTCCCTGTCCCTGGCACTCAGGAGTCTCTACAGGGCGCTGGAGCAGGGAAACGGGTTAGACAAGGCTTCGCTGCTCCCAGCCACCACCCATACAGTGTATGTCCATCCCAGCCCCATGTCTCCTGTTCCTTCCCTAAGGTCCTGGGAGAGGGCCACCAGTCAGCCAGCACAAGGTGCCAGGCCTGCAGCAGCCCATGGTTACCCTGGGGCCTTGTTCCTTCAGCCTCACCCATCTATCCAGTCTGATTTGAAGCAGCCCCTCCCTGCCGAGGCCCCATTCCTCCAGCCGCACACCCCATCACAGCATGGAGCAAGCCAACTCCAGGGATATTTCTACAGGTGGTACCTCAGTCTCCTCAAGAGGGTGGGGTGGGTATATAAAGTGGTTGCCGGGAGACAACAGGAAGAGAAGCCACCTCTTCCCTATCCCTGTGACTGGTGACAGAAAAGCCTCAGCAATACCCCGCAACCTGGTCATGTGGGCCAACACCTGCTAACAAGTTAGCTGTGTCCAGTTGGTATCTGGTGGATAGAGAGGCTGGCTGCCAGGAAGTCCTGAGAGAGCAGACTTGTCTGCTAGGCACAACCTCTTCAATTGAATCTGTCATCCTACTTAGCCTAGCAGTGAAGGGGGTGCATCTAGGCCCCAGCTGCTAACCACACCTCCGCCGGGGGGGGGGGAGGCCGTGGGGAGGTGGGCCGGCATCTGGGTACTGGGTTCCCTTCTCCATTCTTCTATCCATTTCATCCCCATTGCCTCGCGCTTCTCTCGAAGAAAGGCGGTATCACCGCTCTTCTACAAGGCTCTCCCGCTAACCCGGTTATCCCGACTCTTCTCACATCTACAGCGCCCTGACTCCCTGAAACTCAGCCTTCAGCCTCCAGTCCGCGGGGGACAGGACGAGAGGTGGGGGAGCAGGGAAGGAGCAAACGTCTCCCGCTGGGGCAATTAGGGGCAGGTAAACAGGGTGTCTAACAAGACCTGGGAGAAGGGAAAGGCTCCCAAGAGACTGAACTTGTTAAACCTCTACCCTCGGCTTTAGAGGCCAAGATGTAGAGTTAAGGGAGTGGAGGGAAAAAAGGCAGAGGCTGGGTTCTTCCCCTCTGGTGCGCGCCCCCGAGGCTGCGCGCGGCCGGCTCCAGCAGGCGAGGCCCGACCACGTGTGCGCGGCGTGGAGTCCGCGCGCCGAGGCTGGGGGTGGAGTGTGCGGCGTCGGCGTCGGGAACGCTCCCAGGGCGGCGCGTGCACCCGCCACCCCCGCGCCCCGCCAGCTCAGGTCTGGTGAAGAAGCAGCGCGCCGGTCACCCCCGCCCCTCGACCCTGCGACAGCAGCGGCGGCGAAGGTTTATTGATCTGCAGCGGCGGAGAAGAGCGAGGACCCGCCGAAAGCGAGACACACAGAGATGGAAAGACTCTGCCACACGCAGAGGGGAGACGAACACAGGCGGTTTCGCCTGAAAGGGGAAAGAGAGGGAGCCACAGTGAGAGAGGGGAAGCCAGAAGCCGGGAGAGGGAGGAAAGGAATGAGAGCCGAGCAAGACTTAGAAAACCGGCAAAGACTCAGCATCCGATCCAGAGAGGTCCGCAGCAGAGGAGGGGACAGCGAGGAAAAGAAGAGAAACTCAGACACACTGGCGACCAGACGAAAACAGGCCACCACGGACGTAGTAGAGGTCTCCATAAATATTTGTTGAATGAATGTGTGAATGAAAGTGGTCAGCAGCAGCTACGTTTCCATAGGTAGGGAGACCACGAGAAAAAGGTGCTCTCAAGGCGAGTCCCAACACCTTCGTTTAGTGCAAAGAGAGGAGGCGCTGGTACGGGGACATACACGGTTTAGCCCTCATCTGCCCCATTCCGTCCCCGACTCCACACGCTCATCGCTCCCTCCAGTAAGGTTGCTCCCACCTTGTCCTAGTTTCGGGACCAGGTTAGGAAAAAGGTCTTGCCTATGCCCAGGGACTAACTCAAGGGGCTGAGTGGGGGAAGGGGGCGATGGGTAGGTAGCCAGGACGGGGCCCCCGTCCCAGGTCGGTCAAAGAAGGCTACTGAGGGTCTGTCAAAAGACCTGCACGTGTCCCACCAGCACCCTCCCACGTGACCCTAAGAGGCGGGGTCGCAGACCCTCCCCACGTGACCCCAAGGGGCAGAGACCCTCCGCACGTGACGGGAGCCGGGAGCCAGGAGCCTAGATCACGTGACTGAGGGAGGGAGGCCTAGGAGCCTGTGGCTCGGCCCGGCCCCGCCCCCAGCTCCCCGGCCCTCTCCACTCCCGGCTCTGGAGCACGTCGCTCTCACGATTTATGGGGCCGCGGATGCCGCAGTGAGAGAGCCGGGGAGCCCGGGCGCAGCGGCAACAAAGGCCGGGAGCGGGGTGGGGGCGGCAGCGGCCTCCTGGCCGGGTGTGCGCCGCCTCCTACCTCCGTCGGTCCCTGCCCACACCGGAGTGGAAAGGGCGAAAGGAGGCTCTGGGAACCAGGCTCTCCCCATCCCGTTCCGGAGCTTCACCTGCGCCCAGGTGTATGCGGGGGAGGGGAACCTGATCAACGTTCCCCTCAAGGCTATTCCCACACCCCCTATGCTCTGGCACGCTACAACCAGGGAGGTTCTCCACGGTGGCGGGGAGCCCAGGGTCGCTCACCGGCGAGCCCTCCGCTCTCGCCAGACTGTAGCGGGGCGGGGGTCGGACGTGTAAATCTTAGGGGGGGGATGAGCTGGATACAGCAGGATAGTCAGCCCTCAGGGGCCCCCGGGGAGCTTGGAGTCCCGCTCCGGGGGGGAGGGGCTGCAACCCCACCCCCGAGGTTTCCATGGGAAGCGCAAGGGGGGGGCGTCATTAGCTCATCCCCACCCCCAGTCTGACACTCTGGGAGCGAGGAGAAAGAGGGGGAGGCGCAGAGCCCCAAACAACAAAGAGCAGAACGGCGAGCAGGAGCCCCTCCCCCGGAAGGCTGGGGGTCGTGGTCGAGGCCCTTCAGGTCCCCTCCCCTGGGGTCTCACCATTTGTTCCCTAGTCGGCCCCCAGGGCGGAGAGTCAGAGGCAAAGCTGCCGCCACCGCCCGGGCAGGTGTGACAGTGATCCCCGCGTCCCCAGGGATCCCCTACCAACACACCGAGGTGGCCAGAGTGACACACGACAGGTCGGCAGGGAGAAGACAAGGGCAGCAAGGACTGCGCAGAACGAGGGCCCGGGCCGCAGCCGGCCGCTGGCCGCCGCCGCACGCCGGAGGATACCGCCCGGCCGCCCTGACACCCGCCCAGACCGCGGCGGCGCCAAGAGCCACCCCAGCCCAGACAAGACCGGCCACGCGGACACCGACCGCAGCCCCTCCCGACCCGCCGCCCGCTCCCACCCCTAGACGGCCGCCGACCCAGACACACAAATCACCCCCGGACACACGCACACTGACAGGCGCGCACGCCCGTTCACACTCGGTACCATACGTCGTCCCTAGCTTGTGTGTGTGTGTGTGTGTGTGTGTGTGTGTGTGTGTGTGTGTGTGACACAAGCCGACATCTCTGCCTTCTTCCTTCTCACCAGTACCCTGCGTTCCCAGGGCCCCCAACTCCACGACCCTGTCCGGCTCACCTCAGCAAGGTTTACCCACACACCCAGAGCAACCCATTCCCCTTTATTCTGGGGAGGAGGTGAATCGGACTTCCCGCCTTAGTGCAGAACCCCATTTTAAAAAGCGAGAGTCTTAGGCAAAGCCCACCAACATTTATAGGCTGAAAACAGGTCATCCCTAGGCTCCCAAATGCAGCGGCCTATCAGCAGCACACCGGTACCCCCGGAGTTCAACCTACCCAAAAAGAGTGTGGATGGTGGGGGGCTACGGGACAGGGAACACTAGTCCAGGGGCCAGTGTGGAAAGAAACCAATATGGGGTTAGGGACCCCCAACAGCCTCCTCCTCCGTACAGCCAGCGCGCTCCTTACTATGCCCCAACAGCTTCTCTCAGACACCTCCGAGTTTCACAGACGCCCACGTAGTGCTCCCCTTTCCCTCGCCTCTCGCCACCAAGCCCGTCTCCCAGGACCGCCTCCAGGTTCCCCTAGGACTTCTCGGGCCCACCAGCTCCCCCATCACTGACGCGGGACGCGAGGGCTCTCCGGGTCCCCGACTCACTGCTGGTTGGAGCTGTTCCAGTATACCGCATGCCGGTTTCCCAGTGCGCCCCCAGGCCCCTGGGCCAGCAGCGGCAGCAGCGGCACGGGCACGAGCAGCAGCAGCAGCAGCAGCGGAGCCGCCGCCATCCCCGGAGCCGCCGCCGCCGCCGCCCCCCGACTGAGCCCCGCGCTCCCGGCTTCTCAGCTTCTCAGCTCCCTGCTGCCGCCGCTGCCAGCCCCCAACCTTAGTCACGCCCACAATCCTTCCCTCCGCCCTTCTGGGCGCGCTCCCGAAGTCCCGCCCCTGGCTCGCTCACGCGGGGCTCCGCCCCACTTGGGCACAGAGCGCGCGGCGCGTGGGCGGTGGGTACTGTGTAGCCCCTCTAGGAACGACGCGGTACTCTTCTCTCCTAGGTGATTTGCTGCAGCGGCTTGCGCCTTTAGCTCCCCCAAGGCTGGAGTTCCCAGGAGGATTTGGGAACCACGACCAAGACACACAGCTTGTGTAGGTCCACACCTTTCTTCGTGGAGTGTGGGAATGTTGAGGGGCGAAGGTCTACCTCTGAATAAGCAGGACTAGACCCATACCTGAACGAAGTTAAACCTCTGCTTCCTCCACGCCCTTTCCATATACACAGGAGTTAAATGGACACAGGATTGGGAAACCTTCAGGTGACACCCAGGAGCTAACAGCTGTCGGCCTGAAGGCCCTCAACTGAGCGGCTTGTTTTTCTTAGAGCGCAAAGAGTGTCACCTTCTGAGGGCTGAGCACCATGTGCTCTCCTTTAGTTTTGGCACTCTGGGGACAGAGACAGGGAGAGCTCTGTGAGTTCGAGACTAGCAACATAGGTCTGAGTTCCAGGCCAGCAAGGACTACCTAGTGAGACCAAAAAAAATTACTTCTGGTAATCCAAAAGTGTTTATTGTTGATGGTGATGTGCTAAGGCAGGAGTCAGTTGGAGCCCAGCAGGAATGGAGTGGTCATCTTGGCAGGCCCTCAAAGGGCCCCTCATTGCCTCCAATTCCCTCAGGCATGCTCCTCCTACTCCCACAGATGCCTTCTCTAAGGACAGAGGGCACCTTGTGTTCTAGCACTCACCATTGTCTTCCAAGCACAAAGACGACATACACAAGGTGTGGGGGGGGGGGGGAAGGTATGCACACCCAAAAGCAGGGAACATGGACACTTGATACACCTTTCCATACAGGCACAAAAGGTGCTACCATAACTAGAGAAGGGATTGGTAGAAACATAGGCCCATACACACCATACACACACACACACACACACACACACACACACACACGCTCACACAAGACACACATAGAACACACATGCACTCACACTTCTCCCAAACTGGGCTACACTCTTTCACAAAGGGTCCCGAATCAGACCTAGTAGACATTCATCCCTTATCTCTTCTCTTTCCTAGAAGCCCAGACTCCTGAGGCGAAGCTCTCAGGAGTCATAGCACCTGTACCCCAGGGGGCAGGCAGGATGCTATTTTTGTTTTTCTGTTTTGTTTTTGTTTTTTGTTTTTGTTGACAGTTTCTCTATGTAACCTAGGTTGTTCTGGACTCACTTTGTAGACCAGGCTGGCCTCGAACAAAATAGCATGATGCTGTTTTGTTGTGCTTCAAGAGGCAGGAAAGACAGATAGCAGCACCCTCCACCTGTTTGCAAGGCCCTGACCACAGGCCTGCCTTGGGTAGGGGAGAGAGGAGCACTGCATTCACAGTATACTCCATGCCTCCCTGCTGCTAGGTAAAAGTGGGTGCACCTCTCGGGGCTCCTCTCCAGTCCTAGGAGATATCTTCTCTCTTCTTGGGAACCAGAAAATAAATGAGGCCCCTTGGGATGGGAGTGAGGGACTTTGCAAACAGCTCTCACCATTCCCAGAGAGATCTGGTTCACCCAAATAATGCTAACCTGCCTACTCTGGGGACCACAAGCTCCAGCCCCAGCCCCTCTGTGCCATGCCATGCCTTTGCTCCACAGAAGCAAGCTTCTCTGTAGGGCAGAGTAGCCAGAGAGACTGCCCCTATGAATAGTGAGTACAGGCTGGCTGGATTGGTCCAGAACTTTGAATTCCATTTATTTTAAACTTTAGATTCCTGTTTCTAGAATCTGAGTTCCAAATTGGGAATTACTTAATTGGTAGAGCATTTATATGAGACCCTGGGTTCAACCCCCATTACTGTAAAAATAAACAACAAAACTGGCTTTTATTTATTTTATTTTATTTTATATTTGTGTAATTTGGGCCCAGATATTTCTGTTTAGATTGTAGCACCTCCTTCTCCCTGTAATAATTCTAGAGATTCATAGTGAGAGAAGTGTCTCAGAGGTTAAAAATACTTGCTACTCTTCTAGAAGACCCAGGTTTGATTCCTAGTACCTACATCAGATGGTTTACAACTGCCTGTAACTCCACCTTCAGTGGACCTGATATCCTCTCCTGGACTCAGAAGGCACCTGCACTCATATGCGCATATACCCACATACACAGAGAGAGACAGACAGAGACACACACAGAGAATTAAAAATAAATAGTAAAAAAAGGAGCTTTTTCCCTTGAACCTCTCTGTTTAAGCCTGGGTTTAAGGCCATCTTTCTTTTCTCTGGCCCCACTCTGACTTTCAACACTTTGTGGTTCCCGTGTCAGTGGCATCTGGTCCTCTGGTATCCAGGCTTCTGTCCACGGGGCTGCTGCCTGGCTGATATGGGCCTTTGTGTGGGAAACAGAAAGCACCCTTTAGGCACATTCTGTCTCTAGAGTGCACTCTTGGCAAGTGGTGCTTTGTATAAAAACAAAGCTGCAGCTTCCTAGGGTGGGAAATAGGCTTCTGTGTCTCCCCATCCTAGTAAGGGAGTGTGAGATAATATCAGACTCTTCTTGCCCTTTGTTGTTACTTTATTGTACCAAGTACAAACTCCCAGCTGTCTGTGGCAGCTCTGTCTACAGAATACACAGAATATGCACCTCCAGCTACAGTGCCTCAAAAGACTCAAAGGGACTAGGATCTATGTATTTGTTTATCAACTAATTTTTTTTATTTATTGAAGACAGGGTCTCTCTACGTATCCTTGGATGTCCTAGAACTCACTATATAGACAAGGCTGCCCTCAAACACCTGCCTCTGGCTCCAGTGCTGGGATTAAAGGTGTGTCACCATGCTTGGCTGGGACTGGCATTCTGGAAGGATTAGGTCTCTGTGGATGAGCTCTGAGCTGCTGTCCATGCCTGGGACCTGCTCTGGGGCATCTGGGTTAGGGGAGAAGTCCTCCATCCACGTTGAGTAGGCCTTTGTATATATATCTGTGACTCCAATCACTCTTGACTGGCCTGCAGTGGGGCCAGGTTATCTCTCTGGCTCTGCCAGCCAGCATTCACGTGCACACGTTATCTACAATACTGCTATGTAGACAGGGGACAGAGCAGGAGGTTTCAAAAAGTGATTATTTCTCCTTGATACAGAAGATATGTCCTCACAGTTGTCCCCTTTAAAAGTGTGCTTGGGGACTGAAGAAGAGGGCTCAGTAGGTAAGAACTGAGCAAATGACCTGGATTCGATTCCCAGCACCTATATGGCAGCTTCCAACTACCTGTAATTCCAGTTCCATGGGATCCTACCCCCTCTGACCTCTTCAGGCACCAGGCATGCACATGGTGCATAGACATACATGCAGACAAAACACTCATACACATAAAAAAATTATAAGATGTTTTTGTTTTGTTTGTTTGATTGAGACAGAGTTTCACTATGTAGTCCTGATTGTCCTAGAATTCCCCATGTACACCAGGCTGCCCTTGAACTTACTGCCTCTGCCTTCCAAATGCTGGAATTAAAGGCATGTGTCAACACCACCTGGCCTAAATTTTTAAAAATGTCAGATATAGTGTGCCTATAAGGGGGAGGCTGAGGCAAGGAGAATCACAAGGTCAAGATCATCTTCGGCTACAAAATCAGTTTGAGGCCAGCCTAGGCTAAGTGAGGCTCTGCCTCAAAGTAATAACAATGATGATAAGCTGCCTTGACTTATAAAATCGGTTCCTTGTTTCAACTCCCACAGTAGGTCACACACTTCAGTGTGAAATTCAGAAACACTTCACTCTAACCTGGCTTCACTCTAACCTGCTGTCTGGCAAACTGGAGTTTCGTCTCTCTGGGTCCCAGGCCCATTGGCCCCAGGGCTGGCTACCATGATCTCTTTAGGAACATTGACCTCAGACTTTGAAAATTCAGACACAGTGCCATGTTCTCCCAGCTCGTAGGGTCCAAGGAATCAGGAAGTTGAACAGGTCTGAGGCACAGGGAGCATCTAGGCTGTGTAGCCCAAGGCAGCTCCCAGGACATAGGGTAGCAACTACAGAGCTGAGCTTAGTTCAATAAATCATAGAGGCTAGGGCCTGGGGGAAGGGATGGCTGCAAGGGGAGGGGGCTGGATAAATAATTCATTAAACAAATAAACAAGGAGCCTGAGAGAGGGAGGCTTAGGCATGATGTGAACAGGAACGGCAGCCACCAGCTCCTGACATGAAATATTCACAGCTTCTGCACCTTTCACAGGGTCATGAGTGTTCTGCTGTGTAAGTACCATAGACACCTGGGTACCATGAGTGGGTCCAGATGTGTGCATTTCTCTGATTTCTCAGTGTGTGTCCACATGGCCCTGTTGTATGCTGGACTACCTGAGGTGACCTGGAGCCAAACATATAACTGACACATTGGATAAGATAATATGACTTATGTCAGGGAACATAGCTCTCCCCCCACCCCCTGATTTTGTCTAGGACACAGAAAATTAAGATTCATAGCTTTGGTGATGGGGTCAAAGAGTACCCATGCCTTGATCCCTCTACTGGGTCTAGAAAGCCGGGGCCACTGTAGCAGGTAACATCTCTGGGGTGTTACATTAGAGGTGTATGCACTTTTGGTGGTCCTTGAAGAAACGCCGGGAAGGAGGCGGCATGTACAGTGTCTGCATCAACTCAGTGGCTTGCCTGTCGCTTAGCTTCTCCTGGACTGCTCTTCTCATCTCTCCAGTGGGGCTAGAAATACCCTCCCTACTTGAGAAGTTGCTTGTTCCAAAGATCAAGATCCACATCTCTGTGAAGCACTTAGTACGGCGCTTAGGGCTCCAGAGATGCTTGAGTAATGGAGGCTTCATCAGAAATGTTATTAAGGAGTTGCCTCCTTGCTCTGCCCACCTAGACCTGCCCAGAAAGAATGCCTTTACTCCTGCTGCCTCTGATTTTAAAGCTTGCCTGACAACCATCACAGAGAGAAAGATGGCCTAGGGCTTGGAGGGTAGGAAAAGATTTAATAGACTGAAGGACAGGGGATTCACATTTAAAAAAGAAAAAGGAGTCTTAGCCCAGTATGGTGGTGCACACCTTTAACCCCAGCATTCAGGAGGCAGAGGCAGGTAGGTCTCTGTGGTTCAAAGGCAGTCAGGACCACATCGTGTCTAATAAGAAATTTCTTTTCTTCAGACTGGGAGGGAAGGGCCTCTTTACCTTCTTAGACCCTATGGCCACTTCTTAATCTCAAACTCCTAGATCTGATTCTCACCAAAGTTTTGATTTCTAGAAAGTGGCTGCGAGGAGACAGATAGACCTGGTGGAAAGGTCTTTGAGCAAGGTGTCACTATGCTGACCCCATCTTCACTGTCGGGGCTCTGGCCCCACCCTCTGCCCAACAATTAAGGGCATCCCTGGCAATGAAGTTTATGCCTGGGCAAAGACCAGAGTGGGTGGGGAGAATCCGGGCTGTAGAGAGCCTCATAGAGTCAGGGTGGAGCACCTGGCAATTTCTCAGCAAGCCATAGCATTCTCCAGCCCTCTCCTGTCCCCTGGAAAGGATCAGCTCCCCAGGGAGAAAGCCAGCAGACAGGTCTGAGCTGGCCTGTTCTTTTACACAGAAGAACTGATGGGGTGGGGGTGGGGGGGGATTTGGGCTCTTGGTGGATATAACACCTGTGTCACTTGGGAAGTCAGAAGCACAGTGGTCTACCATGCCTAGGAGTGCCCTACAGCCTGGGGACCAGCCCTTGTCTCCCTTGGCCAGACTGCTGCTGCTTTAGGAGCTAAGTTTCTGGCCCTCTGATGTGAAGACAATGTCTGACCACCTTTTCCCATGGAGCCAACATGCGTTCTCCTTTCTTTCCCCTGGGCTGGGCAGGTTCAGGCCAATCTGCACAAGAGCTTCACAGCAAACATTGATCTGTAATAAAACCACAATATGTGTTCAGAAGAACAGATTGAGATAGAGAGATCCAGCTTTCTCTTTCTCACTCACTTACACACACACACACACATGCACACATGTGCTCCCATACTTTCATGGAGAGAAATCATACTGTTAAGGCATATACCAACAATCCATAAAGTGTATCTCAATATGGACCTTTACTATGTCAAAACACACAAATGTCATTAATTTTATACATCTCCCTGCCATAAATTTTGTTCTTCTCAACCAAGGCCCTTTCTTAGAGCCCATTCTCCTCTAGCCTTTTTTTAGTTCCCAGTCATCTGTATGTAGGTCCATACAAATGCTTGCACTTTGAATTATACTTATTTAATGGCTGGTCTGTCTCTGAAGATTTCCTTTCTTCCTTCCTTCCTTCCTTCCTTCCTTCCTTCCTTCCTTCCTTCTTTCTTTCTTTCTTTCTTTCTTTCTTTCTTTCTTTCTTTCTTTCTTTTTGTTTTGACTCATTTTTTTTAAGACAAGGTTTCTCTGTGTAGCGCTGGCTGCCCTGGACTCACTTTGTAGAGCAGGTTGGCCTCAAACTCAGAGATCTGCCTGCCTCTGCCTCCAGAGTGCTGGGATTAAAGGTGTGGGTCACCACACCGGGCTTAGCAGAGGTGTTTAATAAATAAATAATTGTGAATTCATGAGGGGGAAATGCATTTGGACAGTGCCACCGTTCCTAGAATCCCTTGAGTGTCACAAGGATAGCACAAAACCTGTCCATGGCACTTATGCAGCTTACCCTCCTCTGCTGTGCCCAGGTGCCCTGACCTCACTGCCTGGGTTTCCTCAGAGCCTTGCTTTCTTCCTTCCTTCCTTCCTTTTTTTTTTTTTTTTTTTTTTTAAATCAGTGTGAGACCATGAATTTCAGTTCCACATATATGATAGCTAGCAGGCATGTAAGGGTTAAATGACACCTCATTAGTCTTTAATTGGAGGGAAGGAAGCTGCCCTGGCACCAGACAGGTGGGCAAGCCTGCTCCTTGCTAGAACCCAGCATCCCACCAGGCATGTGGGTGATTTGGCCCTGGAGACCTTCAACCCAGCTGGGGCACCCCCCCCCTCCCGGCTTTGCCAGTTTAGTTTCCAGGCAGTACAGACCAGCACTCCCCATCTGTCACCAACATCTAGAGGCAAGGCAGGCTCCTTATTTTTTCTCCTTTAGCTAGTCTCTGCCACTTCCCACCCCCCAGGAGACTATGGAGAGTGGGAGGAGGGGTGCAGAGCTTGGAATTGGACAGCGAAGGAATACAAAGCTACCAAGGGATAGATTGCACATACAGACAAGTGACAGAGATAGGGAGGTAGAGATGTCTGCCCAATTTGACCTTAAATGAACAGAATGCAAATGAGATGCAGACGATATGCAGATGAACACAAGGATCTCAGACTTGACATTCCCCTGACAGTAGCTCTGCACACCAGGCACCAGGCTGATGCAAACAATCTCCACCTAAACTTTGTGGGTTAAGTGACACTGACCTTTGCTTCGAGTGAGAACTTTGAGTACTACAAGAGTTTGGTTGGGTGAAGGCTACTGAACTTGGGACGCTGTGCTCTCTAGCTTCCTCATCCTATTCCCCCAGGCCTTCTTAAAGCAGCTACAGTAGGCGGGTCCCAGCAGCTGGGGCAGTGACCACTCTCAAGGTTATGCTTGGACGCACCGTCGGTTGCTATGGGGACCTTCGTTCCCAGGCCTGAACCAATGCAGACTGCCACTGATGACCTCATGCCCCAGGTTCGGGTATTCTATTGGCTGTTCGGAAGCCCGAGTGCACACCTTCAACTGCGTCACTGCTAGGGATCCCCCGACGACCCCAGCTAAGGTGGCTAACTAAAAAAAGTGTCAGCTCAGCCCACAGAGAGCTGGATGAAGGAATGGAAAAGGGAATATGGCAAAGCAAGAAGAAAAGAGAGGGAGGAAGGGAGTGAGTGAGAGAGAATCATGGAGACAACGGGTAAGTGTGGAGCAGAATCCAGGCAAAAGACTCTCGAGCCAGGGAAACAGAAAAAGGTTAAGTTTTAGCATCTGTACTGCAAAGACTAGGGTTGGCCTAGTGAACTGAGGGCCCTACCCTCAGCTGTCTAGCACGGCTGAATTTAGGGGAGATGGGTTACACCCCAAAACTTGAAGGCCTGTCTAACCTCTTGGAACTGTGCCCCTGAAAATGCTGCGAAGGCTTCTCGTGGGTAGGGCCAGGTATGGGAGGGCCGCCCAGAGCCTACAGCCTGTATTGTTCCTAACAGCAGACTTCATCAGAGCTTTCTTCCTGGGTCCGCAGCTGCCATAGCGCAGGAGCCACACTCTGAGGAAGGAAACAGAAAAGACGGGGTGGCCTAAAGACCTACAGCCTGAGAGCGCTAGTTTGCACCCCCTAAGTCTAGCTCTGTGCCCACCCCAGTATCTGCCCTGGCACCTGCAAACGCCTGGGCTGTTTGCAAATGCCCGAAGTCTGTGTGGAGCGCAGTCTGAAACCGAGGCCACATGTCTGAACTCGAGAAAAGCCAGCTAGGTCTCCAGTCCCTTTTGCACAGGGGACTGGCGCTGCCAGCCAGAGCTCCTGCTGGGTCCACGAAGAGGTGTGTGGGGCCGCCGGGAGTTGGGTGAGACCTCATATTTCTGAATCCAGGGTACAAGCTGCTAAACAGTTGCCCCGGAATTGCCCTGCTTATGATTTCTCTGATAAGGGACGATAGTAACTGTATCTCTGGTTTCCATGGCAACAAAGAGACGCCCTCCAGGAAGATGGCAGCGATGGAACTCCAACGCTGTACGCTGTATGGAAAGACTCAGCTCCTCCCACAGTTCTTAGCTGGCTTTCACTTCTGCACATAAACATCTTTAATCGCTAAAGATCAAAGTTTAGGGTCAGGACCCCAACACATCACCAGTATCGCACCATTTTCTGAAAGTGGCCTTGAATAAAGATTATTAAGTAAGAACCTACTCTTCTACTGTCCTTAACCCTGGGCCTTAGCTAGAGCCACAGAATTACCAAGAACTGTGAGGGCCAAAGTCGTGTGATAGACAGGTCCATTCCTTTGGAGAAAGGTCTGACTAGGTGTGCAAGATAGGGAAGGCTTCGCAATCCCCAGCATCCTGCTGCCTGCCCCCCAACCCCCCACCCGATAATGTTCACACGCTGCTGCCTCTCTTCGCTGTCACAGCAGGGTCGGGCTAATCAACACAACGTCCACTTATTGATCGCTGGCTCCAGGCCAGGCAGGCCGGCACCTAGCCAGAGGAGCCTACAGGGGCAACAGGGAGGGCAGAGCACAGCCACGGGGGGAGGGGTGTTCCCTCCCCTACCTCCACCCAGGGCAAAGTTAAGAACGAGAGAGCTGGTGGGGTTAGGGGAATGTCAATCTTATTTGAGAGAGGAAAGGACAGTATTGGACTAAGAGTGAAGGAACCCTCCCTCCTGAACCCCACCCCCTTCTCCTTATAAAAGCTCAGAACAAAGAGGCCGCTGGGGAAGAAGGCTTTGATCTGACCCCACCTTCCCAGTTCTAGGCCAGGCACCGCCCAGAGTGCCCTTGGGAACGGGGAGGAACTCAAAGCTCGATGCTTTTCTGTTTCCCCTGGGTTTTACCCCAGAACCTGGGGTAGGCACTGCCAAAGTGGATTGTGGACAGCATCTGCCACCCAGCACAGGAAGATGGCTGGGGAGTGGGAGAAGGTGCCAAGCCCCACAGCTGCTGCTGGCACTTATCCCAACCTGCCCAGAAGGATGCCCACTGATGGCTGGCAGTGGATGGCCTGGGCACAGCTGGCATGGAGGTCAGGCCAAACCAAGCTGAGAGCCCAGTGAGTTTAGGTGTCAGGGAAGAAGCCACAAAGGAGGGTAACACAAAGATGGGTGGTTTTTAATGTAGGTTTATTATTTTTGTGTGTGTGTTGGCACTTGTGTGGCATAGTCATCGACATGCCACATGGCATGTTCAAAGAACAACTTTCAAGAGTGTGCTCTCTCTTTCCACCACGTAGGTTCTAGGGACCAAGGCTTCATGACAAGTACTTTCACCTGCTGAGCCTTTTCACTGGCCTCCTTGTTTTATTTATTTATTTTTCAGACAGGTTGCCCATACACATGCTGACTTCCTGCTCACTGCCCCCAACCCCAACCCACCCCCCAGTGCTGGGATTACAGGTGTGAGCCACCACTCCCCACTAGAATGGGTGATTTATTGAAGTTTTGGTCCAAACACTTATAAAAAAATACAAACCAGCATGAAATATAACCTCATGGCAAGTCCGTCTTCACAGAAGACAAATGAGCAGCACCTGAAAGGGCAACTCTTGCCCCTGGGAAGAGGCTGAGAGGGCACAGATGGCATGGCTTCTCCTTTGCTCTTGGCCAGGAACCCACCTGTTCCCAGGTCTTTGGCTTTGCCCCTCAGCAGCTCAAGTCCCAGTCTTCCAGGGGACGAACCATCAAAGCAGCCGTGCTTCAGAGAGCCCTGGCCTGTCTGAAGCAACCCTGAAGTTCCTCTTCAGCCTGTGGTGAGAAGGGCAGTCACCTACAAGAGTCACCTCAGGTCCTCTGACTTCGCACATAAAAGCTTTCTCATGTCTGCCTGGCATCTCGGGTACGGTGGCAGAAACCCCTTCCACAAAGGATCTTGGGGAGGGCTCTGGTTTCTTGGGGTGACTTGGCTCACAGAACTCGCAAAAGACGAAGTATTGGGAGCAGCAGCAGCAGCAAGAGAGACAAGGGGCTGGGGGCATGTCCTCCTCGCCACCCAGACGTGCCACTTTCTCCAGGGCTCCCAACAGGATGGGCTGACTCCGACCCTGTGAGGCAGAAGAGGTGGAACTGCTGGCTCTGCCTGCTTCCTCAGCAGCTCCCTCCCTGCCTTTTCCATTCTGATTTCACTCTCTAGCATCTCCCAAAGCAGCCACTGCCTTCCATGATCACCTCCATCCTTCTCAAACCCCAACTTCCAAGTCTTTCCAGTCAATTGACATTAAGGCTTTGAAGGGCCTTGCCTCTTGGGGACCCCATTCTCTATGCCCAGCTTTTAAAAAGGTGGGAGTTCCCATAGGCATGACATGGGAGAAGAGTCTGCAGCCTGAGGCTCTGTCAGGACCCTCATGTCTGATGTTCCTGTTCCCCCTGCCCCCCAGCACTCTTCTCCTTTCCCAACTGGCTAGAAGGCCTTTCACAGCCTGGACCACTTACTGCTCTCCTTGCAGCAGACAGACACCTGCAGCCTCAAGCATCGGCCAGAACTCTCCGGAGCTGGCACCGCTGATGGGAAATTGGGAGGAAGAAGTCAGTGCAGAAAACCATTCCGTCCTTAGGCTAGTGTAGGCCCTCTTGGATTCTCTTCATTTGGGAAGCACACCGAGTGCCAGCCCATCCATGCCTCTCAGCACCCCCAGTCCTGGCTTCCATATTCTCTCCTCCTCTGTGCAGACTCAAACTGCTCCCTTACCTTGTCCCAGGCCCAACCCAACATCTTAAGCACTAACCACAGCTCCCTTTCCCACAGCCTTTCCTTTCTCCTTACTACAGAGGTTTCTGCTTTTGACACCACAAAAAGGCAAAGCACCCACTCCTCTCCCCACTT
Organism: Psammomys obesus; assembly: GCF_907164565.1. NCBI lineage: Eukaryota > Metazoa > Chordata > Mammalia > Rodentia > Muridae > Psammomys > Psammomys obesus. The sequence goes on from NW_026585644.1 coordinate 61,971,232, forward strand.
TCCCCAGAAGGCATGCAGTAAGCCCTTCTCACTCACAGATGTAGTAATAAGTCTCTCCAGGCAAGAACTCGAAGCCCAGGGGGAAGGGTGTGAAGTGCTGAATCTTTTCTGAGAATCGCACAGGGGCAAAAGGGGCAAAAGGCAGTGAGCACTTCCAGCGCTGGAAGGCATTTGCCCCCTCTACCTTGCAGGCCTCGTAGCCTGACCAGTCCACCATGTATAAAGTGAAGGTTTCAGGGCCCTCTGGGGGCCCTGGTCTTTCATAGTGTGGGCAGAAGATGTCTAGGTAATCATTGAGGCTCAGCTCCACCACAGCATCCCCACGAAGCAGCCTGTGGGCACAAGGGAGTGAGAGCTGATGGGTTATAGCACAGCACAACTAGAACAGAAATGGGATCTGAGCCCACCTCTCTCACACCCATTAGAGATGTAATAGCTTAGGAAGGCCACCCCTTTTCAACCCCCTTAGAATCGAAGGCTGGCATGCTAACTAAATGCTCTGTTACTGAGCCATGATGAGACTCTTCACTTTTTCTTTTGAAACAGGGTCTTTGCTAAGTTGCCCAGGCTGGCCTTGAACTTATATAGTTCAGGCAGGCCTTGAACCTATGATCCTCCTGCCCTAGCTTTCCAAGTAGCTGAGATTACATGCCTGTGCCAGTTCCCAGACTGAATACCTCCTTGAGAGATGGTGTTGAAGTAGTAAAGGTGATGATCAAGTCAGCTTTAGAGAGGCCAAGGCTGCCATGCCAAGCCCACAAGGCTTGCTTACTGGGGGGAGATCACCATCATACCAGCTTTCAGGACACCTTTTCTCCAGCCCTTTGCTCCAGATGAGGCCTGGCCTACCATCAGTGTGTGGTAAGTACTGAGGGCATGAATGCTGCCAGCGGGCTGAGCCCGAGAGGGAACAGATACATGCCCACAGATGAGGTAGAGATGAAGTTGGAGCTGTTAGGGTCTCCTGTACCATACACAGCGAGAAGAAGACTCTCCCCACCCCACAGCGAAAAGAAAGGCGTGGTAAAAAGAATGAGTAAGGACGCTTCTTCTCTTTTTAGGGAGGATCTCATCTTGTGGCCCAGGCTCGCCTTGAACTCATGATCCTCATGGCTCACCTCAGTCTTGATTCATTTTATCTTTTTTTTTTTTTTTAAGTTATGCATGTATGTGTATGTGGGCATGTGCACAAGAGTGAATGAAGGTGCTAGAGGAGGCTGTGAGCCCCACATGCCACCTCACACAGTCCAGCTACAAAAGACAGCCCTCCACACAATCAAGATCCTCTTCCTCACTTCAAACAAGCAACCTGGGGAGTCACTACAGGTGAGAAGGGCTGGGACAGGCCACCCCCACAGTACCAAATACTGAGTTCACCCAACACCATTCACACAGTAAAAGCATGATTCAGGAAAGGCCTCTAAACGGCCTTCAGTGGCTAGCCAAGGAAGCACCTGCTGTTGGAACTCCTGATTAGAGGGATTCCTGGGCCCAGCTCAGACCACTAGAAGGCAAACTGATGGAAGATAGGGTCTTTGTATGCTTCCTTACATTGGGTGTGGAAGAACACTCCCTACAAGGCCAGAACTCAGTAAATACTTGTGGATTTGGTGAATGAACTAGAAACTGAAGAGCCATGGTCTGAGGCACTGGTCTGGAACTGAGATAGAAGAAGTCAGAGTCCAGGACAATAGCTCTTATCACTCAGGACTGGTATTGGAATAACTATCTTTAGGCCTGCCCTCCTGGGGGTCTGTGGCTTCCCGCCGGGCAGTGTCTCAGCCTCTCTTATTGGTAGTGTCCACCAGCTCAGCTCTGGTCTTGACACACAGTATGTGCTTATCGAATGTTAGTGAATAAATGAACAGAGCCACAGATTGTCTTAAGTAGAAAATCAGAAAGGAAAACAGATGGGGAAGGCAGAGAGGCAGGGAGAAATGGGAAGCAGGATGCAAACAGCACAAAAAAAAAAAAAAAAAAAAAAAAAAAAAAAAGGTTCAAAGGCAGCCAGCTCAGCACAGAGGAAGAAATAAGCATTTAAATCCGTACAGCGGCACTTCTTTTCACAAGCCTGACATCAGCCAGTCCTCTCGCTTCCCAGGGTACTAGGTATTATTAGCCCATTTCGTAGATGACATAAATGAGGTTAGCAAGGTCAAACGACTGACCCACAGGTGAATCAGCTAGAAGGGCAGGGCCAGGATTGGACAGAAATAAGATCAAGATGAAAGCAGAGATATCAAACGAAATCAGGGGCCGAGAGGATCTCAGAACCAGAGAGGAGCTCACGTTCTTTCATTAGGGTAAAGACTCCTCCCGGGCTCTCAGTGGCCCGCCCCAACTCCTGGCCGCCGGAGGTATGGGCTCACCAGAAAAGGGGGGCGGGGCCCGGAATACGGGCCCAGGCCATCCTCAGCTCCCCTCTTTCAGACTCCATCTGACCACCCTCAGGATTAGGGTCCTCCGTTCGCCCCCCCAACACGTGCGGGCGGGGGGACCCCGGGCACGCCTCGCCCCTCCCCCGCCGACTCAAACAAAGGAGCCCCGGCGCGCGGCTGGGCAGGGCTCAGACAGCGCCTAGCAAAAGGCGAGCCACGGGCACGCGCACAGCTCGGGAGCGCGCGGCCCCAGCTCGGCGCTCGCCTTGTTCGGCCGGGGTACCTGGGGTTAGAGGAGTTCCAGTAGATAGGGTGGCGGAGGCTGGAGCACCCCCGCAGGCGCGAGCCGAGCAGCGCGGCCCAGAGGACAGTCCGCAGCAGGGGCAGCAGCCGCATCGCCCCTGGGGTCCAGTCTGGTCTGGCCCGGCCGGTCCCGGCCCACTCCTCTGTCCCGGCGAGAAAGGTACAAAAGTGGAGGGGGGGGGTACGGAAAGGAGGTGGGGTGTGGAGACTCTTAGACCACACCCCTGGATAACTTTCCACCAATGAAAACTCGTCTCCGCCTCTCCACCCTGGGCCAACTCTTGTTAACCCTTTGTGCGTTCCGGTGCGCGCAGGTTAGCCAAAGCTTACCTTTGAAATCTCACCGTGCTGGGAAGGGGTGGCCTAGTCCACTAAGAAGTTTCTGTTTGGAGGTTTTTGGTTTTGGTTTTCTGTGTGTACGTGTCGGTGCGAGTTGTCATGAGGCAGAGGTCTTGCTTCTATCCCTCTCCACCTTATTTTTGAGATAGGGGCTCTCATTGAACCCGGTGCTCGCTGATTGGCTAGGCTTTCAGTCCCCTTAAGCTTGGGGTTGAGGGTCCTCCTGTTTCCTAGCCCCATCTCTTCCCACCTGCCATGGGGTCACGGAAGCAAACCAGTAAACTTAGGGCTTTTTACACGCATGCTGAGGACCCAAGCTCAGGTAAGCCCTTTACCAAGGCCAAGCCTTCTCTCTTATGCCATGTTGTGCTTTGTTTTGTTTAAAACAGGGTCTTAACACTAAGGCCTGGCTGCCATGAAACTTATATTTTAACCCAGGCTGGCCTCAAGCCGGACCGATCCTTCTCCCCATCCTCCCCAGTGCCGGGATTATATCCATGCCCTCATGTGCTACCACCTAAGTAGAAAGTCTTGCTGAAAGTCTGAGAGGCCAGAGCTGGATTGCACAGGCAGTTACATCCATAGCCTCAACACTGGGAGACTGTCTCAGGAGAATCCAGGGCTCCAGTCAACTTGAACTACACAGCAAGCTAGTATTAGGGGCAGGGTGTGTGTGTGTGTGTGTGTGTCTGCGCGCGCACGCTCAATACCAACGCCCCCAAACCCCAGACATTTTTGGTGGCCGAAGCAGAAGTATTTCCGTCCATGCACTGTTCTTTTCTTTGCACACCCAGAGGATGGTACAAGGGGAAAGAATGAAGTGGTTCTGGGGACATCCCCTTCCTATAGAGCATAGGTATCATGCTCGGTGACCATTGTGGGGTACAGCCTACCCCTTATTCCCACACACCTCTCTCCCAGGAGGCCTCAGTCCTGAGGACTAAGTGATGAGGTGGTAGAGCAATTAGCACAAAGCACCTTTGTCCTGGAGCCCCAGGGAGGTGGAGGATGCAGGTGTGAAGCCTTGGAATCCAAGCAGCTGCTGTCCCACTCAGCCCTGGCTCAGGGCTCTAAGGACACCAGTTAGGTCCACTTTCAAGCCTGGTCCGAGGGTAGAGAGGCAGGTCTGACAACTTAGGTCCTCTGTCTATAGCCTCGGTGGGGGCTGAACAGTGTCGACAGGGAGAACTCGGAGACCAGAGGCCATCCATCCCAGACTGGGCAGAAGCAAGCTACATCTCAAGCGACACATTCCAGTTGACCCTTTCTGGGATGTCATCCTTTCCAGCAGGCCCTGGTCTGACCCAGCAGCGTCTCCTAGTGGCCAGACCTGGAAACACAACAGGAACTACCCAGCTTCCAGGAGCAGACACATTCCAAGATCTCACATTTATTACAACAGAGTAGAGACAGGCTGTGCTCGTGCCCCTGCGCCCCTACTCCAGCCCCTCCCCAACAGCCAGCTGCAGTTATTTCAGTGGGTCCCGGTGGCGGTGGCTCCTTAGGGCTGGACACTGCGTTGTCTAGGCTCCTGCTTCTCTAGTCATTTGGGGAGATTCGGTAGAGCCCATCTCTTTAACCTTAAATCTAGGTGCGAGGCGGCCACATCTCAACAGAGGTCAGAGGTAGAGTGAAGATGCCGCTGGGGGTGGTGGGGCCGGCCTGCAGTTTACAGAAACCGAGGAAAAGCGTCAGAGCTCCTGCTCTGGTGCAGGCGACACCCTTAATCTTCAACAGCACCCTCCGCACACACCTGCAGGGCACCACCTGCTGCATGCTTCCATCTCCTGGGCCAGGCCGGTCACCTGCTGGGTGCTGGCCCTGTGGGTTTGTAGGCAGTGGCTTTCTTGGGGGAGGGGGTTTCGTAGGCCCCTGAGACTGAGAGAGAAGGCCAGTTTGGAAGGATGTCATGTTTCTCACCCACAACGTAGGGGTCACAGGAACAGTGCTATAGTGGTCACCTTTGTCTCAACAAACCTGTCACTACCAAAGGTGCCCCTGGGATACATGCCTTTAGCACAGAAGGAGGCATCTTGCCATCACCACCATGGCTCTAGGCAGGAGAGGCAATGCCCTGCTCTCCCCTCACTGTTACCTTTGGGTGCCTCACCACTGGGTCAGCCGGCAGAGGCCGAGTAGGGGGATTGGATCGGTCAGCCAGCTCAGCCTGAACAAAGAGAGGAGTGGTTGCTTTGAAAGCACAGCCAAGTGTTGTGAGTGTGCAAAGGCTCCCCGGAGGTCAGCATGCAAAGTCAGCCAGCGGGGGGGGGGGGGGGGTCAAGGGAAAATGGGAGCATGCGCAGAGGGCTTTGGGTGCTTGCCAATAGACAGGAGCCTCGGGGAAGGAAGGTGTGGATCAATCATGGAGTCCCTGGATGGGTGTAGTCCTACTATTGACCACCAGGTGGTAGTAGAGACCATGGCAGGAGGCTCGCCCTTTGCTGCTTCTGGGACTCTGAAGGCTGAGGGGCACCCTGGTCTCCTACTGATGAACACCACTGGGGGTGATGAGTAGGGATGAGAACTGCTATTGGGCACCAAGCCTCCCACCTGTCCTGAGCCAGGGCAAGGCCCAGCCCAGATTTACCTGGAGTTTCTTGGGCACGGGGTTAGGTGGCAGCGGCCTGGAGGGGGTCACTGGAAAGTTGATGGCACTAGCTTGCTGAAAGGGCAGGAGGCACAGACAGGCAGAGTGGGACACAGATGTGGGCAGAAAGGGGTTAGTGTTGAGACAAGGGCAGCAGGGTCCCAGAGGCAGTGGGAAGTTACTCAGCTGCGTGCAAGGGAGTGGCGTGTAACAGTGGGGACACGCAGGCTGACTCCATACACGCCTCCTGCCGTGAAAGGCAAAGGGCTCAGGCCCTGGGCACTCGGTGCCTTTTCACATATGATGTCCTGAGTCTTGTGAGATCTTAGCTCTCAGAAGGCCCTTTTGAACACCACCCCATTATCCCATGGCACAGGTCACAGTGATGGGCATAGGTAGACCCACTTCTCAAAGCCATCAGTTTGGCCAGCTGAAAGAAGAGCTCAGCAGAGCCTCCTGAGGGTGACTGCCCCGCCCACTCTTGCTGTACTTGTTTCTCTGCCTGCTGCTCGCCCTGACTCCTTAGAATGACTTAGCACTCCACGGCTTTTTTGAGTCTTGAACCTTTAGTGCTACCTGTAGGGCCCGAGGTAGGTACCAAGTAATGAGGACTCTCTTTCCTTCTGGCATCCAGGGCTCACCTTAGTGCCTGGCATATGCTGTGCCCTCTGTGGAGGTCCTGGTGGTCCAGGAAGACTTGACTGGGCTGCCCTGGGTATGAAGAAAGCCAGAGAGAGAGTGGGACTAGCCACATACCTGTGGATCTGGGAGAAATTAACCCTTTGGCCCTTGGAGGATAACCTTTGTGTGGTTTAGGCCGGGGTTGTGGCTGGACAGTCCGAAAGGCTGCCTTTCCCTTACCTTGGGGCCCTGAGAGAAGTAGCCCTAGCAGCCAGGGCTGAGTGAAGTCAAGGGGTGCATGCAAAGGTGATAACGATGTGCGAAGAATGGTAGCGGGAAACTCTAGGTCTGAGCGTTGGAACTTAGAAGCAGGAGGGAAGGGCTGCATGGTTTGGGGCCGCAGAGCTGTCCCTAATCGAAGGAAATAGCAGCAGGGACACAGTGTTCATACCTATATTGGCAGCTGGATCCCTTGAGCTGGCAGAGTCGCTGATGCAGGCGGGCACGGTGCCAATAGCTGGCACCGAGGAGTACAAGGACCAATAGCAGCAGGAGGCTGAGGGGCAGGCCTGTGGTCAGGGAGCTGGTCGCTATGGAAAGAGGTCCAAAGTGAGGGTGCACCTGACTAAAACCTCTCTACCAAGAGAGGCGCAGGGACAGGAATAGGTGGTGTGCACAGACACTAGAGTCAAAGTCAATGATATGGAAGTGAAGGCTTCAGGAAGAGGACCAACGAGAAAGACAAGGGACCAGAGCTATTTCGCCCTCCCCAGTGCCCCATCCTCTAGCTACCTCTGAGCTGGGTCATGCAGTCAGGAGGTGCCCAGCCCTCCTCACAGTGGCAGTGCCTGCTGCTGTCACAGACCTAGAGGTACAAAGCAAGCAACGAGACATCTATAAGATGGGACCATTTCCTGACTTTCCTGATCTTTTTCTTTTTTCTGGTTTTTCAAGACAGGATTTTATATGTATATCTCCAGCTTTCCTAGAACTTGCTCTAAAGACCAAGCTGGCCTTGAACTTAGGGGCCCATATGCCTCTGCCTCCAGAGTGCTGGAACTAACGGTGTGCGCCACCACCACCCAGGCTTTATCTGGCTTTTCAAGAGCTCAGGCTTCTCAAATTGGCAGGAATACTGTGAATAATAGTAGGCAGACAGTCCTGGAGAGAGGTGTTTTTAGTCCATGCCAGGGAAAATGACAACAAGCTGACACTTTTAATATGTCAGTCACTAGTCAGCTGCTTTCATGCCCATTTTATACCTCTGTGGATATGGGTACCATTATTATGTCCACTTGACAGAGGAAACTCCTCAAGTAGGTTAACATGCCCCAGGAAGTGGAAAGACTGGAACCAAGGTATGTCTGCTTCCAAAATCCCTACTTTTTCATTCAGCAGGCTTTTTCCTTTTCCCCTTTCATCTCCACAGCTACTCACCCCATGGCCATGACATTTGCTTCGACATTCCTGTGCTCCCAGGAGATCCACCGGCTGGCACCGACGATCGATGCACACCTGAGAGAAAAGAGCAGAGGTCACATTGTCCCTGAGCCTTAGCTGGACTAGGCCTGCAAGAATGTGAGGCTACCCTTTACAGATGTGAAACTGAAGCTGGGCGGGAAAACAAGAGTATTTCAGCTAAAGAATCTGACTTCCTACGAAGCCTGTGCCTTTTATAACCGGCGGGGTAAAGCCTGGGCACAGGGCTGTGGTTCAGATGTTCCTGCCCACCTGGTCTCAATCACCCAGGCTACTCACCAGGCCAGAGCCACAGGCAGTGCCGGGTAGGACCAGGAGAGGCTGCGCCACATCATTGCCCAGGTCCAGGTGCACCCAGCTGCAGTTCAACTGCATCCCATCGGCTTCTAGAACCTCGGAGAGCAGACCTTGGACTGAGCCCAGCAGAGGCTGGCTCCTACCCCACTCGCACTGTAGTTGCCCACAAATGGCATCTCTGGGGGTAGGGAGAAAGGCAAGCAGGGTTGGTAGAAGAAGCACCGACGTTCCATGAGCTCAGGAGGAGCCTGTTTTCTCCACTTACCTAGGGGTGCAAGGCATATAGCTGCCATTGGGGCTGCGCCCACAGCTCCCAAAGGCATTACCCCGAGTGTTGGCTGTTTGGAGGCAAAGTGGTGCAGCAGGCTGGGCCCCAGGTCCCCAAAGTGAGCAGCACTGCTGGGCATAGGAAGCACAGCGCCCATGCATACACACAGCTTGTCCGCCAGCACAAGGCTCACCGTCCCCCAGCCTGATGTCGGGGGGACACTGAGAGCTATCTCCTGGGCAGAACTCAGGCAAATCACAATCATCTCTAGGAGGGCGGCACTGCCAACCAGCTGGGTGCAACTGTGGAGGAAGGTGAGCATCAAAGTAGGTGCTGGGCAAATTCAGCCAGGAGCTCAGGGGCACAGAGAGCAGAATGACTCTTGGACTCTGATGCCTGGCAAGCGAGCTCTGGGGTGGCTGGTCTCAGGCCTATGCCCACCTTGCAGTTTTGACAGCAGGGTCCATCAGCTGCACACTGTGCCCCTGGCCTCAGCTGGCAGGTGAAGTAATCACAGCAAGGATCAGTGCATTCCTGGAGGCAAGGGGATGGGGGAGCTGAGCCTTGGAACAGCACCGTGCATGAGCCCACAGGGAGCAAACTCAGGTGTCAAAGCCACACAGTAAATGAGAACCAGCCAGGAAGGTCCCCTCAGAGCCAGAAAGCTATATAGGAAATTTAGAAGGACTGAATAATTAGGGTAAGGGACACAGATAGGGAGTGGGCAAGGCTTTGGGGTCAGGGGCTCACATCAGGGAAGCCACAGTCACACTGCTCGCCAGGGTCCACAAACATATTTCCACACAAAGGGGACATAGGGGCCAGGCCAGGCAGCCGTTCGAAGAGGCAGCTGCCCATCCCGTCTAGGAGGGCTTTTTCCAGGGCCTGTCGGCTGCAGTTGCTGAAGTTCAAACCTGGTAGGAAACTGGGGAGAGTGGCGAGGAAGTTTGGCCCAGAGGCTCGGCTAGCTTGCCTTACCCTCAGGCAGCCTCACCTATCCCATCCCCCACCTCACCCCCATCACCAGTTACTCACTCTGTGGAGGCCTCCATGATGCAGCTCTTAGCTGGAGCTGGGCCTGGACAGGGACAACTGCTCCCAGGTGAATCATGGTCTAGACCCAGGCTGTGGCCCAACTCATGGGCGATCGAGGAGGCAACTCCTAGGATGCTTGTAGAGTGATCCTATTATTGGGGAGGGAGATGCCCCAAGTCCAACCCCAACCTGGACTCAACACGGTGGACAGCCTACCCTGACTATTCCCATTCCCTGCTCCTCTGCTCTCCTGGATACTGTCCACCTCCTACTTGCTACTAAAGTAGGAGAGTCCAAGCCTGGGTGTCTGGAAATCTAAGTTCTAGCTCAACTCTGCCCTACTCCCTACCATGTAGCCCCTGGTTATCACCTCTGCCGTTGGGCCTCATGATTCCCCTAGAAAAGCAAAGGTGTCACAAGTGACAACTCTGTGATGACCTGGCCACAGACAAGTTCCCTTCCAAGTAAAGGCCTCCCAGTGCCCTCTACCCTCTTTCCCAGCTTTGAGGTCAGACAAGTTTGAAGGGAGCTTCAGTGAACAAAAGCTCCACACACTGGAGAACAGTGACACTGTAGCTGGAACAGAGGTCCGGGGAAAACTTACCATACTCACACCCCCAGAGAAGTCAGGGGAACAGATGGAATTCTGAATGGCCATGCCCACCATGGGCCCAGAGAAGGAAGTCATACTGTGGGACAGAGGTGAAAGATCACGGTCTGAAGCCACTGTCAGAGCTTTAGAGGAGTGGACAGGATATGAGGCTGGCCCTGACAAGATAGCACCAAGCTCTGGTAGGTGAACATGGGGCCTTACGTCACCAGCTGGGCACTGTCGTGGGGCAGTCGAGGCAGCAGGTCTGTCCGGCGCCACTGGAGGAAGCTGTCTAACAGGACAGCTGGGTTGGAGCTCATCTCTATGAGGTCATGCTGGGTCCATGCCTCTAGGCCCACAAGTGCTACCCGAACATTCAAAGGCTGGAAGAACTGAAAGGCTGAGGTTCAAAAAAGGGGCTGGGGCAGCAGGAAGGGAGCTGTGGGCCTCCCACCCACCCAGAACTCACTGTGTCTAGCAGAAGGGCCACTTCTAGTGTCCTGTTTAGCAGCTGTTGGAAGTCAGGGTACTTCCTGACCTGGGGGCCCAGCGGGGTTACCTTGAGATGTGGTAGAAGGTGGGGTGGGGCAGGGGGCAGGAGGGGGCATGGTACCGGCACACTCACCTCTGAATTGTCAGCCACAATCACCAGCTCAATAATTTTGGTTTCTGTTACCACATCCCGCTTAAGCTGTGGATAAGAAGTGGGGAGCGTCAGGCAAATACTCCTTGGGGCCATGGCCTTGGGCTGGGCAAGCTGTGCCACACCCACTCTGAATAGTCAAAGGATGAAGACCTCCCAGAAGGCATGAGAGGCCAGCAACCTGCCCACTGTGGACCAGGAATAGATTATGAACCTGGTAATAGGGACTCCACTTTTCCCACTCCAAACTCTGCTTCTAATTAAAAACAAGGTCAACCTTTCATTTTTGAGACAGTCTCTTGCTGTACAGCTCAGGCTGGCAGTAATGTGATAGCCTCATGCCTCTGCTTCCCAGATGACTGCTGGATACAGTTGTGTACCATCAAACCTGGCTTCTTTCAGTTTTTAAAAATAACTAAAACCAGGCATAGTGGTGTGCACCTTTGATCCTAGCACAGGCAGAGGCAAGTGGATCTCTGTGAGTTCAAGGCCATTCTGGTCTATAAATCCAGTTCCCAGCTACACAGTGAGACCTTGTCTCAAAAACAACAAAACAAACCCCAAAGCAACTAAATAATAGCTGACATTATCAAACACACTATTCCAGGCACTTCACCTTGGTTTTCACTCTAAAATATAGTCTGCATCTTTGTAAATTAGGAAGTTGTATTTGTATTGCTTTCTAGTTGCAAGCTTCTACTCAAGTGAATACTCTCTGCAATGGGCCTAGGAGATAGGTGAGGCATTTGAGGTGACTCGGGCAAGTCACCTAACCACTCTGTTTCTTCATTTGGAAGTAGAGCACTAGGCAGCACCTGCCTTCTCGGGTTGCTAGGAAGAGCAAGTGAGGCGGTGTTCACTCCGTGCCTGATGCATGGGGACAGCTCCATCAGCAGGAGCTACTGTCCATGTGAACTGGGCGCTGAGTCAGGCTGGTGCTGCTTCCATGCCTCCTCACCCTGTGAATACGGTGCTGTCCCCGAAGGAGGTCTCGTTCAGCCTGAGTGGGCACAGATGCATGCCAGCTTGGGACACAGGTGTGGCCTGGCAAGAGGAGGTCTTGGATCCAAGGAACAATGAGAGGACCCTGAGGGTCTCCAGGTCCCAGCTCCAGTGAATAGCTTCTCTCTGGGGACAGGACCACCAGACCCCTAAGGAAAAAGACAGAGTCAGAGAGTTTTCTGCCTGTGTACCCTCTCCCCTGATAGAGAACCCACCCACAGTACCTGACGCTGGAGCAGGCACAGAAGGAGACCCAAGAGCCGGGGCGGCCCTGCACTCCTCCGTGGTAGCAGCAGTTTTCCTACACAGGAAAGCTGCATTGGTTAGCACCAGCTCACAGGGAAGAGCAGAGAACCCTAGACTCCAACTTGCGAAAAGCCCACAGACAGGATTCTCTACTCCCTCCCAGGCTGCCACCCTCCCATCATCCTTTCCTTCTCTGCCCAGGCCAGAAACAGCACAAGAGAGTCTGACTCACCAGCCTGTGTCCCTCACTGACCACCCGAGTGCCATCAGGCTGGTACCACACCAGAGTTGGGCGGCCAGGGACTAGATCTCTGTGGGAAAAGGAGGACAGTATCTGAGCCAGCTCCCAGGGTGCTGCAGTGACAAGCTAGAGCCAGAGATGGACAAGGGTATGTTAGGACCAGACACCAAGCCACTCAGTTCCTCTGAGACCACAGAGTCTGAAGGCTGAGCTGTTGTCATCTCCTGCTTCTCTGGGTTTGACATATATGATTGTATGAACTCAGGCGAGTTATTTAACTTCTCTCAGTTTTAACTTCTTCGTATATTAAATAAGGTAACTACCTGATAGTATCTACCTTTTAGGATTGTTGTGACGGAGTCCATGAGGGTCAGTATTTAGTACTTGGTGTGTAATAAATGTTTTATAAATCATCTCCCAGTAGTTACCCATGCCCGCCACCTTACCTACTCCGCAGAAGCTCCAGGATATGACTCTCACCGTCCAGCTCCAGTTTGACCCTCAGGGCTTCAGATAGACCAGTCTGTGGATGCCAGAGACATGTCACCTCCCCTCGCCTGCCCACAGCCCTTTATAACCCGAAGACCTCATGCTCTCGGGAGAGTACCAGTGATGAGGTCACTGGTTGGGGGATCCCAAGGGAGGGACCAGGAAGCCCTGCCTGGACTGGGGCATTGTTCTAGGGGCTTGTGTGGGGAGGTCAAGGAAGGCATCTGAGCCACCCTTTCTCGGCTTCCTGCCCAGAGAGGAAGCATCATGAAGGACCCAGCACAGGCCCAGCCCTTCCTCTGACTCAGCTTCAGAATGTGTGTCTGTCTGTCTGTCTGTCTGTCCCTGTCCCTTTCCAAATCTCTCCCCACTGAGAAAATGAACAGCATGAGATGGAAGAAGTAGGTTTAGTGTGAGAGCTCTCCCAGTGTACATGGACGACTGGCTGGGGCTAGGGCAGACAGATGTAGAGGAGAAAGGGGCTGAGTGTAACCAGGTGCTGAGGGGAAGCAGCTGGACCTGTTCACTAGCTGCATAGCCAAACTTTGACCTCAGGATGATTAATAATGTGGAGTGAGAGAAAATATTATTAGCAGGGGGGTTCTCACCTGGAGGACTTCTGCTAGGCTAATTGCTGGGTTGTCTTGAAAGACCTGCCTCTCCAAGGCAGCCCTCTCTGGTGTGGCTTGCTGCTCCTCAGCGCCTCCTGCAGGGTCCCAGAACATCCTAAGAGATTGCTGAGGGAATTCTTGGCAAGGTTAAGAGATTACTGGGGGAATCCTTGGCAAGGCTGGGGTTTCTGGTGTCCTCAGACCCACCAACGCAGCACATAAGGCATATTAGTAGCTTAGGGGCTCCTGCACTGCATGCTGGGATTTAAAGGAGGATATGGAGGATATGGAGTGAGGGGAGCTTCTTTTCCAACTTCTCGATTTCTCCCACAAGTCCCCAAAGAAAGTTCACTTTATCCAGCTTGCAGCCCCTCCTTGTCTCCCTCTGGCCAATCCCAAGGTTCTCACAGGGACCCTCCCCTGTTCCCATTCCTTCCCAGTCACATCCCCCACCCAATCAGGAATGCCCTTTCTTAGGACTGGGAGAAACCTTGTGGCCTGGTGCCCACTTGCCCTTCCTTTTCCCTCATAGAGGAGATGTTGGGAACGCCCATCTCAGGGTAAGCAGTGCAAACACCCCTACCTCCCTAAGCAGCCTTGATGCCCAGTCAGGCGCACCCGTTCCCAACAGCCACCGCTTCCTCCGCCAGCACCCCCAACAATGGCACTCTCCCCTCCGGACACTCCACCCCCGCCTACCCTCTCCGCCCCCAGCCCAAGACAGCAGTGGGAAGTGAAAGTTCCAAGGAGGAGTTGGTGTCCCAGCCTCTTTCCTGGCGAGTGCTCCCTCCCCTGGCTCCTCCAGGCCACTCCCGCTCCCCCGCTCTGCCAGGCTTCTGGTGGCAACCGCACCCGGGTGAGCGGTGCTGGCAACCCAAATCTGGAATGAACAGCTGGAAAGAATGCTTTTCACTAAGATCCCACGAGCCGGGCCCATTCTACCACTACACAGAGTGGAACTGTCAGCTAGGCCCTAGAGAGACATCGGCCCTGAGGAATGACTCTTTCCTCGGTTTGAGTGGGCGCTGGGCAGGCTCTGTGCCGGAACCTGAAAGTGTCTGCAGGGATAACTCTAGACTTACAGACAGGACGCGCCAGCATCCCAGCATCATTCTCCTCCCTCCTCCCTCCTCCTCCTCCTCCTCCTCCTCCTCCCCCCCCTCCCCCCCCCTCCTCCCCCCCCCCCTCCTCCCCCCCCCCCCCCTCCTCCTCCTCCTCCTCCTCCTCTTCCTCCTCCCTCTTCTTCCTCCTCCTCCTTCTCCTTCTTCTCCTTTCCCTGGCCAAATTTCCCGGCCCTAGGCCTTGGTCAGCACACCCAGCAGGCTGGGCCCTGCTTCGGCTCCCGCAGACCCCAGCACCCCAATACCTCCAGGTTTCCTTGTACCTCTTCCTGGTCAGCCTCTAGACCCACTCCCGGGTGGGAACTCACCTATATTCGGGAGCGGCGGGGAGGGCCGAGGGCTGCCCGCGCCCAGGAGTCCCAGGGCCCAGAGCAGCGCCAGCCGCATGGCCGCGGAGCTCCAGGCCGGGTGAGGGCAGCAGGTGCTGGGCCACGCGTGGAGAAGCAGCCGTGGCCGCGTCCGACACCAGCTCCGCACAGCGCAGCCTCTAGCCCCCGCCCCTGCCGAGGCCCCGCCCCTGCCGCCCAACACAGCCTTTTTCCGGCAGCTGCAGGGATCCGCGTGGACAGGACTGGATTCGAGCCTTCCTTCCTTCTTCGCTGTCCTCCGGCCTCTGGTCTTGGCCCGGCTTCACGCGGGGTGTGCGGGCCGGCACCTCCGGCTTACCCAGTCCCAGATCCCCGCCAAGCGCCAGCCGCAGGAGCGTGCATCACACTTTATTGAACAAGAAGGCAGACAGCATCCCGTCATTCGCCGTAGACGGTGTCGTCGTTGCTGTCGCTGTAGGCAGAGGAAGAAAGCTCCTCGCGGGGCGTGCACACCGGGCACCGCCGTCGCATGTCTTCCCAGCACGACCGGCAGTACACTGTCTGGCAGTCCAGCGTGGGGCACACGTAGGACTCGGGAGTCTCTGGTGCCTGGCACACTACGCAGCGCCGACGCGTCAAGCGACGCAGGAGAGGGCATCGGCGGTACAGAGTGTCAACCAGGTGGTGGCGCTGTTGGGAGGCGAGGTGGGTCGTTAAGGCCCTGTGGGCTGAGCAGAAAGGGTTGTCAAGGGCACTGGGCAGCTCTTAATGTATGAAGTCCCAAGCCTTGACAGTGCCAAAATGGAGGAAGCTGGGATGGACGAGAAGAGCCCTGAAGGACGAGGGTGCTATGGAAATGAGTCTAAAGAGCTTCCTTTTCCTCCATGATGAAATTCGGAGCCTGCCTACCCAAACTCTCTCCCCGAGGATGACCTGCAACCATTCTCATGTACCCCTCTAGAGCAGCTTAGAAGGAAGTAGGGCAGACAGATTATGGTTATTTAGACCTCGGAGAGGTGGCTCAGTGGTTAAGAACCCGGACTGCTCTTCCAGAGGACCCAGGTTTGAATCCCAGCACCCACGTAATGCTAACAACTGATTATCTTCTGACCTCGGTGGGCACCAGCCAGTTACGAGGTGCACGGACATATGTGTGGGAAAATATTTATTCATTAAGTAGATGAATAAATAAATTAAGTTTAAAACAAAGATATCTCAAGAAAGATGGTGGAACTTTTCTAAGTGAGCTCAGTCAAACATGGCAGGAACCAAATCACAAACCTTGCTATCATTCTGCTCAGTATTGCATTTTCCAAATACTCTCTTCATACAACTGCCAGGGATTCTTTACTGGCTACTGCTTAAGAAATACCAGCCAGGTACTGTGGCGCAAGCCTATAATCCCAGCACTCTGTGAGCTCGAGGCCAGCCTGCTTTACAAAGTAAGTCCAGGACAGCCAAGGCTGCACAGAAAAGCTCTGCCTTGAGAAAAAGAGAGAGAGAGAGCGAGAAAGAAAGAGAGAGAAAGAAAGAAATTCCAGGGACGCCACTGCCTGCCAGATAAGAGCAGGTCTGGGCTTGGCCTTCAGAACGTTTTAGGGGTCTGTTTCTTTCTGGCTTTGCTCTGCCCCCTGGTTTCTGGCACTCGTATGTTGCTTTCCTTAGCTGAGCCTTTGCCCTTGGCATTCCCTTTGATCTCTGAGGTTTTTTTTTCACATCCTGTTAAGTTCAATTTCAGTTTACTTCAGGACCGGGCCAAGGAATCCCAGCCTGTTGGTGTCATATCCATGTGGCCATGGGACACGTGTGACAGTCAGGGGACAGCTTGCAGGAGTCCTTTCCTTCTACTTGTGGATGGGATGGGATTCGGGTCCCTGGCTGGGTGGTCATCTTACGACCCAGTAAAGGAAATAACTCAAGTTAAAAAACTATGGACTGACTGGGCTATAACTCAGCAATAGTGCTCATGCCTTCTGTTCCATCCCCAACAGCCCTCTGTATGCACTCCTACAGGTGTGTATGTGCGTGGATGTGCATGAGTGTGTGTGTGTGAGTATGTGTGTGTGAGAGAGAGTATGTGTGTGTGTGTGTATGTGTGAGAGTATGTGTGTGTGTGTGTGTGTGAGTATGTGTGTGTGTGTGTATGTGTATGAGTGTGTGTATGTATGCATGAGAGTATGTGTGTGATAATTATTATTATCGTCTCCTTCAGGTGAGAGAACTGATGGAGAGAAAGTTGTTTGTTCAGGGCACACAGTGGCAACTAGCACACATGTAAAATGTTATTCTCATACCACCATCAAGGAAGGAAAACTCAGTCACTGCACCAACTGAACAAATGAGATAGTTAACACCATCTACAGAAAAGCAGAAGGCCAGGGCTTGAGCAGGGGCACACAGTGTCACATAATGGCAGGGGAGAGCTGGATTCGGACAAAGGCTTCGTTGGCACCCAGCTACCAGTCTCACAACCCTAAAGAATGGCCTCAGAGTCTACACTCTCCATTCCTCCAAGGAAAAAAACAGACACAGTGAAGACCACAGGCTCCTACAGCTTCAGGAAGTGTGGACTCAAACCTGATTCTGACTCTGTGACTTCCAAAGGCACTTGTTCCCTCCTGAAGCCCTCCTGATCCCCCACCCACCTCCTTTCCTTTTTCCAGACTGCTGTTGGCTTGTCTGAGGCCTCTTTCTGATCAGCGTCACTTGCTTTCCTACAGACTATTAGATCTGACTTCCCCTTTCTGCCACTTCCGGAAGGCCCACTGCATGTCTCAGTCCTGACCTCCAGAAGCTGACTCTGCCAGAGCCGCTCAGCTCCAAAAGGCCTGGGATGCTGAGGGTGCTGGCTGTGCTGAAAAGGATGCCACTTCTCTGAGAGTCTTCAGACTCAGTGGAAGGCCGGCAGGATTGCCAGGGACTGTACTCACCGAAACCCTCTGCTGACGTGCCCGACGGACAATGGTGGCCCTCCTTAATTTAGTGAAAGCTGCTCTCTTTCTCAGTAACTCATTGTAGAGGAACAGAACCCGCTTCTTCTCTCGCTGAGGGGTTGGTTGGGAAGCAAGAGGAACACAGTGATAGTGGTGGAGCAGGAGAGGGACCAGGGCTGGTAGGGAGCTGTGTGTGTGCATGTTTAGGAGTGGAGTTGTCAAAGAGCTCACCTTGGGGAAATAGAAGGCAGCAATGGCTCTCCGGAGCCTGTAACCGAAAGCCTGAGCTAGGCAGAGACACACAAGCAGGGTGGTTGGCAGTGAAGCTTCCCAGTAAGCCCTGGCATCCATGGCTATAGGTTGAGGCAGGCAGGCTGGAGGCAGGGGAGGCAGACTGTCAGCAGTCTGGTCAAAGCCAGCTGAGGGACAGGGTAGCACTGAGTTGGACACCCCAGTAGGAGGTACAGGGTGGGCTTCCAGTTTGACTTCCCCTTCATCTTGCATAGCTTCTCTGCCAGTATCTCTGCTACTCACTATCTGTCCTCTATCCCACTGCACCACCTCTGTAGGCTGCTTACAATTTACAATTTCACTGTAGCAGAAAGGTCTTTTGGATGAGGAGGCAGGACCTCAAAGTTCTGGCAACCATTTTTCCCTGATCCAAGCTTGACCGGGCTCTGAGTTTTCCAGTTCATGCATGCCAAAACTCTTCTTTTCCCAAGTCCAGCCTTCAAACCTACGCCATTATCTTCCAGCCACATGGTCACCCTAGACTCCACAGATCCAAGCCACGAGCATCACTCACGCATGTTGTCTGACTCCACTCCTGTATCTGAGGATGTGTTCAGAGCTCCAATGGTTTTTCGAAGAAGCCTGGCAAGCATGGAGTCTCCCTCAACCTTCACTTCCAGTTTGTGACTGCCTGATCAGAGCGGAGAGAGGGTTTCTAGTAAGAGATGGAATTAGCCAGGCATGGTGGGGCATGTCTGTAACCCCAGCACTTGCGGAGACAGAGGCAGGTGGATCTCTGTGAGTTCAAGGCCAGCCTGGTCTACAAAGGACAGCCAAGGCTACACAGAGAAACCCGTCTCTAAAAACAAAACAAAACAAAAACAAACAAACAACAACGAAAAAGAGCTGGCGTTAAGGGGATGAGGGTTGACTTGGAGAAAAGAAGGAGGAGGAGACATGTGCAGGAGGGGCTGTCCCTGGGCTCACTGCGGAAGGAGTACTGCAGGAAGGAGTGCTGGCGGATGGCGTCAAAGATGGAGTAGAGTGCCCAGTCCAGCCCGCACAGCACCAGGAGCAGGAGCAGGAGGGGCAGCGTCTCCACGAGCTCCCTCACCTGTGGGGAACCCAGTAAACAGAGCTGGGTACCCCGCCCTGGCTTGCTGTGTTTTCTGCCCTTTGCCTTTCACCCTCAGAGTCCTACCTACAAGTGTCCCCCATCCCCAAACCTATTCCCTGCTCCAGTCTCACCACATTTCGCATTTCTGAGGCCTGGATAGTGGGCTTGAAAGGGAAGATAACAGATCTCTCTTCTGCCTTGCGGAGTGGCAACAGACTCTGTTTGCCCTTAATAAAAAAAATAAAGAGAGAGACTAGGTACCAGAGGGGTCGTTCAGCAGTTAAGAGTGCTTGCTGTGGGGCTGGAGAGATGGCTCAGAGGCAGCACACTGGCTGTTCTTCCAAAGGTCCTGAGTTCAATTCCCAGCAACCACATGGTAGCTCACAACCATTTGGTGCCCTCTTCTGGCATGCAGGCACAGAATACTGTGTAAAAAATAAATAAATAAATAAATAAATAAATAAATAAATAAATAAATAAATCCCATGGTAGCTCAGTATCCAAGTGTGTTTCCTAGTAAGGGGAACAGGGACTATTTACGCCATGAACTCAATGGCGAGCTCTTTGACCTCCCTCACTACACTCCCGAAGGGAGGAGCAGCCTTGCTAGGCCACAGAGGAGGACTTTGCAGCCAGTGCTGAAGATACCTGATAAAACAGCGTCAGATGAAAGGGGAGGAGGTCCTCCCCTATCAGTGGACTTGGAAAGAGGCAGGGAAGAGATGAGGGAAGGGAGGGTGGGATTGGGGAGGGAATGAGGGAGCCGATACAGCGGGAATACAAAGTTAATAAAATGTAACTAATATTAAATAAATAAATAAATCTTTTTAAAAAAGTGCTTGCTACTATTTCAAAAGCCCAGTCCAGTTCTCCACACCCACATCAGTGGCTCACAACTGCCTGCACCCACTGCTGGTCTCTGAGGGCACTATGGACATGCACATGCAGATGCACATACAGACGAGCAGGCACATACACATAAAAAGTTCCCATAGTAAAAACCCTAAGGGCCTTCACTCTCCTGGAGTATGGATCCCAGGGCACAGAGAGCACCCTCCAGCATGGCCGAGCTCCCTCACCAGCTTCTTCCTTCGTGCATCAATCTGATAGAAGTATGTGCTGATGTAGATGTTGTCAAAACGGATGTCCCCATTGTAGCTCTCCATGTAGGAGAAGGATCTGTGGAGGGTTAGATAGGGCTGTCTCCCTCAGTGTGTCTCCCTCCTCTGCACACCAAACCATGGGCTCCTTTTAGACGTAGTTACTTATCAGATCACCTGGCATTCCCTGAGCGTCCCTGGTAATGAAGAAAGCAGGCTCCACCCTGCCTTGTAGTTATGCACCCATGTGACTGCTGAGACCCAGCAGAGGAGAGCGTGTGGACAGTCTGGGTTAGAGGCAGGCATTTATCTTGCAAGGTGAATGATGTGAATGCCCAGAGTCAGAAAACCCTCCAGACTGCAGGAGTCACCGGACTCCTGCATATATAGGAGTCACTATGACTCCTATATCCACTTTCATTTATTTGTTTGTTTGTTTCTGAGACAAGGTCTCACAATGTAGTCCTAAAGGTGTTCTCCACTATGCCTCCTCTCCAGCTCTGCCTGCTGCACACTTCAAACAAAACCCAGACGCAGACATACATCTCTTGCCCATCCTGACTTCCCTTGAGCTGTGTGTGTGGAGAAATATGTGTACACATGAGGGTTTTTCTATGCAGCTCCTGAAGTCCCATGTAATGCTTGTTTCTTAAGGAAAAGTTCTAATTGTGAAAACATGTTAAAATTACAAAAACATATTAACTGTAAAATGTGAAACATAAATCCCCTTTTAAAGAACAATGGGGGAGGTCTTCAAAAATGCAAAGATGGACTGGCGCGCCCCCTTGTGGAGAAACCTACCACTACAGTATATTGGGTTTCTTGGGCTGAGGACAACCCTTCCCCCCAGCTCTGTCCTGTTTCTGAGTGATGTCACCCAGGTTGAAAGCCTGGCAGTGACTTTAGACTCTCCCTTCCCTCCCCAAGCTTGGCTTTAAGAACTGCTGTGCCTTTCCACTTCCTTCCATTTTGGGCCATCTTCCTGCCCTGCCTCACTGTCCTGGCTCTCTAACCTCTGACCTAGCCTGGCTCTGCCCTGTGTTCGCCTTTCCCCTCCATGCTTCCCACCCTCATCCATCTTGTGGCCACCTTCCTATTCAGGGCCTTCTGGTAGGGCTTTCCAGATGGTTCTAGCCAAGCTATCCTCAGCTCCACCCTCCACCCCAGCCCCTGTTCAGTAAGGTGAAGATGCCAAGGTCCTTGCTCAAAACACTGCCCTTCCTTCCCTTGACCACAAAACGCACCTGCAGCCTTCTGGAGCTCATACACGCTCTCCCCCCTCTGTGGAACCTTTTTAGCTCCCACACCTGTCCCCATAGCCAGTCCACAGATTTGCCCTTGTGCTTCATGGCTGTCTTTTTCACCACCTCAACTAGACCAGGAGTGTCTCCAGGGTAGCAATATGGCTTGTTCACCTTTGTCCTTCCATAGGGCCCTGGGTACCCATGTAATCATTCATCTGGGGCCACTCTAGCCTGAAGAACAGGGACAGACAGTAGGGGTTCCTATGACTGCCTTCCGTCCAGCTCCTGCCCAGCCCAGATACTTGAGGGTGGAGAAAAGGAGGAGAAGGTCTAGAAGTCAGCGGGAGAGCTGGAGCAAACCAAGGGCCAGAGCAGCCCAGGAGGACACTGGGCTGAGTAGGTTGAGGACTTTGTTCTAAATGGAAGAAAAGAAGCTGCCAACACAGCAGGCAGGAGAGAATGAAAGCAAAACTGGATGATAAAAATGGCACAAAGTCAGAGCCAAGGGGAATGTGAAGGGCAAGGGGAAAAAAAGTCTACAGACAAAGCTAAATATGTTTTGGGGAAAGCCAGTGTTAGGATAGGTGCCGGAAGGAGCTGGATGAATGAAGATAGTTGCTTTTTTAAGACACGGGTAATTTCTCCCCTTACAGAATGTCCACATGTCCATTAACTGTGAAAACAGGCAGATCAGAGTCAGATTCTGAATTGGGGTGCTGGCTCTGTGCCCCCTATAGCAGGGCTTCCATCCAGGGTGGAGAAAGGGGCAACAGGTAAAGCTTGTGACTCACGCGTGGAAGAGCAGCAGGAAAGTGCAGGACAGGAGCACATGCAGCAGCCCCGCAGCCCACTGCAGACGGGCCTCTTGCTCTTGGACATAGTCCCGAACCTCCATGCTCATGTGCTCCCAGCTCGTGTTGAGACCCAGCACCGCAGCCTGCTTCTCCTCCTGGGAAGGGAAGGTGTTCACAGCCCGCTGCAGCCTTGCCACACCCCATCAGCCTGTTGGAGACACATTTCCACTGACAGTTTACTTAAGCCCCTGGTCCTCCCGCGACCTCCAGGGGCTCTCACCTCACTCCCGTCAGTCTCGGTGGTAGTCTCGCTTGCCTGCATCCACAGGCATCTGTGTCTGGCTATCCATCTCATTCCCAAGCAAGGTACGTACATTACATGGGCTGACATGATGGCCCAGCACTAGGCATCTCCCACCCCTGCTCCACACTCAGGCCTCTTCCCCAGGCTTCACACTTGTCTTTCTTCCTGCCTTCCTTCCTCCCCTCCTGCTCCCTATCTGCTTTTCTCCTTCTCCCATACCTCTGCCTCCTACCTTAATGTCAATATTGGCTGAAAATTCTCCATACAGACCATGAATAGACTGGTTGAGTGAGTCATAGGTTTGCCCAAAGTTGCCTTCCACTGGGATGCGTTTGTAGCACCAGATCTGCATTGCTGATGGACAGTAGGCCTAAGTCAGGCCCTCTTCATCCAGGCTGCACCCCAGGCCTCCCTTGAGCCTCTTCATGTAGGAGTTTTTGCCCTTGACTTTCCACAGCACCCACTCCTTCCTACTCTACCAGCCCTGGATCCTCCCACCCAGCAATAAGGCCTGATGCTTCACTCCCATTTTTGCATTTGTCCTTAACCATACCAATATTAATAATGGTATTCAGCATTTCTAGAGCAGTTCCTCTGGGTAACACTTCTGCTAGGACTTGGCATGCATCCTCCTATTAAATCTCAAAATGCATATGGGGATGAGAACTATTATTATATCTGTCTTTCCATTGGAGAGATGGGATGCAAAGCTTAGCTGAAATTCATCTTCACCACAGAGCAGTCAGTAGGAAATGGACTCGTGGACCCAAGGAGCTCTCACCCTCTACTCCTGCCTCCACTCCTGCCTTATACATATTGTGGTCCCCAGGGATTCATCTCCCTTAACCCGGGGACCTCCCTCACGCCATCCTGCCACTAACCCTTGGCAATGCTACAGAAGAACTTGAACTTCATTGGCAGGCAGAGCAGGTGGTTAAGGAGTGGGACCCAGATGTGTTGCATGCACTCTTGATGCTTTTTTTCAAACCAGTGATGGCAGCTGATTATGGCCTTATTTACTACATCTGTAGCAAAGAGGTAGCGGTATCTGGGGTCCCCATGCCCTGCCTGGAGACAGGCCCCGAATCTGCCCACCCTGCCCTGCTCAGGAACACTCCTCACAAGAGCAGCGCAGCTTGGTCTTGAGCTCATACAGCTTCTGTGTGGACATGTGGCGTCTGCCTTGGGGGGTTCCATGGATCTCTGTGCCTGAGGCTGTGCCTATGACATCGTAGCCAATATCACTCTTCACCTGGGCATCCAGGTCCTCAAAGGAGGTAGAGATGTTCCAAATCTCCACTTTCAGTGAGTCTTTGCCGCCCTGGGGTTGGAAAGGTGGGGAGCGGCAGGGTGTGGGGAGAGGGTGCAGCACACAGACCGCTGCTTCCCATCTGCCTCTAGCAAGGCTCCCTTGGGCTCTCCCCAGGCCTAGAGGGGTCTAGGTCTAAGAAAAGGCCTCCCTCCAGCTCCTCACAGCTCACATGCTTGATATCCTGGCTGCACCCTGACACTCTGCCTTACTCCTCAGACCCTCAGCTTTCCCTTACTGCTCAGTAGTTCCCATAATTTTGAATGCTTGCCTTTCAGTTCCAACCTCACCCCCCCCCAAAGCCTCCGCTCTCCCAGTCCTCACCTCTGCAACATTCCCAACCCCCTAGCCAAATAGTCCATTCTCTAATCCTCTGGTCTTCAAAGGGCCTATGTCCTCAGTTTCCCAACATTCCAGTCCAACTGCCAAGGTAGAGTGCTGCCCATGCATGTATCTGGAGATGTGGAGGTCTGTCTGTCCCAATGGTAAAATGTCCTTGTGGCTTTTAACACCCCAGAATCGGGAAGGGCTCTGCAATGTTTGGGGACAGTGGTACAAAATATACTAGGAGTGTTCCCACAAGGGGACCATGTTCCCAGAACAAGCCAACTCGGTCCTGGGGAGAGGGACTGCACAGGGTCCTGACCAGCAGGTCCTTGAACACTGCCCGCAGAGGGGCTGTGGAGACACGCCAGGCCGCTCGGGTGTTGTTGATTTGCAGTTCCACAGTGCAGCCCAGGGATGCTATCACTTCATTGAGGTTGTACTGCAGATTGGATGCTGGCCCTAGCAGAAGAGCCCCGGGTCACTTCCCTGCAGGGTTAGTCCCTTAGGGCCACCCCTAGCACCTTTTCTGCATTCAGACCACCTTCTAGACCATAGGGCATCTTCAAGGATTGTGTAATGGTGGGCTTGAGCAAGTCTATGAGCGATCCTGGCCAAGCCTTGTCTTTTCAGCTCCATAATCTCAAGAGGCCAAGAGATGGAAAGGCACTCTCAGGGACATGCAGCAAACTGGAACAGACATGATCCCACCCCCATACACATACACACATCCTTTCTTCTTTTTCAACAACATGGCCCTTAGTGGAGGGTCTGTCCAGGGCCACTGCTTTAGCATCACCAGCTGCCACTCTGGGACAGCCACACCTCACCTTTGTAGATGGCAGCCAAAGCATATCCCAGGAAAAAGAGTCTGCCTTCTTTGCCCAGCATCTTGGGTACCAAGAGGACACTGGCGCAGCGGATATGAGGAGAGGTTCCCCAGGCAATGGCCCCCAAGCCTGTTGGGAGTAGCAGAAAGTGCGGGATGAAGTAAGAAAGCAACATCACATGCCATTTATTGGGCCTCCACCTGCTCCAGCCTTCTCTCAGATCTACCCTGCCCTCATCTTCATTTACACTGCTCTGATAGACTGCTCAGGCCATATTCCACCCTTCCTTCCTGCCTTCATTCAGCTAACAGCCATTTATAGGGTGAAGCTGTGTATCTGTCTCTGCAAGGTCCTGGGGAGATGGTTGGGGACAGAAAAGTCATGGTCAAATTTGTGTATGCCAGTGAGTGTGCATATGAGTGTCAGGAGCCCACACTTTCCACATCCAGGCAGAGGCACTTTAGGCAGTGAGGGAGCAGAGCAGGCAAAGGAGATGTTGAGGAAATGGGCAGCAATGCACAAGGCAGTCAGAGCCCACCTGGACACTCCCTGGGCTCTGCTGCCCACAGCACTCAAGCCTCCACCCTTCCTGTGTGATAGCCCTTAATCATGTGTGGCTGGTAGGTTACAGCAGCTGCAAATGCGGTCTCTTCGAGGAGACAGTGAGCTCCCTGAAGCTCATAATCCAGAGAGAAAGACAGACAAGTAAACAAATGACTACCATGGGACAGACGTGCTCAGTGCAGCAGGGAGGGGCTTATGGAGAGAGCTTTGGAGCCAAGGAGGGTGTGGGTATTTCTGCAGGGAGGGGTGGGGCTGGGAAGGCTGGACAAAGGAGATGATGTGTCAGCTGGGCCTGGGAGATGAGTAACTGTTGTTAGGAGACACAGATGGCAGCCCAGGACAAGGGAACAGCATGAGCTAGTCAGGGAACAAGAAGATCCCCATGTAGATGAAGTCTTTGCTCAGTGATGGCCAAAGCAAACCCCAAATACTGATACTCCCACCATGTCCGCTGTCCTCCCACAGTCCCCGTCATCACTCACTGGGACTCGAGTCCACTGTTGTTGCAGTGCTAACACTCAACCCTTCACACAGGCTCGGCCTGTGTGTGCACCAGGTGCACACCTAACCCACAGAGGCCAGAAAGGGGGTTGCATCTCTAGAACTAGAGCTTTATTTGTGAACTGCTCTATGTGGGTGCTGGGACTAGAACCCAGATCCTCTTTGCGGCCCCATAGAGCCGGGCCTTTCTAACTAGTCTTTATATTTCTTTCTCATTACCTTCCATGATCTTATAAAAGCATAACTCAGATCCTGTCTTCCTACTCCACTTGGTAGATAGATTCCAAACCATTTGACATGCTTCATAGGCCCTCCCACCTTCTGCAGTGGTCCCATGCCAATGAATCTTTGACCCATAAGTCCAGGGGGCTCTGGATGATATCCATTTCTCACCAGGTCTTCAAGTTGTTGCCCTGTGCCCTGCTGGTAGCACTCCTCCCCCATGGCTTCACCTAGACATACAGGTTTTTGGCAAACCCTGGATGCCACCCAGCAGTGATTTTTTTTTTTTAAATATTCTGCCTTCTCACTTGTTAACACAACTTGGATTTTGTTCAAGGACAATAGCCTGGTTCTGCCCTGGCCCCTGGGGGTTGAATCTGGGTTTGCCCAAACCCCATATGTGCATTACAGAGCAATGAGAGAGACTTGTTCTGTGGTCTCGGCCTTCTAGCTGAAGACTCCAGCTAGACAACAGCTGACAGATTACTGCTTTATGTCCCACCAGCCACTTTAGCCTCACACAGAGGGTACGCTCAGCCTTTCACTTCTCTACCCAGCCAGTTTATAGAAGGAGAGAGAGCTGGGTTGTTACACTCACCAACAGTAGGTAAATAATTTAAATAGAGAGATCTGAGTCTGGTGTCACATACCTATCACCTCAGCTGCTCACGAGGTTGAGGCAGGAGGATAGGAAAGTGTAAGGCCTACCTGATCTACAGAGCATGGTCATAGTCAGCCTGATCAACTCCATGAGTCTCTGTCTCAAAAAGAAAGATGGACTGGGGCTGTAGCCGAGTTATTAGAATGCTTGCCTCACATGAATCATGCCCTGGCTCTGATTCCCAGCACCAAAAACAAAACAAAAACTAGTTGTCATGGTGGTGCATGCCTTTAAATCCTAGCATTAAGAGGTGGACACAGAAGACTCAAAAGTTCAAGGCCATCCTTAGCTACATATCAAGTTTGAGGCAAGTCTGGGATATATGATACTCTGCCCCCCCCCCAAAAAAAAAAGAAAAAAAAGAAAGGAAGGAAGAGAACGAAACAAATAAACAAAAAGGAGAACTGAGTTTGTTGGTACATGCCTTTAACACCAGAACTTGGGAAGCAGGTAAATCTCTGTGTGTTCAAGGTCACCCTGGTCTACATCGCTAGTTCCAGGACGACCAGGGCCACAAGAGCAATCAGCCTGTCAATATAAATAAGCCAGAAATGTGAATGTTCTGGAAGTGTCAGTAGGCACAGGAGGAAAGTCTGAGCCGAGGACATCATGGGTCAGGTCAAAACCCTTTAGGGACTGTCACAGGAAAGACCCTGCCTTGTCCCTCGTGGGCCAGCTTCCTGCAGAACTGCAGCAGCTGGCCAGGCTGCTCCAGCTCTGTCCTCTGTAGATCCCAGAGTGTGGAGCTTCTCTCTGGTGGAGAGGGCTGCCTAAAGGCAGCAGGCCTGGCACTCTTCACCCACAAGGGCAGCCTGCTGGGGGTTGGGGTGGGTGCAGATCTCAAAGGAAGAGCCTGTGGTGGGCTCACGAAGCTAACTAAGCAGGCTCTGCCTGAGTCCCGCCAAAAGAACTTGTCAAAGCTCAGACCACTAGGCACTGCCGGAGTCCATGAATGAGCCGCTGCAGAGAGGGCACTGGTGAAGAATTATAAAAGCATTGGTGACTTAAGGCTTTGACTCCCTCCCCATTATAAAAAGAAAGGTTTTGTCCCTTTTCCTCTAATTCTTCCTTTCTGCTTTCTGACATCTGAAGAAACACAGAGGAAGCCAGGAATGATGAGACACACTGGTGTCAACAGGGTATTAGGAGTTCAAGCCTAGGCTATCTGAGATCTTGTCTAGGTGGGGGAGGGTGCAGGGTGGAGGAGTGGGAGCTGGGGGAGGGGCCTGAGGGATAGTGTCGCTATTGACAGATTTCCCTTGCTCCAGTAAATAACTTCCTATCCAATAGCTCAAGCAATTCTAGTTAAATGCAGTAGGTCACATACAAAAGAAAACCATGAAAGGAGGGGGAAGACTTACTGGAAAGAAAGGCTTGGGGGGCAGGGAGAGAGGGTTTAAAATGCAAACATGGTAGAACAAGCCCTTAATTTCAGCACGCAGAGAGAGGGATAGGGATCTGAGAGACAGGGTCTCCGAAGGAAAAAAAAGAGAGAAAGAGACTAAAATTCACTATATGCATACATGAAACTATGAGAGAATGCAAACAAAGCTGCAATAGAAAGGGAAGGCAGAGGAGAAACAAGAGGAGGAGAAGCTGAATCTCTTTCTCACGGCAGGATATAGGGGTAAGGGCAGACTGAGGTGTGGCAGGCTGCAGCAGCAAGGAGAGGTGACATGTAAGAAGCCTGGAAGCCTGAAGTCCTGATGTGAGGTAGACAGAACCCTTTACCCCTCAAAATAAGTCCTAACTAGTCAGCGCCCAGGGGCTTCTCCATGTCTGAGTGAAAAGTGGTCTGCAGAACATGGGTGCAGTAGTCACACAGGAACAGTCTATGTAGTCTTGGCCTTATGACCAAAACTCTATGTGTTCAATAAAATAGTGACATGAATTAAAACGCCCCAGGTTGGGACAGATTGGGAAAAAGCATCAGCTACTGTTAAAAAAAAAAAAAAAAAAAAAAAAAGATGTGAAATGCCTGCTGGCAAGTTTTCCTGGTTCCTGAAGGGGGTCAGGGGAAAAGGTGTTTCTTCCTGGTGTCTGAAATGAATGCATGGAGACGTGATGTCTGGCCTCTTGCAAGCAAAAACCACCTAGTGAGCAAGGTGGTGCTCACCTTTGGTCCCATCGCTAGGAGACAGAGGCAGGCAGGCAGGGCTCTGGGAGTTTGAGGCCAGCCTGATCGACAAAGTGAGTCCAGGACAGCCAGAGC
Source organism: Psammomys obesus (assembly GCF_907164565.1). Lineage (NCBI taxonomy): Eukaryota > Metazoa > Chordata > Mammalia > Rodentia > Muridae > Psammomys > Psammomys obesus. The sequence continues at coordinate 62,000,138 of NW_026585644.1, forward strand.
TACACAGAGAAACCCTGTCTCGAAAAACCAAAAGAAAGAAAGAAAGAGAGAGAGAAAAAAAAAAAAAAGAAAGACTTTTCTTTCTTTAAAACTTAAAAAAAAAAAAAAAAATCCAAAATCTCTAGCCAAAGAGAATGAAAAGACTGAAGAACTCTTATTGGTGTTTTATTTTGTTTGAAATAAAGCCTTTAAAAAAAAAGTCTTTAAAAAAATAGGAAGCTGAGTGGTAGTGGTGTACACCTTTAGTCCCAGCACTAGCAGGGTAGACCCTAGCAGATCTCTGAGTTCAAGGCCAGCCTTGGTCCACCAAGTGAGTCCCAGGTCAGCCAAGGTTACAACAGAGAAACACTGTCTTGCAAGCCACCATGTGTTTGGTGGGAATTGAACTCAGGATCTCCAGAAGAGCAGACAGTGCTCTTAACCTCTGAACCATCTCTCCAGCCCTCAACCTGTCATGCAAAATGCAACAAACAACAAAAATTAGACATATTTATTTTGTTGCATATATATGAGTATTTTGCTTGCATGTTCCCCATGTGTGGCGTTAGTGCCTACGGAGGTCGGAAGAACATGTCAGACGCCATGCAACTGAGTTTCAGGTGTTTGTAAATTTTCCATGTAGGTGCTGGGAACTGAACCCAGGTGCTCTGCAAGAGCAACAAGTGCTCTTAACTCCTGAGCCATCCCTCCAGCCCTTTGAGATAAGTCTTAATATATAGTCCAGGTTAGTTTCAAATGTACAGTGTTCCTGCCTCAGCCTCCCGACTGCTGGGTTATAAGTACTTGCCACCGCTGACAACTCTAGAGCTGTGAGAGGGCACTGAGTGGAGCAGCTGGAATTCTCAAGCCCCGACACCACTGTTTGTGTTTTCTTTATCTCTTTTGGTCTGGTGTGTTTATGGGTTTTTTTGAGACGAGGTCTTACAGTCCAGGCGGTCCTGGAACCCTAGGCTGTGTGATTGCCGGCATAAACCACCATAGTCCTTTCATGAACTTTTTCTGTGGGATGATAAGCTTTCTCTGAGGTTTACCCACTTTTACACTGCCCTTCTCAGCCTTCCTTTTCCTGCAGCCCAATACCTCCCAAAACAAATGTCTCAATTCAAAGGTCAGCTCTAGAAGTCTTTCCTGACAGGGTTAGGGTTGACCCCAACCCTTTCCTTCCTCTTCTGCCATCTACTGTGTTTCCTTAGAGTTTCATTGTCTCACACTGGTAGGTTGCGTGGTTTCTAGTTTTTGAAGCAGAACATTACTTGGCAGTCCAGACAGGCCTAGAAATACTCTGTGGGCCAGGCTGATCTTGAATTTGTGGCAATTCTCCTGCCTTAGCCTTATAAGTTCTGGGGTTATGCATGACTTTTTTTTTTTTTTTTTAATTGTAAACTCCAAAAAAATGGCTTGTACTTGTTAACTTTGTTTACTTCTGAATCCTCAGTAGATAAGAAATGAATGAATGAATGAATAAATGAATGAATGAATGAACTGGGTTACTCAAGAAAAATAGGAAGTGTGCCACAGGGGTCAACAGAACAGGTTAAAAAGGTGTAAGTTTGGCCTCTCCTCTGCTCCTGACTTCCTTTTCTACATGTAAAAGGAGGCTGAAGTCATAGACTTGGGGTACAGAAGAAGCAAGGTCAAGGCCCCTGATGCCCAGCTTTACCCACTACTAACTTGCCAAGCCATATAATGCCACCATCTTCTGCTCCTCATAAATGTTCATGGGGTTCACCAGGAGCTGAAAGAGACCTGAAGGAACAGTGTGAAGCCATAAGTCAACTCATAGTTCCAGCCCTGCCCCACCCTACCCTTCTGCTCCCAAACTTGCCTATGGCCAGGAGCCCACCAGTCCCTGCTCCTAGCAGGAAAGCAGTGGCGGGGAACTCCCTCTGCTGGCGCCATTGGAACCGGCTCCAGGAAACTGGAAGACCCCAGTGGAGAAGCCTCTGCACCGCTGAAAGAGGGACAGTTCAGCTCATAGCCTCTTCTTCTGGCTCAATGAGGTTCACTGAGGTTAAAAACACTCCCAGCAATGGGCAGGCAGAATTAGGAAGGCCTCTGTGAGTTCGAGGCCAGCCTGGTCTATCTAGTGACTCCAGGACAGCCAAGGCTACTCAGAGAAAACTTGTCTCAAAAAAAACAAGCCAAAACCCCCACTTTATATTTATTTATGAGTGTGTGTGTGCACCCACCTGAGTTTATTTCTACAGGTGGTCAAAGGGTGTTGAGTCACCTGGAGCTACAGTTACAACTGTGAGCTTCCTGGTGTGCGTGTTGGACTCAGGCTCTCTGGGAGAGCAGTAAGTGCTCTTCACCTGCATGCCAGAGAGGGAATCGGATTTCATCATAGATGGTTGTAAGCTACCATGTGGGTGCTGGGAATTGAACTCAGGACCTCTGGAAGAGCAGCCAGTGCTCTTAACCACTGAGCCATCTCCAAGCTTGGCCAGTCCCAAGCTTGGAGATTTTAAGATGATCAGATGCTGGGAAAGCCTAGTAGCAGGGATGTGGGATGAGGGAGATCCTGAAGAATAGAAGAGATGAGGGATCCTGAAGAATAAGGCAAGACTGGAGGAAAAAAGAGGACTGGGTTATAGGGAGAGCAAAATGGACAAAGGTTGGAGGGCCCCAAAATGGAGGGGAAAGGACAAGAGAAGCCTGAGGGATGCTGAGAAGGGGCAGGAATCTGAGGGTTGTCTCACTGGTGTGGGGTGCTTTCTTCTGCTGCCCTCCCGCTCCATTCTGATGCTGTGTAATGTCCAGGAGCCCATGCCCCAGAACTGCTTTCATCCCAGAAGTCTCTCCAAAGATTCCCAGGCTGTGAAATTCTGATGAGAGAAAAGAGAGGCTGCCTGTATGCTTTGCTTCACGCACAGCCCAAGACTGGCCTGTGTCCTTCAGCTCTGTGAGCCCTCAGAACTGGATAATGGGTTCTGAGACACACCTATGATACAGCCTGGCAGAACCTTAGAACAGAATGAAGAATTCCGGGGTCTATAGAATCTGGAGGCCTCTCCTGGAGACGCACTGGCATTTGGTCCCAGCAGCCATGTCTAAAACTGATATAGAGTGGCCCTCCAGGGAGGAGGGGCACAGCATGGCACGGGCTGTGGTCCGAAGCATGGGTGGCTTTACCCTGGGTTTGTCCTTGGCCACAGCCTATGGGCTCCTGGAGCTTCTGGTGGAGGGACGCAGCCCCTATGGCTGCCTGGTGACCACGGTCACTTTGGCTGCCTTCCTTAGTCTGGGCATGGGGTTCTCACGCCAGGTCCGTGCTACTGTCTTCCTGCTGCTTCCACAGTCCTTCTCCAGTGAGCCTGGCAGTCTGGGGGCAGGACAAAGCAGGGCTGGGGCAGGGAGGAAAGTATTCTAAAACCTCATATGAAGGATTAATGGCTGCCTTGAGGCTGGGGTCCTGGGCTGTGATGAGCTGTTTCCCTAGGGCAGGGCCGGATGCTGCTGTTGGTGGCCGCCTTTGGGCTGGTGCTGCAAGGGCCTTGTGCCAACACCCTGCGCAATTTCACCCGCGCCAGTGAAGCTGTGGCTTGTGGGGCAGAGCTGGCACTGAACCAGACTGCTGAAGTGCTGGAGCAAGCCAGGCAGCCCCTTGTCAGTAAGGTCCACCCAGCCCACCACTGGCTCCTGTGAGCTCTTCTGCCCTTTAGCTTAATCCCTCGCTGTCTGACCCTAAGAGTGGCTGAGCCTGGAAGGCCACTTTCCAGTCCAGCTAAATCCCTTGCCTTCCAGCCTCTTCCTCTACCTGATTATTTTCACACCCCAGCACCTAGGCTCCCTAACCGCTCTGATAGCTCCCTCTACTCACCTCCCTCCACCCCACCCCACCCCCAGGAAATGGTGAGAATCAGCTCCTGGAAGAAGAGGCCCACCGCAATGTTGCCCTTTGTCCCTCAGGTGCTCTGACCAAGATTAAAGCTATTGCCCAAAGGGCCAAAGTGGTGGCTGACCGGGTACGCAGGTTCTTCCGGTCCATCATGGATGGTGTGAAGCATGTAGGTAAGTGTGTTGGATGTCTGGTTTGGGAGGTCAAAATACCGCCATCATCTTATCCAACTGCTTCTCCAGGCCTGCTCAGCTCTCCCCTCACACAGCACATCTAATCACCATTGACAAATGTTGGGTTGGTTGGTGTTACCCAACCCACTGAGAAAGGCTGGTGGACTCCTACCCAGAGCACTGACTGCACAGCTGTTCCCAGCCAGGTCCCTTCGGAATGTGTGGTTTTGGTTCCTTCACATCGGTGACGTGTGCAACTCAGAGCTGGGAAACCCATACATAAAATGCGCTCGGGTGTTTGATGATGCCAAGGACAACTGTATGAAGGTCGTGCCCCACGCCCATCACCTGTGCTACGTGCTCATGCCCTTTAAACTGGTGCTCTGTGGACTTGCCAGCTGTGAGAAAGTCAGGGGCTCCTTGCAGGGGGGCATAGACGTGGGGCTGAAATGGGGTGTGAGAATGCAGGATCTGTCAGAAGGGTGGGCGGTGCAGAGTGTGGAGTTCACACAAGGGGCACTGAGTGTGGAGTTCATAAGGTTGCTGGAGTCAGTGAGGGGAAGGTGGACAAGAAAAGACTGATGCTAGGAGAACACAATGGGTAAGGTAGAGAGAGGAAGGTCCTGGAGGTGGGTGGGCAGGCTACATCTCTGCTCCTCCTGATTCTCAGTGGTCCAGATGTTCTGTGTCATCCCCACCTACATCCAAGTCTTCCTGCGAAAGACCATCAGCATCCGTGAGTGACTCCGTTAGGCCCCTGCCAGTGCTTTCTATCTATCCACTATCCTCACCTTACCATGCCCACCGGCAGCTGAAGTCTCCTGGTCCATATGTGAGAATGCAAGAGCAGGAAAGGACTTTGCAGGGTCACCCAGACTAATGTCTAAGTTGAGCTTATTGAGAAACTGAGGCCGAGTGAACGTGGGAGGTGCCTCACACAAGACTTCAGAACAGAATCTGTGAGGACCAGGGCCTCCTGCCCAAGCATACGTAGGTCATGCACACTGGGAGAAACAGGGCCTCCCACCAGAGTCATGGCTCACTCGTGATGGAGCATAAGCCCTAGGCGATGTCTAACATTGTGTGTCAGACTCTTTGCTAGTCTAGGTCTGGGGCCTGGACCAGCTCTAGCTGATTTGTGAGTCCTGCAACTTCTGGGCCAGCACAGCCCCCCACCCCATGGCAGCTCTGCCCTCCTAACTATCCTGGTTCATGTCTCCTCTGACCCTGCTGGTCCCAGCCGTGATACAGCTGCTTGACCGGGTGCGCCGTGAGTTTGAATTCAACATGACAGCCACCCACTACTTCTCTGTGGACCTCAATGCCTCTCGGAGCCTGTCCCAGGTGGCTTTGGACCTTCAGGAGGCCGTCAGCATGAAGCTGCACAGGGCCAGGGAGGTCCTGGCCCTGATGGGCTACACCACGCCTCTGCTCTTTGCGCTTCTCTACCTCCAGTGAGGGGCTCCTGGGGCCTGAGGGAGAGACGGGCTCTGGGGCTGTCCATCCATGGCATCCTGGGGGAGAGGGTGGCAGGGCAGCATTGTTTGGGGTACCTGGAGGTCTGGTAAAGAGAGCCGAGGAATCTCATATGCGCTTCTCCTCAGAGCCGTGTGGTACCGGTACTGTTACCTGAATTGGGACAATTTTGACAACATCTATATCACCAGCCGCTTCCTGCAGATGGAGGCGGTGCGCTCTGTGGCAGGGATGCCTACAGTGCTGCCACTCAGTTCTCATGAGGCCAGACACTACATCCAGCCAGGTGAGGGTGCTAAGGCTAGAAAGGAAGGGCTTCGGGGTAGCCCAGGCCTTCCTCGGCCCCATGTCTCTGAGCATTTTGCAGCATAGGAGGCCAGAGGGAGGAAAGATGACTTCAGGCTGACACAGGAAACAATATGGAGCAATGAATAAGGTTGGGAAGGCTTTCTGTGGTGAAGGCAGGAGGAGTGGCCATGCTAATATGGAAAGGAAGACTGCCTGAGAGGGAGGAGTAAAAGCCTCCCTCGGGACAATATACTGATGGGCAGAGGGGTTCCAGTACAGGCTGCTGGTCCCAGGGAAAGCTGCAAGGCTTTTCATATGACCATGAAGGCCCTACCCCTAAAAAGCGATCCCCACTTTTGCTGGTCCTCACAGTCTCTTTCCTTTTTGTCTTCTGGGTAAGCAATTAAGTTGAACTTGATGAGAGCAGGCACCTCCCTAAGAGCTGGGACTGTGGGCAGGAGAATTGAGGAGCACACTCCTGACTGACCACTTGCTCCTTCAGGCTCCATTTTTCTGTCCCGATGGGAGCAGATTTTTTGTATATTGGAGACCTTTGACTTTGCCCGCCATCTTCTCCTCATGCTACTCCTGGTCTTTCTGGACTATGCTGTCTTCTGGGTACTTGACCTGGCCCGGCACCACCTCCAGGGAGAGATTATAGCTCGCAGTGAGTGCCCACCCTCCCTCTGTGCCCGCTCACCCCATACGTCCTCCTCTCTGGGGCCTTCTCCTAGGGAACTCTGTACAGCTTCCTGTCACTGCCATCACTCCTCCAGCCTCTGCCTCCTATCTGGGTCAAGAATATAGCATAAAGGCATAGGCTTTGAACCTGGCTTGGGTTCAAATCCCAGCCCTGTCCTTTATCAGGAGGTGATTTTGAGTAAGTTGCTTGGGAGCTGGGGACAAAGCCTCATGCACAGTGCCCCAGGTTCAACTCCCAGCACACACCCACACACAAAGGACAAATTGTTTAACATCTCAGAGCTCATCTGAACAATAGAGCAATGGCTGCTCTCTGGGTCACAGTAGGAAGTGAGACTATTTTTGTTTAGCACCTTCTTGACCCAAGATTAAGACCGTGTCACAAGGAATATATTTAACCCAAATTTGTGTATCAGAACACAAAGAACAAAAGAAAGAAAAAATCCAAAGACAAGATGCCACGAAGGCTTGACTTGCGTTCAATCCTCAAAACCCTTGAAAATGTGGAAGGAGAGAACTGAATCCACAAAGTGGTCGTCTAACCTCCACACATGGGCTGTGGCACACATGCCCCCCAGCCATACACACACATACATGCACAAACACACACACACTCAAATACACACTAATAATAAATGAATAAATAAAGGGAAAAACAAACAATTGAAACTCAGTACAAACAGTAAAGCACAACAATAAGCCTGGGTCCGTCCCTGTAATCTCTGCATTTGGAAGGCGGAGGCAGCAGGCTTGAGTGACCAGGCTATACAGTGATACCCTTTCTCTAAAAACAGAGGAAAAAGAAGTCGGCTTTCAGCCAATAGTTCACCGTTTCTGGATGGTTATGAAGATTATGGCAGTGCCAGCCGAGTGGGCTGTGGTGTTAGGACAGAGGCTGGACCTCCAGGCACCTTATGGGGCACCTGAGCAGAGATGAGGGGTCAGAAATGGGGTGTGGGGGTCATGTTTGCGATCTGCCTGGCTCTAGTTTCCAGCCTGCGAAAGGTGGCAGAGACTGGGCCATTCCCTCACAGTGTCTTTGTGCCAGGCCCTGTGCTGGTGTCTATAAAGGTGGAAGGGACGGGCTACTCAGGGAATATTTACCGTGACCTGGTGTCAGCTTTCGACATTCTGCAACAAGGCAACATCAGTATATTGTCCCGACGCTGCCTCCTGCATCCCTCAGAACCAGATGCCAACAGTTCCATCGCTATTGGTACTCACCTGAGAGTGGAGATGGGAGGGGAGCATGTGGAGATGGAGTGTGGCTGGTGCCTCGGGCAGCAGTGGCGCTCATGTGTGCTGTGCTCCCAGGTGTCATGTACGGCCTGTGCTTCTTCCTCACTCTGTTTGGCAGCTATGTCAGCAGGCTGCGGCGTGTCATCTGTGCCTGCTATTACCCCGGCAGGGAACAGGTGAGGGCTGCATGGCTAGTAGCTCTCTGCTATTGCCCTGACACTAACTTGTGGCTGTCTTGGCTTTGAGGGTACTGGAGTCCTTGGCAGCCCCAATCTTTACCCCTCTACTGGAGCCCAGAACAAAGACCTGGCCCTCAGGTTCTCTGGTCCTTAGATGGGATCCAGGAGGAATGATGGCCTTAGAGCCAGGGCTTTCTGAGGTGCATCTTGCCTCCAAGGCTTTGCTAAAACCACAGCGGTTAGGGCAGTGGGACAACTGAGGTGTACTGTGTGACAGTCACTGTGAAGGGGCTCCACGGAGGCAAGACGAAGGAGACAGTCTGGTCAGGCTAACACACAAGCATTTAAAGTAGATTAATTTCTTTTACTTAAAATTTTTTTAATAATATGTATATTCTTTTTTTTTTTTTTTCCTGTGAGTGTATTCCATGTGTTTGTGGGTGGATCTCCTAGAACTGGAGTTACAACCAGTTGTGAGCTGCCTGATGTGGGTGCTGGGAATTGAACTGGGGTCTTCTAGAAGAGTAATACACACTGTTAACTGATGAGCCATCTCCTGCCCCAGGAAGATAGGCTTTTAATGAAACATTATCACTTAAAAAAAAAATAAAGGTTTTATTAAGGGATTAATAAAGATGGAAAGCAGACATGGAAAGCAGGGGAGAAGTGGTTTACTTCACTTGTGGAGGGCCAGATGGCTGCCTGGAGGAATAGTCATTTGAGTTAAGCCTTGAGAGTCACAGGAGTTAGAAGGAAAAGACAGGCAAGGAGTGGGGGTGGGCATGCCAAGGCCAATGGCCAGCATCATGTGTCCCATGCTGGGCACTACCCTTCCAGGAAAGGATCTCCTACCTCTACAACTTGCTTCTGAGTCACCGAACCAACAGGGTGGCTGTAGTACAACGAGCAGTGACCCGACGGGCAGCTGACCAGGGCCACATGAGTGTCCTCCAGGTGCTAGCCATCCGGTGAGTCTACTGTGCTTCCTGTAGGGATGGGGTGACAATAGACAGAAAAGGAACCAGAGTTCAAAATGAGTGCCTCCCAAGTGACAAAAAGTTTGGTTGCGGAGGGTATTCAACCCATAACTTTCCTGTCCTGGAGGGAGAATTAAGGACAAGAATTTTATTTTCAGAAATGTTTTATTTGCTTTTATTGTATGTATGGATGCTCTGTCTGCATGCACATTGGTGCTCTGTGTGCATGCAGTGCCACAGAGGCCACAAAAAGCCATCGGATCCCTTTGGACTGAAGTTCCAGATGTTACAAACCACTATGTGTGTCCTGAGAATTGAAGCCTGGGTCTCTGAAAGAACAGCAGACTAGCCAATGCTCTTAACTGCTTGGCCCATCTTTCCAGCCCCAGGAGAAGAATTTTTTTTTTTAAATGTGTGTGTGTGTTGCCTACCTGCAAAGTATGTATACCAAGTGCATGCCTGGTGCCTGTAGGCATCAGAAGAAAATACTGGATCCCTGGAACTGGAGGTAAGAATGTCTGTGAGCCATCATTCAGGTGCTGGGAACCAAACCCAGGTCTTCTGCAAGAGCAACAAGTGATTTTAACCACTGACCATCTTTCCATCCCCAAAGATCTAAAGATTCTTGAGAGAGAGAGGAGGGAATGGAAAGAGGAAGAAGAGTGGGGACTGGGCAATGAAACGCCAGTTGCTATAGTCAGAAAAATGGAGGTTGGGGCAAGGTCTCCCTCTCCTTTATCGGTTGGTGCAGGCATGGGAAAGGCAGGCGAGCTGAGCTTGACATCTGTGACTCTTTTTCTAAGGTGCCCTTGCCTAAGTCCGTTGCTCAGCCCTCTTCTGGTGCATCAGCCCTATTGCTTGGGCTGTGGGAAGTCTGAAGATAAAGAGGGCATGGAGAACTTTGTGTCCTGCAGTACTCCAGGCTGCAAAGGTGAGCACCCATGTGCTTAAGGGACTCATGCTTCTTGCACAGACGATCAACCACAGTTCTTCCTTTACAGAATTCTCCTATACCTTTATATGTCCCACCATTACTATGCATCTTCTCATTTACATTGCTCAACTACTATGAATCTTCTCATGTAGCTTAATTGCTATGCATCTTGGTATTTACATAGAGCCTTCAGGTAGCTCCTTTCCCCCAGAATCTTCTCGATTAACTTAGGAGTAAGGGGTGCTACAGCAGTTTCCTGGTGTTCAAACTTGGTAAGGATGGCCCTTCCAGGGCTGGAATAGGGAGGAAGGCCAAAAGCTAGGGATCACAGGGTGTGAGGGGTTAGCTCAAGCCCCCTTTTCTCCTGGCCTCCTCTAGGGCTCTACTGTCCTACCTGTTTTCGTCTCCTGGACAACACCTGTTCTTTGTGTGCATCTCCCCTCTCCAACCAGGGGCACCTGGATCTGGAGCTGTGAGTCTTTTAGGGGTGAGGGAGGCTGCAGTATGTGGGGACAGTGGAAATAATGCCCTTCTTCCAGGATATTTGTGGGGCATTGAGATGGTTGGTTTCTCCAGGGACTCCAGTGACGAGGAGGGTCCTAAGCTATGGCTGGCTGCAGCTCGCAAAAGGCCCCCTGAGCAGGAACAGAAACTTCAACAACAGCTCCAGGAAACACTGGATATGAGCCTCCCCGATAAGTCCGGCTCAGAGTCCAGGTGAGCAGGAGGCAGGTGGGGATGGCACTCGGGGACTGGGAGCATGTTCTGTCACTTCTGCACAGGCTTGCTGACACCCCTCTGCAGGGACTGGAGGCACAGGAGACAGAAGCAAGGAGACTGAGTGTGTTGAGTGCTTGCCCGGCAGCCTGAAGTAGCTTAGTTTACAGTGTGTGTTAGGGGGTGGTGGTGCCAAGATATGAGCCTGGTGCAGAGCTCCTGATAACACTTTCATGGTCTACAGAGCAAGATCCAAGACAGCCAGGCCTACACAGAGAAACCCTATCCCAACCACCTCCCCCTCCAAAAAAAAAAAAAAAAAAACCAACAAAAACCAATAATTTCACAGATCAGGGCACGCAGTGGCACATGACTTCAGTTCCAGCATGTGGGAGGCAGACACAGGCAAATCTCTGTGTGAGTTCAAGGCCAGCTTGGTCTAAAGAGTGACTTTCAGGACAGCCAGGACTACAAGAGAAAGCCTGTTTAGAAAAAAAACAAAACAAAACCACAAACAAAAAACACTTCACAGAAAAGGAGAGAAACTGGCTGTAGTTGGGGGCAGCCTAATGGTTTGTTAGGGAGGGAGATTTGCTAAGGGAGGTGAGGACCTGCTGCTCATGTGAGTTTGGAGAATGTAAAACATTCAGGAGGGTAAATAAACCCTAAGGGTGTGTGTGAGAGAAAGATTTTGTGCTTGGGTGTGGACCACAGTGTTAGAGATAGGGTGGGGAAAGACAGAGGAAGGCTTTCTTGGCCTTTGAAGATCTTAGGTGGTTAAGGGATACATTCACGTTTATCTGTTTTTGTTTCTGTTTTGAGGTAGGGTCTCAATGTGTAGTCCTGGCTTCCCTGGAACTCTGTGTAGACCCGACTGGCCTGAAACTCAGAAATCTACCTGCCTCTACTTCCTCAGGGCTGGGATCAAAGGTGTGCATGATCATTCCTGGCCTTGACCTCAAATGTTTTACAGTCCTTCCTGTTTGAGTGCTGGGATTACAGATTTAGCCACCACATCTACTACTCTCTTTTCCTCACTCCCCCGACCCTTGTTTTTTCCTTTTTATCCTCCTCCTTTGAGGTGCTAGGGGTCTAACCCAGAGCCTTGTACATGCAAGGTGTGGCTTTGTGTGTGTGTGTGTGTGTGTGTGTGTGTGTGTGTGTGTGTGTGATGAAGTCTCACTATGTAACTATGTAGCCCTTGTTTGCCTGGAATTCTACTCTCTATGTAGACCAGGCTGGCCTTGATTTCAGAGAGTGATCCACCTGCTTCAACTGAATGCTGGGATTAAAAATGTTCACTTTTCTCTTGAGGCCATTATCACACATACCTTAAGTTCTTTTTGTTTATTTATTGTTTGTTGAACTAGGATTTTTTTAGGTGTGGTGGGGCTAGAGAGAACTTTGAGGTTAAAAACCTTGCCAGCCAGACAGTGGTGGCCCATGAATTTAATATCAGCACTTGGGAGGCAGAGGCAGGTGGATCTCTGAGTTTCAGGTCAGCCTGATCTACAAAATGAGTTACAGGACAGCCTGGGCTACACAGAGAAACCCTGTCTCAAAAACAAAACAAACAAAAAAGAACACTTGCTGTTCTTTCAGGGGACCAGGTTTAGTCCATCACAAACATGACAGCTAACAGCTGTCTACAATTCCAGTTTCAGGGAATCCAACACTCTCCTCTGGACTTTGTGGCTATCAGACATGTATGCAGTACTCAGACATATAACAAGCAAAACATTCATATATAATATATATGTTAATATATTATATATAATAAATATTTAGGGTAAGAGACGGCTCTGTGATTAAGAACACTTGCTCTTACTCCAAAGGACCTGAGTTCAAATCCCAGAACCCATGTTGGGAGTGGAGGACTCATAAGCACCTGTAACTCCAGCTCCAGGGGACCTGACGTGACTTCTGAACAGGCAGCCAAACACAGTGTAGATAATGACACAGATGGACATACATTTATAGCATGATAAAAAATTTTAAAGTGAGGAAAAAAAAATGGTGATGTAGCACAGGAGAGACTCTATTACTGAGCTACCATATAAGCTCAGGAGGCAGAACAGCTGGGCAGGAGACTGTTTCAGCGGTGGCAGTCTGAAGATGAGGCACTGAGAATCTTGGAGCTACACTTAGATTTAGGGCAGAATGGGAGACAAGACTGGCCCATTTTGAAGCTAGATGTCTGCAGGGGCATCCAGCTAGAGCCATCCGGGGAGCAGGTGCAGACGCCTGGCAGGGCTCTGGACTGGTGGTATCTCTTTAAGGAGTTGCTGACTTAAGAGAAAATCGTCCCCTTCCCTGGCAAGAGAGAGGGGACAGTAGCAGAACCCCAAAGAGCTCAGCTGCAAACCTGAGGCATGAAGCCAAGAGAGCAGGAGAGCCTAGCACATGAAAGGCCTGATTTAAGCAAGCAGGTCAACACTCACTCCATAGCTGAAGGGTCAGATCCCTGGTGTGGCTCGTGGGAACGTTCTTTATGGTACCAGGATGGCTAAAACCAGATCACAAAGTAACTGACAAAGACTCAGAAATGGAGTGTGTGGCTTCTGTATGAGGGACATGGTTTAGGATCCTTTTGTGATAAAAAAAAAAAAAAAAATGGAGGGCCTTTGAGACTGAGTCTCACTATATGCCCCTGGCTGGTCTGGCATTTGGTATGTAGACCAGGCTGGCCTTCAATTCATACAGATCTGCCTGCCTCTGCCTCCCAAGTGCTGGGATTAAAGGTGTGTCCATCAGGCTTTATTCGTTTACTTTTATAAAGGTCTCAGACCTTGAACTTGTACCCTTCTACCTCAGTCTCCATAGAGTGAAAGGTATGTGCTACCATGCTTGGCTCTAAAAATGGAAGCTTGATCATGAAGAATTTATACAAAAGGGGCACAGCACCAAACGATGTTTCTACATCCTAGCATATTTAGGAAATGGAAAAAAGAACATTGAAGCCTAGGAATGAATCTAGTGGTAGAACACTTGTTTATCACCCAAAACAAGGTCTTGGATTTAATCCCCAGCCCCGAACTAAGGTAGTTTTCAAAGACTGGTTGGTAGAGGCTGAAATGATTGTTGTGTATGGGAGGGGGAGGGCAGAAAGAAGCTGGCCCTAGGAGGCTGAGGGAATTGCAGGCAGAGTTAAGGCCAGAGGTTTTTTTGTGTGTTTTTTTGGCAGGGGGAGGGGATTCTTTGGTGATAAGGTCCTAACATTGTAGGCCAGATTGGTCTGAGATGTGTAGGAATTGCCCTATCCTGGCTTCTGAAAGCTCATTACATGGTTTTCTCTTGTGAATATGGCAGCCAATGAGCCTGAGGGTTTGAAGACTTCTGGGTTGTCGGGAGAGAGGATAGGATGAGAAGAGAATTGGAGGCATCTTCAGTAACTGAAATGATTGCATTTGAAGCTGCTTATACCCTGGCTTGTTTGGGGAGGGGTGTTCAGCTGCTATGTCCTCCTCAAGGCTGAAGGGCACTGGCAAAGCAAGCTTGGTGGTGCACACCTGTAATCCCAGCAAGCTGGAGGCAGAGGCAGGCGATTGCTGAGATCGAGGCCAGCCTGGTCTACAGAGCGAGTTCCAAGACAGGCAGGGCTACACAAAGAAACCCTATCTCAACCAACATACCCCTGCGACCCCCAAAGGGGGAGAGGAAGAGGAGGGCTGCAGCTAAGGCTTGAACAGGGGCGATGGTTGAGTTTACCCCCACTGGTTCTGAGCTTACTTGGCCTTCCTCTCCTCCCAGTGACTAGGACAAAAGAGAAAGAGCCTCAAAGGAAGCATCTTCCAGAAGCTCATTAGTTGGTGGGCCTTTCCAGGGAGCCCCGAACCCCAGGAACCACTTCAGAAATCCACTGCCCCCAAAGGAGCCCCTCCCCAGTCTTAGAACCTGACCCCTCCCACTCAACCCCACAATAAAGGAACCAAAAGCGGACACGAGTATGAATCTTAAATTATTATTATTTCTTCCTGTCACTTACACCCGAGGCAGGGGGCAGGGATAGATGAAGGGGATGGGAGAAGGGGGAAACGCTTTCCCCCCACTAAGGCACTGAGTGGGAAAGCCACAAGTAGAGAGAGTGGAAGCCACATTGTCCCCACTCTCTGGGACTAAGCCCCAGGTTTCTCCAGCCCTGGGCTCCCCTATCACCTGAAATGCTAAGATGAGGCCCAGGGCACCTGACCTCCCTCCTAATATATTACATTATCAATTTTTAAATAGATACAGGGACTGGTCCCGCCACCCCTCCCTGTGTGACCCCTCCCCACTATTGGGGGTACTTGGGCAGTTGTGCAAATGGGCATGGAGGTGCATGGGGAGAGGAGAGCACCGGGCCCTTGAACCTGCCCCTTTAAAGGAGGGGGAAGGGCCACTAGGCCAAAGGGGGTAAATAGTGCAAGGCAGAACCCAGGCCGCCACGGGGGTCCAGCACCCAGTGAGGAAAGGGTAGGGGTGAATATTCTTTCCCTACCCCAGGAGAATTGGTAGTTAAAAATGTGAAATTGGATTTCAACAAGACCATCGTAAGAGGCTATGTACAGAATGGGGTGGACTCAGTCCTAAGAGTGACAGGCAAGACCAGAGGAAAGGTTCCCTTTCCCCGAGGTCTGCCCGCAGCTCACTTTTCCCAGGGGCAAGTGAGTGCCTAGCCACCTTGTTGGCAAGGGGATACCCGCTCTCAGGCGAAGATGGCTGGGTGCAAGGCTAGCTCACTGAAAGTGGTTGCTGGGAGGCGCTTGCCTTACAGGGCATAGCCACCAGATGGCGCTGGCCAGCCCGCTCCCCGCAAGGCTACTTCAACCCCTCACCCCATCCCACACCCAGCGCCCGCCAGCCCGGGGGCGGCGTGAGTCAGGGGCATCAAGCAGCAGAGGCGGCTCCGGCTTGCACCTGGGCGGGGAAGGTAGGGAGGAAAAGAGGGTAAAACGCCCGGGCGGCCCGCCTTGCCCTCTGGCCCCAGGGAGGGAGCGCCAGGAACAAGACATTCTCTGCCCCAGGATGCGGGAGGGGAGAGGTAGAGAGCTCCCTTAGCTGGGCGGAGCCCTCCTGCTACCCCCAGGGGCGGGCGAGCCAATCAGGCCACCCTGCCCCCTTCTTCTCCAGGACCCCGTGACTCAGCGTTGGAACTGGGTGGAGGGGGACTGGGATGGCTCCGTCCTTACAGGCCCAGTCTCCCCAACCCTTGTCTTTCAAGCTTCCACCTGGTTTCTCCAACTTGACTTATCCTTCCTCTGCTACCCCCTCTCCTTGCATAATTTAAGGCCAGGAAAAGGGAACAGAAACCAGGAAGGAGGGGTCTCGGAAGGGAGGGGCGGTCCACCCCCTCACACACAGCCAAAACCCAGGGGGCATGGGAGTGGGGCAAGGCTTTGGTCCCAAGCCCCAGCCTCCTAGAAACCCGCATAGCCGAAGTGGGACCCCAAAAGTCAGAAATAGATTATTGCTTCAATTCCCCAGTGGCAGCTGGGGACAGGGACCCCACCTTTACTGTGTGTGTATATATATATGTACAATGTGTGACACATACATACACACACACATATTTCATGTATAGTTCCTTTGCTAATCTCCCCAGTCTAGAGACCTTGTGCCCCAAAATCTCAGCTTGGAATAGGAATGAAGGCTCTGGGGGAAAGGGGTTGATCTTGATGCCAACAAGGCTCAGCATCCCTGACCCCCAGCACCACTTGTTTTATGTGCGCCTCATTGCTTGGCATGGTGTCCCAGGCCTTGCGCTGTTCTGGCCTGGCCTTTTATTCCTCTTTTAAGAGGACTCCATGGCCCCTTCAGCCTGTGGTGTGGTAGGTGTTCCCTCCTCCTCTTCCTCCTCAGGGGGCCCTTGTGTAGTGACTAGGGGTCCTGTGGGGGGCGACTGCTCCCAGAATCGAGCCAGAGAGAGGCGGAAGGTGTCCAAGTGGCCGTTGGAGAGGTCAAGGCCCGCAGAGGAGGGGGTGGTGGTCGGGGGTGGTGGGTAGTGCGGCGGCGCGTCATCCTTGCGGCGCCTTCGGGTGCGCACCTCCAGGCAGTTCTGGCCCTTGAGATGGCGCTGCAGGTGGTCCTCCTTAGCGAACGCCTTGTGGCACAGGTGGCACTCATAGGGCCGGTCCCCAGTGTGCAGGTGCATGTGGTTCTTGAGGTCGTAGCTATGCAGGAAGCGGGCTGGGCAGTGTGGGCACGAGTAGGGGCGTTCTCCCGTGTGCTTCCGCATGTGGATCTTCAGCTTGTCATTCCTAATACACGCAAGAAAGACGGTAAACATTCAGGACTCGGGATAGGATCCCCAGCCCATCCTGGCCATGCACCCAGGCCTGTCCCACTCTCATTCTTCACTGCTGTTTCCCCACCACTGCCCTGGATACCCCTTTTGATTGGCCTTTATGCTAAAGGGCCCTGCCACCATGTGCTCTGCCTTCAGTGCAACCTTCTTGAGCACGAGACCATTCACCATCATGCCCTTGGCTGCCTCCTTTGGCCTCCCGCCTCATTCCAGAACTCACCAAGGAGTTGGCCCCCACTAGAAGCATGTGCTGTCACTTGGCTCTCACACCCAACCTCATCCTATTGTGTGCTGTCCCCACTTGCTGCTCACCTGGTGAAGCGGACACCGCAGACCTCACAGGCAAAAGGCTTCTCACCAGTATGGGTCCTCATGTGGCGTGGCAGTTTGCCTGCCCCATGGATTATCTTGTGACAGACTGGGCACTCTTGGGGCATCTGTGAACGGCGTTTACGCACCAGCTTGTCTTGGCCGTCCAGGCCTGGTGCCAGGGCGTCCTGGTGCAGGGAACTTAGGTAGGCCATCAGGTCAGGATCGATGGTATCTTCATCTGAGCCCAGCTCCTCTGGTGACAGTGGGGGCTCACTGCTTTGTGCTAGCCCATAGGCTGGGGGATATACCAGCTCCTCCTCTTCTTCCTCACCCTCAAAGCCTTCATAGTTCAGGGGCCCCCCAGGAGGTGAGGCAGCACCTGTGGGAGGGCTGTAGCTGTCCCCAAGCCCACTGCCCCCACTGTTGCCCACTTTACCAACCACCTCTTCTTCCTCATAGGTCAAGGGATGGGTGAGCGCTGTGGGTACCTCAGAGACCAGGTGGTTGGCTCGGGCCCCCTTGGTTTGAAGAAAAGCTTTTCGGGGCTTTCGGCTGCGGCGGGCAACAGGTCGAGGTGGTGGTGGTGGTGGTGGTAGGAGGGGCCCCTGTGGAGGGCTGTCTTCACCATTGGGCATTCCTGAGGTTGAGGCTGTGGTGGTGGCAGTGGCAAAAGCCTCCAGGTACTGTCGGGCTCGTTCACAGTCATCCTCATCTGGGCTGGGGGCTTCTAGCCCACTGCCTTGGAGAATCTCCATGCAGGCAGCAATGACACAGGGAATTTCCAGGAGCCTGGCAGCTTGGAGGACAGCCGGCATGTTGGCGCTGCTGGTGGTCAGTGTGGCTGTGTAGGCAAATTCGAGCAGGGCACCCAGGGCCTCTGGCCCTACAAAATCCAGCTCACACACACCGGCCCCTGCTCCTCCAGCAGCTGTCCCACCACCCCCTGTTCCCATGAAAGCCCCCCCTCCACCCTCCGTGAAGAGCTTCTTGAAGTAGTGGCTACAGGCAGCCAGCACAGCCCTGTGGGTGCGGTACTCAAGCCCCTGCGTCCTGATGGTGAGATCGCATAGGTGGCCCAGCTGGCGCTGCTCATTGAGGCAGCTCAGGAGCTCGCTGCTGTGGTCTGGGAATGGAATTCCAATCAGGTCATCCTCAGAGCTCCCCATCTTGTCCTGCCGGGTCAAGCAGAGGGTGAGGTTAAAAGCACTTACTCTCGTACAGGGGGCTGAGGCCCTTCCACGTGTTGGCTGAAGTTTACTGAAGGTGGGCCACATGTACCCGTGAGTGCTTTATGTGTGTTAGTGCCCCTCCCCTTCCATGTCAACTGACTGTGCCATGCACAAGGAAACTGCAGTTCACACAGATGAAGTGACTTGCTCTCCAAGATGAAGTGCCAAGTGAGCAGGGTTCACATCAAGCCGGCAGACCCACCCTCCTAATTCCTGTGCTGCTCTAGTCTGCTCTGGAGTCCCGCCTTTCTACTACTTTCTAGAGGTACTTTCATTTTCCCCTGATCCCTTTAGAAGAAGCAATGGACTGGGAGGCAAGCTCCTGGAGTCCTGGTTTAGGCTTCAGAACTACTGACTAAAGGACCCTGGTGACACTGACATGCTTTGGTCATCTGAAAAATGAATAATGGTCTGTGACAGAGCCTCCTCATAGCTCTGTAGAGGCCAAGCCTGGCTGCATTCTGTCCCAAGTATACAGTACACCCTACAAACAAAAGGAGCCTCTTCCTCCTCATGCCCCTCCCGAAGCCACCAAAAGTTCATCTGTCCTTCAAGGTCCCCAAGTCCCATATCCACCCTTCTTCCTTATGTGCCAGGAACAGTTACTCTATGCTGGGGTGTCACTGGCGCAGGTACTTCCTTCCCCCCAACACAGATAAGCATCACCACACCCCCACCACCCCCACCCCCATCGAAAGGCCAAGTCCCACTCCTTTCCTCCCCCTTAAGTAATGCCATCTTTCCCCATTCCAGGGAACTTCTCCTGAAGCCATAGACCCACCTTAGTGTTTGTCCCTGCAGGGCCCAGCCCACCCTCCACCCTCAGGGTGGGATAAGGGTTGTAGAGTGGCCTAGTTGAATGACCTTGAACAAGCCCTTGTGTTGAAGGGTAAATGAAGCCATATATGGCATGGTGCTGAACAAGGTAGGGGCTCAGTCAGTGGTCTGGCCTATACTTTCTTGTTATATAAGAAGGGGTTGGGGACACTGGGTTAGTGGCACATGCCTTAAATCCCAGCACTTGGGAGGCAGAGGCAGGCAGATCTCTGTGAGTTCTTTGAGGTCAGGTTGGTCTACATAATTAAATTCCAGGATAGTCAGGGCTGTATCAGGAGACTCTGTCTCAAACAAACATGAAAACCAAAAACTCCACAAAAACAAACCATGATTGGGAGGACAGCTGCAAGGCTCTGCCTTCAGCCCTCACTCCAGTAGTCTAGAGCTACAGCTACTGGAGCCTGCAACCATGCTGGGCTCCAGAGTCAGCCAGGCTTCAGTTTGAACTCTTAGCTCCACTCTGCGATCTTAAGCAAGTGATTTTATCTTGGAGCCTCTTTCCTCATCTGTGTTGCTGGATAATTCCAGCTGACTCCAGGGGCTGTGGTGAGGGGTAAGTGAGGCCAGGTGTGGCATAACGCCTAACACACAGTAGGGGCTCAGTCAGTAAGTAGCCTGGCCTCAGGGCAGATTCCAGTGCACACAAGGCTGAGGAAACTACTAGGAGATAGGTCTGTCTCTTCCCTCCCAGAAAGTACCCTGAAGGAGTGAGGCTACTGTGGAGCTACTTGACCTTGGCCCAGTCATTTCCTTTTGGAGGCCTATTCCTCCTCATCTGGAATATGAAAGGTGGGTCCCAACCATCCTTAGGGCAAGTCCCACTAACATTTTGTCAGTGTCTCTGATACTGCAACAACAGATCAATCCTAGCCATCTATGAGAAAGAGTTTTGGGGGATGGGGTGTAAGTCAAGGGCTACACATTCCTCTTTAGGATACAACAATTGCATTGCCATAGTGGCCTACCTGCTGGCCACCTTCATGACAAAGCCCAAGCACCTGCATGAATGGGATCCACTTGTCTGTTCAGAAGCTACACCTGGGACTCTTTAGATAGCTCACCTGTTTCCACCTTAGGTTCCCAAACCACTTCTCCTCCTGGGGGACCAAGTGGTCTGAGAGTTCTCTCCTCTCCCAGTACTCTAAATGTGGTACAAGAGGCAAATGGCCTCAGGACTTAAGAGCAAACAAAAATCAGGTGGCAGCAGTGGCTGCCACTGAAAGAGCAGTGGGCACCCTCCCAGGCCCAAGTGCATCACGTTCCTCCTAAGGGGCACAAGTGGAGCGATCCTTGCTGCCCATTGGCTGGGAGCTGGGCACCTGGAGGCACGTGGCTCACTCTATCCTTCACCCTCCTTCCCCACCCACCCCACCCATTCCCGTTGATAAACCTGCCTTTCTCCCACCCCAGGGCTGATCTCTGTGGCAACTTGGTATGGCAGGTGTACTGTACCAATTGGCTGATCTGCTGTCAGCTCACAGGCTCAGAGTAGTTTACACCAACTCACACAGGGCTTGGGCAAGGGTGAGTGTTTAAATCCTTAGGCCCCAATCCAATACCTGTGGCCACAAAGTATCAAGGAAGGACTAGAAAGGCAGATGGCATGCTGGGGAGAAGATGGTGTTCTGGGAAATCCCCTAGCTCTGGCACTCATACCAACTGAGGTGCCACCTGGAACTATGCTGGTGCCAACCAGGCCAAGGGGGCACTCCTAGCCCTATCATATGGGAGGAGTTGGTGGGGTGGAGGCCTCCCCTTCTTTCTGCCAGGGTGGGGCACTGCCAGTGCCCACCCCACCTTGGGCACCCTTCCCACATCTGTACCCCAGAGGGCCCAGTCCCCTGACGCCCATGTAGGCAGCCCATCCCCACCCAGCCTGGCATGCCCCCTCTTGCTAAGACCTTGTGGGCATGGGTGTGTATGGTGTTTGGGGGGGCAGCTATGCCAGGGAACTAGGCGAAGTCTGTTTGGTCTGTTTGCCTGGTAGGGGAAAGAACTGGGGGCCCCACCCCATCACTCCCCTCTTTCTCGCCATCCCCCCCAGGCTCCCCTCATTGTCAGGCCTGCTAGACCGGCCAAGCCAGTGGGCAGCTTTCTTGAAACCGGGCCCTGTGTCAAGCCTGCACCATCTTGGGTGAGGGAAAACTCAAGGGTGACACAATGGTGAGGGGTGACGAAGGTGGGAGTCCCTGTCACCTACCTATCGGTACCTAGAGGCATCTGCCAGAGTATGTCCACCACCAAACAACCGAAGGCAGAAGGCACTGGCTTAGAAAGACAAAGGCAACTAGAATCTTCCAGGCGCTGACCTTAGGCAGCTTTCATACTACGGTTGAGGGGCTCCAGAGCCAACCCTGCTGGCCTGAGCCAGCCGAAGGGCAAACATAGGAGGCCCTGAATGGGGCAGCTGAGTAAAGCTGGCCCCCCTTCTCCCCACCTTGGGGATTAGGAGACTGAGGCTTAGGGGGGGGGGGGCAGCCGGCAGAACCAGGATTAGTGGCATAGAAAATAGATGTGGGCCAACACAGAGGCTCACGGAGCATCGCTCCCCCCACCCATTCCAAGGCCCCTTCTCCCAGCTCTGCCAGGGAGCCAGAGAGGGGCCTGGCCTGGCTGTTTCTGGAACTGAGGCTTACGGGCTGAGAGGGTGAGGACCAGGCTGAAACAGTCCTAAGGCATGACTGAGACTAAGGTTCTGCCCAGTGCTCCTGGTATCTGTGCTGTGTCACCCCTCCCCCTTCTTTCTCCTTTCTGCCCCCACCCCCCACCCCAGTTCCAGCCTCAGGTTCTCTTCCTGTTTTTTTGGAACCCAGTTTGCACGAAGCTAGGGCTTTGGCCTGTGGCTGGACTAGAAGGGTAGGGAAACTGGACAGCCAATCCAAAGACCTCAGGGACCCAGGAATCCTTATTCCATGGTTCCCTCCATCTTCTGGGGCCAAAGGATAACTGACATCTGGACTGTCCAGTTTCAGGCAGGTGAGGTGGCTGAACCACATGTCACTAGAGGATTGGAAGCCTCCACTGAGAAAGCCAAAAGCCAGGTCCCGGGCCCAGGTACACCAAAGACACTTACGGAGCCTTCCCCTCCAGCCCCTCAAAACTTCTACATGCCTTCCCCATCCCCCATGTGACGCTTCCCCCCTCCTAACCTCACCACCCCCAGCACTCACACTTCCTGGGGGCCGAGGCGGGGAAGAGAGACCGCAAGCCACGAAGGGGGAAGGAGGCAAGGGGAGCTGGCTGCTTCCCAGCGCTGTGGGGGTTAAGCTCCCACCAAGTCCTGAGATCCTGATGCAATGGGAGCTCCAGATTGAGGGACAAAGACATTGCAGCGAAGTCCTTCGTGTTTTCTTCCTATAACATCAGTCCTTTAGCCCATATAAGCACACAGTCCTTTAGCCCATCAAGGAGAATGGAACACGATAAAGATGGCAGAGGAAGGAATGAGCAAGGCTTCTCCAGCCTCACCTCTCCACCTCTGGTAACCCCAAGCTCGCCAGCCTCCCCTTACTCTTAGCCTTTCACTAGGACTTCTCTCTTTCTCTCTCTGACCCTTTCCTACCATCTGTGGCCCTTGTCTTGCCAGCACAAGATTGAACCTTGGTTCCCTACCTTAGCACTCACGGCCTTTCTCTCTACCATACCTGTCCCAAGGACTCCTGCTCAGAACCATCCTCACGTAGATTTTCTTTCCACTCTTCCCCTCACTTCTCTCACTGAAGCATCTCCTGAGACTAACATTTACTGCACTCCATGCATGTGGAGCCTCCATGCCTGTGTAGGGTAGAGAGGCCAGAAGAACTGAGTCAAGACCTGGCCTTGTTCTGCAAGGGCTGGTCTTATGAAGAGACGCTGAATTTTAGGTATCCATACCTGCCTTCTGGAGGACCAAAATTTGGGAGCTATTGGAGAAATGAGGAGGCAGAGGTAGGGTGTGCTGTGAGAGCGGATGTAAGGGGGACAGTGAGTGCCTCTCTGCCCGTCAGAGTTTCCAGCCCCAAAGCTACTGGGCTTCCCCAGTGCCCACCCCAAGCCAGGCACTATTCACGCGGTCATTAGGGTACCCAGCAGAACCCGGCTGGGCAGGACTAGCTCTCCTTAGGGCTAAGGTCTGCCTTGTATCCCCCTCCCCCAGCCATGTCTTTGGTTGGGTAACCAAGCTGGCTGGTAACCCCACACCCGCTTAGCCGCAGGCAGAAACCTGAGCCCCCCCAAGCCCCAGAAGACACCCCAGCTGGGTCCCCGGAGCCCAGCTCCCTGCCAGCCTGTCCAACCTCCTGGCCCGGCCCGGCAAGCACAGCTTCTGTAGGACCCTTCTTTCTGTCTTTCTTGGTCCTCCTGGATCCCTTAGACACTGAAGCCTCCTCACCCACTGGCACCTCAGCTCCTCTGTTCCCTAAAGCCTCCAATGAAATCTGGGCACCCTCTTCCTAGCCTGTTTTTCAGTCCTCCTCTGACCCTTGGCCAATTCTAGGCCTCGGAGCCTCCCCTGAGGCCTGACCTCCTCAGCCAAAGCTGGGCCTACTCACCTGAACGCTGAGGGGCCTTGCCGGCAACTCCTCCTGGGCCCTGGGGGCAGCACGCTGGGAGGGGTGGGGAAGGGATAACTGGGGGGGGGATAGGATGGCTGTTCCCCACTCCAGCTCCCTCCTTCAAAGAGGCCGCCCACGACCTGGCCCAGCCCCTCCCCCTACAGCCTTAACCCTCTGGGTGCTGTCCCCCTCCCCCCAGCTTGTAGGGAGGGGTTACAGAGGGCTGGCAGCGTGGGAGAGGGCCCAGAGTCTCTGCCTGCAGTGCCCAAAGCCCCAGCGTCCCCACCCCCGCCTGTCCTTACTCAGTCCTAAAAGGGGAAAAAGGTGAGGGGTAGGAAAGGTAGGAGGTGGGCCAGTCCAGGAGGGCAGAGGTGAGGAGGAGCAATGGGGGAGGTTGCTGGAGGTGGGACCAGGAGAAGGAAGAAGAGAGGGGAGGGGACAGAAGACAGCAGTAGCCAAATCGGGAGGAGGGGAGTGCTGGACAGTCAGTGCCAGAGGTGACAGGTGCCTCGGTCCAGCCCCTGAGGGTATGTGGGTTAGGGGAACACAAGGAGACCCTCCTGACCCTAGTAAGCCCTTGCCCCCTTCTGGGAGCTGTCCGGATTCTCTTCACCTTGTACCAGGCTGGGGCCCTCAGGGGCTGGGCAAGGCGGCACCCGCCCTCTTCATAGCCTCACCCCAAACCCACTCACATACCACAGCTCCTCGCCAGGGCACCAGCCCTGCCAACCAGGCCAGGGGGCAGCACTCATGCCAGACCCCAGTGACCAGGGGGACAGAGCTGGCTGAGGAGGGGTAGACATATTGGGGGAAGCCGTAAGCACCAAAAGAGGAAGAAGCTGGGAGGGGGGCATCTGCTGGGAAGCTCCACACTCCACCCCTTGCGCAAGCTACTGCTACCCTGGCTGGTTGGGTGGGACCCGCCTGGGCCTGAGGGGCAACTCGGAAAAGCTCTGAGATGAGATGGGTGGGCCACAACATGTCATGAAACTCCTGGGATTTCTTATTAGAATGAAAGGTACCCCAGTGTCTTCCAACCGACAGGCCATTCCAGGTCCTGCTTGCTAGGCTCACAGAAAATCACAGAAACGTCTCTTAGTATACCCCTCCCTGCTACCCCCAACAGCTGCTGGCTCAGTGCCGCTGGCCTGCTGCTCCTCACCGGCTCCCGGCCTGGCTGGCAGCTACCCACCAGGATGCTGGCAGTCCTGCCCGCCTCTCCCTCCCACCCCCTGCTCTCAGTGCCCTATGCCAACTGTGGGCCTGGGGTGGGGGAAGGTCACTTCTGTGCCTTGGTGCCAGGCAGGCGAGCCCAGGCCCCTGAGGTCCTATAGATAAGCCCCAAGACCCTGTCCTTAAGCCACCCCCTTAAGAGGAAGTATATTGTTCAGGGCCCATACAGAGCATGGATAGACCTAAGAGCAGTTACTGAGGGATCCACGCCCCAAGGTGGATCGCCTGTCACCAGGCACCAATCTCCCAGCATTCCCCCTGCAGATGCTTGGGCACCAAAGTCCCTGCAATTCCTAAGAGCCCCAGTCTGCCTATAGCCTGTGAGGCAGTAGGGTGGGGCTGCTCTCTGCCCTTTGATCCCCATAAAGGGAGGGAACTAGCTTGGAGGGCAGGGGGCAGGGAAAGAGTTCATGGGGCCCCTCATTTCCCCTGCCAGGGGCATCAGGGCAGGGTGTGGGCATCTCTTGGGTGGGGCTCATCCTAAGATGAGGATGGGTTATATTTCTCAGTATAAGAGATGGATGTCAATATATAGTGTCATACAGGAATGTAATAGCAAGAATAAATGAAGTTAGGAGAATACAGAAGGTCTCTATGTTACAACCCACCCCAGTACTAACTTTTACTTTTACTCAGAAACACTTTTTAGACTCAACCAAATTGAGAACTCAAGGAGGACTACAACTCCCAGTGTGCACCACAACTGCTTTACATGTACCTTGGGAGTTGTAGTTCCCTTAAAGAGACCCTTCTACTCTTCCCAAGAGTTAGCTGGTAGGTTGGGGGAAGAATGGTCACAGAACTCTCTGAGTGGAACACTATTTAGGAAGACAGGCTAGGAGGTCCATGGTGGGGAGAGAAGACCCCCCTTACTCCAGGCAAAGGGGAAAGAAGGAAGGAAGGAGGAGAGGATGTCTGTTGAAAGGGGTATATGGGTGGGGAGGAGTTGGGGGGGGGGTGGAAACAGGAAGGAAACTGAAGCCAGAGACATGAAGTTGAAAGCTAGGTCTTGGGGGAGCCCCACTCTGAGGTGTGGCAGAGACTGTGAAGGCATTTCTCCTGCCATTCTGGTGACCTGGGAAGCCATAGGAAGAATTACTGATGTTAAGTGATATTAAATTATTTATGTGTGTGTGGGGGAGTCACTGGCTCCACTCGTCTGTCATCAGCCCTCTTTTGCCAAGGGCACCCTCAAACTCTGGATATGGTATAGGTATTTGCTTGTTAGGTACCTCTGTGGGTTCTAGGAAAGCTAAGTTTGGGGCAAGGAAGGGCTGGGTCTGATGAATGGAGACGTGTGAGGTTAGGTCCAGGTGTGAAGTCAAGGTAAGGGCAGAGCAGAGACCTCAGAAGCTAGGAAGTCTCAAGGAAGAGAGGGCTAAAGGGTCCCTGTGCCACCTGCTTCCCATCCATCCCAGGCTAAGGTTCAGAAAGTGGGAAGCCTTCTTTGGCCTCACTGAGGCATTCACTAAAAGTAGATTCCTCCTGGGTTAGTGGCCTGTGAACATAAAGGCTATGGCATCTTAAGGAGCCAGATGTCTTTCCCTGGTGGAGATGGAGGTCAGTGATGGACAACAGAAGTGCTTTGAGAACATTTTTCTGGGGTTCCTGAAGTTCTATGACAAATGCTGACAAGAGGCCACAAGATTAACTGCCAAGACCTTCGCTTAGCAAGGTGGTGGTGGTAGTGGGGTCTTCCTTGAACCTCCCAGCCCTTGATGCTGGACCAGTCAGTCATTCTTCTACCCCTCTTCCCTGTCCCCCAGGCCGGCACTGGCACTCCTGGCAGGAGCGTGTGTGTGTGTGTTAGGGGGAGGCAGAGAGGCAACTTCAAACTGTCCGGGCAAAGCGTCAAGTTTACTCACGAGTTTACTCAGCAGAAGGAGGGGGAAGAGGCCAGAGAAGGCACACCCCATGCCAGGGTCCTATCCATCTGCCCAGCTTCCTCCCCCACCCTCCTTTTCAGCCCTAGGCCAAAACAGGCACAAGCCCCAAGGCCTGGTGGCAGGGCTGTCTTAACTCTCAGGAAGGTCAGAAAGCCAAGCAAGCTGGAGGCAGGAAGCCTTAAAGCAGGCCCAGAGGCTTCTGTCAGAGGGCAGTACCATGCCTGGAACCCATTTACTCCCCATCTTAGGTCTTTGGCCCTGGGCCAAAAGAACTGGGTCTCTCAGCCATCAAAGAGGGCCTTGCCTCTTCCCCCTGGGCCAGTAACTTCAGACCCCACATGTCCACTTCTGGGCTGGGCCTCAGGTACCAGCATGATGCCATTCAGGATCCTATTCATCTTGGCCTTAAGGGCCTGGAATGGGGGGCCAGCACCCTATCTGACCTACTTCCCTTTCCTCCCCACCTGCTTTCACTCTCTGCTTCTTTCCCCAAGCCTTCACTGTCCCCACCCCAGAGGTGCTCCACCCCCCATGCCTGCTGGGTCCCTTCCCCCACTCTTCCCCAGGGTGCCAAGTGCAAGCACACAAAGGGCCCGATGGTGCATTGTTAGCCCAGCCCCCGCTGCCCGCCGCGCCCTCCTGGGGCAGGCACTAGGCCAAGGAGGAGCTGGGGGCGGTGGGTGCCAGGGGGCACCGAGGAGAGCACAGCACCTGTCTCCCAGAAACCAGGGCTGTATCACCTGGACTGAGTAGTGGTGAGAGGGCCCATTAGAGCGGGCCTATCTCCTTGACACCTGAGCCTAGTGGGCACTGCTTTCTGTCTTCCCAAGAGCCCCTTTCTGGTGGTATTAACCCCTTCCTGACCCCAGGCTGGGTGTGATGCCCCAAGGGAGGGGTACAGTGTCTGGGGGTGTCAGCAGGCAGCAGCGTGCTGTAAGCAACCGTGTAACGGAGGCACGCTGGGGGAGCTGGGGTCCCGGGGGCCAGGGACAGGAGCACTGGCAGAGATTTCTCCTTGTTTCATCAGCTGCTCCAGGGGGAGCCCCCTGTCCTTCTCCCCAGTTACCACTAAGGAGGAACACTACCATCCAGACCTAGTCACAAATATGTCCTTCTTCAGCCCAGCACAATACCTATGCCCAGTATCTCCTTCCAATCTAATGTCCACTTCATGCCAGCTCCATAAACAGTGCCAGGAGGGTATAGGGGTGACCAAACCAGTTGGTGTGGGGGGGGGTTAGCAAAACGCAACCCCATAATCCTCCAGGCCTTGGCGCCCCCCTCCCAACACACACTCCCTTAGGGAACAGAGAGTTCCTATCTTGGTTTAACTCCTCACTTCCCAATCTGGCTCCCCTAACCCTTGATAAACGGTCCCCTCTTCAAGGAATAAGTTGGGGAAAGGAGAAATAGCTGCGCTGACTCATTCCTGTTCTCAGCTGCAGCAAGGGGTCTCTAAGGCATTCAGGCGGGGGTCAATTCAAGAACGCCCTCCACCTGGCCCGGAAGCCAGGACAGCTTGCCGGTCTCCCCCTCTCCCCAGCACCCACTTCCGGTGTCCCAAACTAGGTCAGCAGTGCTCGTTTCCTGTGGGTCAGCTAGCACCGGCGCCTCTGCCCCTCCCCTACTCCGGACCCAGGCTGCCCGCCTTACCCCCCGCCCCCCAGGGCGCCCCGAGGTCTCACCACGTCTCAGCCGCCCTTTGATACATGGGGGTTGTGCGGGGCGGGGGGCAGGGGACCCGCCCTCTCTCCAAACACTAGCAAGGGCTGGGGCGCCTGGGCCGGCACGTGTCCGGGCACAACCCGCTGCCCACGCTACCCCCCCATTCCCGCCCCCCCTTGCTCTGGCCAGGACACGTCGCTCTCTTACTTGGGTGGGGTGGGAGGAGGGGAGAGAAAGCTGGGTCGGAAAGCAGCGCCCCCCCGCCCCTTCCAGTGGCTAGCGGCGCGCGCCAGGTTTCTACCGCACGGCGACCCCCACTCCGGTTAAGGCAGGTGCGCCGGCGCCGGCGGCAGGACCGCGGGTAGATAGAGTTCTTATCGCCCACCCTTGCACTGGAGTTGTGAGAGCAAAAGCTGACTTTGAAAAGGTGGCGGTGGGGCTGCAGCTTGTGAGAAGGGAACGTGATTGCGGAGCGGGAGGGCCAGAGGGGTCGTTCTGCTGAGCCGCGCTACTGCTGGAAAGACGACGCGGCTCTGGAAGCGCAAGAAACCGAATAGTCCAGCCGGTAACTTTCCCCCAAGCCGCGGTTCCTCTCGCCGCCCTCCACCCCCCAGGCCCTGGCCGGGGTCCAGTCCACCGCGCCAGGGGGCCGCGGAGCAGGGTGTGCGTGGGGGGACACGCGTTGTCCTAGTTAGAGTCTGTCAGCGTTTCTATTCCCTCCATTTGGTCAGACCTGGGGTCTCCCCCGCTAAAGTCACGAAGACAACTGGGGCGAAGTTCAGCGCAGTTCACCCCCTCTTCATCCCATAGCTCACAGTCTGTCTAATAATGGAAGTGCAAATAAAGTTTCTGGAGACCCTCCGCCCAGAGCTGGGGGGAGGCCATAGTTGTCTACCTTTCCTCCAAGTTAAAACCAATTCCAAAGACCCAGGAAAGCTACAGGGAATGCGACTGGCTAAAATCTGTGGTGTGCGTGTGTACAGGGGTCTCACATGACGCACGAAGGACACTGCAGTAGGCTCTAGTCTAGTGGACCCCGAGCCAAGGGACAAAAAGTGGGGTTCACTTACCCCTCAGCCGTCGGGTCCGCTCGCTGGAGCTGCTGCCGGGTTTGGGAAGAAGCGCGTCCCCCGCCAGGCCCGGGGACT
Source organism: Psammomys obesus (assembly GCF_907164565.1). NCBI lineage: Eukaryota > Metazoa > Chordata > Mammalia > Rodentia > Muridae > Psammomys > Psammomys obesus. Next base: position 62,029,786 of record NW_026585644.1, read on the forward strand.
TGGGGCCCTGCTCCGGTCCTGGTCAGAAGGCCGCGGTCAGTAGCTCGCCGCTCGTTGCTGGGGGGCTCCTCCTCCGCCACCCTTTGCCTCCTCCTGCTGCCTGCCCCCCCTTGGCCACGGAGAGCCGTACATTCACCTGGCTCCCACCCGCCCCCCCAGGGCCCGCCTCACCTGTCCTGCTGTCTCACCTGTCCTCCTGCTTGCTTTTCCCCCCTCCCTCCCCCCCCCCCCCCCGCCCCTGCCACCCCCGCCCCCCCCCCCCCACCCTTAGCAACACCCTCTGTCACTTCCTGGTTTTTCATCCGCCCCCCCCCAGGCACCCCCTCCCTCCGCCCAATAAGGATATAAACTTCCACCTCTTCCAACAGCTAGTTCTAGCAGGGAGCATATGGGTCCCTCCCTTTTTTTCGCCCCCTTCTCCCGAGCTTTTGCTTCGCTCCCGGAGCCTTTCCACCCTTTTTCTTTTCCTTCTTTCCTTGTATTTCCCTTCACCTGCCGCGATCCCTGTCCCTCTCGGCTTTCTACCACTATCTACTACAGTCCACCTTAACTGGAGCTCCGCCTCCGACCTCCGTCCAGCCCTCTGCTGCTGCTCAGCTCCACCCCCTGCACGCCACCGCCCTGCCCAACCATTGGCTTGAACACCCGCCTATCCCATGTGGGACGTGCCTAGGGTTCATCCAGGGAGGGGGTGGAGCCTGGGGCTGGCCTGAAACCAGAAAGGGAGGGAAGCCGAAGACCGAGTCCGCAGTGGCCAGAGAATGGAGTAGCCCCCCAAGGGACCTCCTCTCCTTCGAGAGGGCCTTCTGTGGGGTCATCACCTGGGGAGGGAAGGGTATAAGAAGTTACGGGTAGGTGCGAGAGGATGAAGACCTAGAATTTAGAAAGAGTTCCTATTAGGGGCTTTAATCAGGTCAGAGTCCCAGGAGGGAACGAAGGCCACTGGACATTCAATTGCAGTCCCTTTGCCCATCCCCCCTTCAGAGGGAGCGGGGGAGTTGAGGTTGCGGACAGTCTATGTCCCTCCCCACGCGTGACGGCGCCCCGCGGGGAGGGAACAGTGCCCGGGGCAAGGAGCCTCTGCGCTCTAACCAGTGCCCGTTGCTGCCTTGGCATTTTCAGAGAGGAGGAACGGAGTCTGGGAAGGGGGAGGTGCGCTCCCTCCCAGTCTCAGGCTCTTTGCCTTCTCTCCCCCCCACCCCCCCACCCCGTTCTTTAGCGGAGAAACCGAGAGCCCACAGCGGAGGGGTCTTGACGCAGATTCACTCATACAGATACCCAGGTGACGATGGAGACCTGGATGTCTTAGGAGGTCTGCTTGTGTGGATTTGGGGAGAACTGAGGAACGCTTCCAGCTGGGCTGGCGGAGCTACGTACCCCCAAAGGGCCCCTCCCACTGGCTTCAAGCGGAATCAAATCCTGCTTTCTAGGGCCGTGTTCGGCTTCGCACAGCCGGCCAGGCCGAACCGGGTCGGACTTGTTCTCCTTCCCAGCCCCCTCTGCAGGGGGCCTCCCTCTCTCTCCAGCAGGTGGCTCCGCAGGACACCAGCTCAACCTGTTGGACCACAATGGGCGGCGCCAGGGGGCCCCTGGCCCTCACCCGGGCTGACCCGGGTTCCCCGAGCAGGGGGAGGGGAGGAGTCGATCCTTCCCTCCCTCTTTCTCCGTCCCCCCCTGACGTGACTCAGCCTCGAGGCCGCTGCTGTGCTCCTGAGCCAGAGGCGGAAAGTGTGAGGCGCCCCTGAGGGCCCAAGCCAAACCAAACAGCCCCCCACCCCAGACATTATCTCACTGGAGAATTAGGGGGCAATAGAGACCAGTGGACAGCCGTAGGCATGAGGAATTTTGGCTCAAGCAATCCGTTCCGGGTTTTCCTATCGTTCTCCCCCAACCTCGCCCCCGCCTTGGGTCAAGTCTGATCTTTGCTCCAGGTTTTCTTAGCGGCCCCGCCGGACTGTTTCTAGTCGGAAGGCTTCTGAGCAAGAGATGTCTCTCCCGGGGTTTTTCCCTTCTTTCTGCTGTCAGGGTCTCGCTAACCAGGGAATAAGCCATGCCAGGGGCAAGGCGGCATTGTTAAATACCTAAGTAAAATGGAGGAGAACCTGCTTTCACGATAAGGGTACAGATCTAGGAAAAGGATTTATGGAAGAGGGTAGGAAAGTGGTCCGGAAGGGCAAGAGTCTTGTCACTACCTCTTGGGGAACCAGACTCTGCCGTCGTCCTTCCCTGCTGCTGGTTGCGTCTGGCTGGACACAACCCGGATATTCTGCGGCTGGGTTGTCACTCTCCAGCAGTCCTGGAAATCTACTGTTAGCTCTTCAGTGGCTTGTTTCCATGTTTTTCTTTCTCTTGTACACAAATAATTCCCTTTCATGTGAGGGGACATCGACTTTAATTCCTGCCTACCTCACCCTTCTCCGCACATACCTGGGTCCTAACTGCTAAACCAGAGACAGTGGCCAAGAAGCGCTGGTGGGACCCCCTTATAGGGAGCCTGGAGTCCCCAATGCCACCTCAATACCCTACACACTTGAGCTGGTACTGGGATGGGAACTGGAAGGCAAGTGTGGAGCCTGCAGGGGCCTCCTGGTGAGCGTACCCCATCCTCACATTTAGATTTAAATCTTAAGGCAACTTTCTCCATTCTAGACCGTAATGTTTGAGGAAAGTAGGTAAGTAGATACCCCGAGAGTGAGGTGTTTTCCCTGAGAAGGATAAAAGCCCTAGCAAGAAGGACTTTATACCTAAGCCTGAGGACAGCGACTCTGAGTGGCGGCCTGCTTTCGAGACTGGCTTGTCCCAAGTTCACTGAAGTGACTGCTGAGCAGTTAGGCTTGTGGAGCCCTGGAGGAAGAGTGCATCTGGCGCCTGAGGCGAGACTCTCCTTGGCAGGGACCTAAAGTGAGTCTGGGGGCATATTTTTGGTGAGGGGCGCTGAGCTGAAAGCAGCGCCTCGGCCCGCGCCAGGCGCCCACCTATTCTCTGCTCCCCCGCCCCTTTCCCGCGGCTGCCCCCGCTTCCCTCGAAAAACCCGCCGCCCAGGAAACCGCTGGGGGCACTCAGACCGCAGCCCCCTCCTTCCCGCGGCCCCCCAGAACCCCGACCGCGACCGCCCAACCCACCTGAAGGGGCGGTGGCTGCCAGGGGCACTCCTTCCCACCGACTCCCCCCACACCTGCGGGTAGCACTATTTATAACTGCGCGCGCCTATTCTGGGCCTCTCGGCTGGAGCACGCAGCAGCGCAGTGCTAATCGCCGCTGGGATCTCTGCACCCCCTCCCCCCCAGGGCCGGGGTAGGTAAATTTAGCTTCAGGAAGCTCCGGGGAACATTTTCCAAAACTCCAAGACCCAGACAGGCAAAACAGAACCCCTCTGCGTGCAGCCTACTTCCTACTCGCCACTAGGTGGCGCAAGGCTCCTAAACCCCAGCCAGCTAGGGGTTGAGGACAGCGGTTCAGAAGGCCTAAGCCTGATAGCTAAGGAGCTGCGGATGGCTGCTGATTTGAATGGGTAAATTTTAGGAGGCTGGGAAAAGACTCTGGTGTTTGAAAGCCACCGCGAAAAGGGGCCGGGGCCAGAGGCTTCTACGTACGGATGGGCAAATAACTCCTATGTAAATGAAATGCAAATGAGAGCGTCGTTCTTCGTGCCTGGGGTGTCTGTGCTCTGGTGCTTCCAGTGATCACCAGCCTCGACTTGCTCTGCTGTGAAAATGTGAGACTGCCCCCTCGGCCCACAAACTCATTGTTTAATGATTTCTTTCTTACCTCTTTGTGCCCCGCCCCTACCTCTGTCTCACACTCCACCCAAGGTTCTACTTGGGATGTAATCTACAGAAATTTTGGATAGAAGGCTTTTCTCTTGCTGTGATACTTGAAGGTCACTTCTAGCTCCTTGGTCTGGTCTGCCTACCCCTTGTGGCTGCTAGGGGACCCCAAGGAACCCAAGGGTAGGCAATAACTCCCCCTCTGTCTTGGTATCTTGCTTCTCTAGCCACCCTATCCCTGGCATGAGCTCTTAGAACAACAGATTGCGTGTTCAAGACCCGAGTAGCTCTTTTGGGAGAGACCATTGGGAGAAGCTGCTGCCTTTCCTTTTTCCTTCCAGAAGAATGGTTAAGTTGTTGGTCAGGGAAACTATTCTAGTCTGGGTGGATTAAACAAAAGGTATTTTGATAGGACCTTAAGTTGATCCAAGGAGCAAAGGACAAAAGGACACAGTGACCTTGGAGCTTCGATGGGAAACAGGTACAGTTTAGGAGGAATGCCTTTGCCTCCTAGGACAATTAAACCATTTCTTTTCATTTCTCTTCGTTTTTTTCTGTGTAGCCCTGGCTGTTCTGGACTCACTTTGTAGATCAGGCTGGCCACAAACTCACAGAGATCCACCTGCCTCTGCCCCCAAGTGCTGGGATTAAAGGCGTGTGCCACCACCACCCGGCTCAATTAAGCCATTTCTATCAGAAGAGGAAAGCAGATTAATGAGGAACCCTGGTTTTGATTCTCTTTTCTTTTTTCAACAGGAGTCTTAGTATATTGCCTATGCTGTTTACCAACTCCTAGGATAAACCTCCCAAGTCAGCTTCCAGAATAGAAGGGAAAATAGATGTCTGTGTGCTACCAGCCTGGCAAGCCCTAAAAGTTGAGATCTAAAACTGTGGGTTCACTGAATGTCTGTTCTACTGAAGTGTGTTGTCCTGACCTTGGGATGAATCATTTCACTTCTTTGGACCTCTTTATTCAAATTAATGTGATATAATTACCTTTATTGTTATCTTGCCTACTTTGTTCTGTTGTGTATGTGAGCATGATTTGTTTGTTGTTTGGTTCTGAGATAGGGTTTCACCATCATGCTCAAGACTACCTACTTCGGACATTTACTTTTGCTCCTGAGCACACAGACACACAAGTGTGGAGGTCATAGGACAGCTTGTAGGAGTTCGTTCTTGCCTTTCAGCATGTGCATCTTTTGGATTCAAATTATCAGGCTTGACAGCAAACACCTTTATCCACTGAGCCATCTTGCCAGCCCTGAAGTGTACTTAAAACAAAATACTTAAACCAGGAACTGGAGAGGCAGAGGCAGAGTCAGGCAGATCGCTGAGTCATCTACATAATGAGTTGGACAAAGCTACATATTGACACTTTGTTTTTAAGAACACTTGTTTTGTTTTGTTTGACACAGGGTCACTCTTTAACCCAGGCTGGTTTTGAATTCACTGTGTAGCCCAAACTAGCCCCAAATTGGAGATAACTCTCTTGTTGTTACCTCCCAGGTACTGGATTATAAACATGAGTTACCACACCCAGCTTGAAGTAGATTTTTGTGAGAAGAGTCAAAGTATTGTATATTCTGTAGTGCTTCCAGGCTGTGTGAAATGTCTTTCCACTGTGAAAGCTTTTTCCAGCTGCTGCTCTCCTTGAGCCTCTATCAGTCTTTATTCCTCTTTCCTTCCACCAGCTCCCCACTACTTACCCCACCGTAGAAGACAGCCCGGATTCTGCTTCCTCTATCAACCACTTCCCCTAGCCTAACAACTTCTCCTGTGGAGAAGCCTTGTGCTCAGACCTCACACTCTGGGATCCACCTCTTAGGCACGCCTCAGTCTAATGGGAGTAGGACTTAAAGGAAAAGACGGCAGCAGGTCAGGGCTGAATTAGGGTCTGATAACAACTGGCCAGGCAGAGTGCAGACTCTGAGGAAAAAGACAAGAGCCCCACATTCAGCGGGGAAAGTCAGATCTCTGTCTGCACACCAACCCCTCCCTACCTGTATCAGACCTTTCTCCTTTCTGCTGTGCCCTGGGGCATGGCTGAGGGCTCAGAAGGAACCAGGCAGCAGTTCTAATCTGCATGTTGTGTTTAGAGGAGCACTGAGAAGATATGGTGGCTCATTCTTATAATCCTAGCACTGGGGAGTCTGAGGCAGAAGGATTGCCACAAGTTCAAAGGCAGTTAGAATTACAGAGTGAGACCCTGACTCAAAAATCAAGCCAAGGAGCTGAGTGGAATGGTACACCCCTTTAATCCCAGCACTCTGGGAGGCAGAGGCAGATGGATCTCTTTGAGTGTGAGGCTAGCCTGCTTTACAAAGCAAGTTCCAGGACAGCCAGGGCTATCCAGAGAAATCCTGTCTCAGAATAAGTAAGTAAGTAAATAAATAAATGAAAATAAAAATAAATCAAACCAAAGAAAGAGAGAAAAGTACATAAGAAACAACCTTGACGTCTAGGAACACAGCTCTAGGAGTGTGGCAACAGGCAGTTCTGTTACTGCTGCACTCACTGCTGACCCTACAGCACACTAGGAAAAAAAATCCTGTTTCCTTTTTGAAAAAGAGAAAGGAAAAAGGCATGCACCTGTATTCCCTGCACTCTGGAGTCTCAAAAAGAAAAAAATAAAGTGCTAAATGTAATGTTAAGATGTCCTATACAAAGCTCATAGAAAATAGAGGGTGCAGAGCACATGTCAGCCAGCCACCAGCCAGTCATGGTGGGTCATGCCAGAAATTCCGGTTTTCCTGAGGCGGAGGCAGGAGGATAGCTGTTACATTCAAGGTTAGCTTGGGCTACATGGTAAGACCCTGTCTCAAAAGAACCAAACCACACAGAGAATCCAGCCCACTTCTGAGGTCTGGCCTGAGCCACTAATAGGTATGGCCTACATTCATGACTTCCTAATGGGTGTTATATTTTGCCCCTGCTCCCTAAAGTCTATTCTCAAATCAGCTCATGTTCAACACCTTGCTCTCCTTCCTCATTTTATCCAGTATAAAAGTTCAAGTTATAGGGTTTAGAGAGATGGCTGAGGCCAAGAACGCATATAGCTCTTGAAGATGTGAAGCCCAGTGCGGTGGCGCATGCCTGTTAATCTCAGCACTCAGGGAGGCAGAGGCAGGCAATTTCTGAGTTCAAGGCCAGCCTGGTCTACAAAGGACAGCCAAGGCTACACAGAGAGACCCTGTCTCGATCTCAATTTGTCTCAAACTCGATCTGAGTTTGATTCGGGCAGTTTTGCCTGCAAGGTCTGATTCCAAGAGGATCCAATGCTTCCAGCCTCTGTGCCATATACCCACACATAATTGAAAATAAAAACAAACAAAGGCCGAAGTTCCAACTTATCATCCCCGACTTGGCTCCACTTGGCTCATATCCACCTCCAGCTTTTTCTTGTTTCCCATTACTTATCTCTTCACTGTACATTTGATAAGGTTTCCAGCCTACTGCAATGCTTAGCTGAAGCACCCATTTGTTGAATGAAGATGTAGTCTTTGTGTACATGATTTCACGGTTACCTCCAGGGACCTGGGGCTTGGAGAACAGATGTAGGAAACTGCTACTATTAGAATTTTGTTGTTGTTATTGTTGTTTTTTGTTTGTTGGGTCAGGGTCTCACTTTAGCTCAGGCTGTCCTTGAACTTGAGGCAATCCTCTATCTTGCCTCAGCCTTCCAAATGCTTGGATTATAGGAATAAGCCTCTACCCTAGCATTTTTAGAATTCTTTACTTTAGGCATGTATTATCATATGACTCTCCCAGACACACACACACCTGGCTTCAGTTGCAGAGCCTTGCATAGCATTCCACTGCTGAACTATATCCCAAATCCTATTTTTTTGTTTTCTTTTTTGAGACATTTCCTGTGTAGCCATGGATAGCTTTGAAGTACACAGCCCAGGCTGGTGTTGTACTGGTGGCACTCCTCTCTCAGTTTCCTGAGTGCCCAGGCACACAGTATTTCTTTAAAAAGTTTGTTTGTTTCTTTTTAGGTAGGGTCTCACTGTGTAGCCCTGGTTGGCCTCAAAATCTTTCTGCCTCTGCCTCCCAAGTGCTGGAATTAAAGGTGTGGGCTACCACAACTAGTACATAGAGCGTCTGTATAACAAGAATCAGGCTGTGGCACAGGGAGTTTAGTAGGTGCAAAGCCCTAGGTTAACTCCAACACCAAAACTCAACCAACAAACCAGACATCCAACAGTAAATAAAACCAGAGGGGCTGGAGAGAGAGCACTGTCTGCTCTTCCAGAGGTTCTGAGTTCAATTCCCAGCAATCACATGGTGGCTCACAACCATCTGTAATGAGATCTGGTGCCCTCTTCTGGCGTGGAGGTGTACATGCAGCCAGAACACTATATGTAATAAATAAATACATCTTAAACAACAACAAACAAACAGGCCCAGAGAAAATGGAGTTAACTAAGTAGAAGGCCAAAGCAGAGCTGGCTCCAGGGAGGGAGGCAGAGGAGCAGGGAGAAAGAGGTGGGCAATGGCTAGGCCAGAGTGCTCACCTGAGAGAAAGAGGGGCTTGGGGGGAGGCTGTAGCAGGCAAGAACAAGTTGACATACATGTGCAGGGACCTCTAGTGGCTCAAGGAAGGCATGTGTTGGTGGCTGCCAAGAGGAAGTGAGGAAACCAACCACTCACTACAGAGTCCTGACACAGGCGTGCTGTGATAGGATTGTTTTCTGATGGCTGTGTCTGAGCTGGGACTCCTTCCATATCTGGGGTCTAGCTGATTATGCTCCCATGTTCCTTAGGGACAGGGAGCTGCCTAGGTCACATCTCTTTTGAAAAAGGCTGAGTAGATGGGCATGGTAGTGCATGCCTGTAATCCCAACACTCCTGGAGGCAGAGGGAGACAGAGCTCTGTGCGTTCAAGGCCAGTCAGGTCTACAGAGTGAGTTCCAAGACAGCCAAAACTACAAAGAAACCCTTTCTCAAATAAACCAAAACCAACCAACCAAAAAAGGCCAAGTCTTTGGGTCCCCATCCTCACATCCCAGAATCGGGCTCTACTCATTTTGTCCTCTACACAAAGGTTAGGAGAGACCTGGCCTTTCTGTTTTGCTCCCAGCACCAGAGTCAGCAAACCTGGTTTTCAGCCTTACTTCTTCCAATCACCCTTCCTCCTGCTCTCTGGCTCTAAGCTCTTGGCATATGTACATGTCGTCATTTCCCTTTAGACAGTCAGAAATTTTGGCCTCAAGGCCTAAGCATATTTATTTTGTGTGTAGTTGAGTGGTTACCGGGTATCTTAGGGGCAGTCCATTCCTGGGTCTCCAAGTACATGGGAAGATTAATCATCTGGGTTGGGTGGGCTTGTTGTGCCAATTTTGGAGGAGTACCAGATCCTGCTGCAGTCTCATTGGAGTCTTAGCCAGCAAGCCAAGCTCATGCCTCCCAGAAGTATACCAGAGACAGGTGGCAGGGATAGATGGCCCCAGGATGAGGCAGGTCAGGCAGATGGACAGCTCAGAGCAGGGTTCATGTTTCGGTCTTCGCTTGTTTGGGGCCCATGCTTGGTGAAGACCGGCAGACTCCAGTAGTCTGAAGACTATAGGAAAAATGGGAGAGCTAGGCTGCAGGGTTCCACCACAGCAGCTGCAGCCACACCTCCTGACTGTCTACCCTCCCGTTCTCCCCACCTGGGTGATGCAGATCTTGGTGTCAGGGGTGACAGGAGGTGTTCCCTGATTAGTCCAGCAGTTCCTTGATACACCAGCAACAGAGAAGGATGTAGGCAACTTCCTTCAGGGTCCGATGTATGCCCTCCCACCCTGTGCCCATCTTAATGACAGGCACCTGGAGACCACTGCCTCGAAGGGCATCTCTTAGAGAGAAGGGTAGGGCCTGGGTTAGGTGCTGCATAGGTGGCTTCATGTAGACAGCAGCTCAGTGGAAGGGTGTGGATGCTGCCTTTGGGGCCTTTTATCCACTGTCCCCACCCTGTCAGGCCTCATGACTAAAGACAAAGGTTCTAGGGTCCAGCAAAAGAAGGTTCTGGGCCTTGGAACAGGCTGAGTCAGCTCTATAATCAGGGATGGTGGTGGTTAGAAGGGCGGGCTTGGCCACTCCATCTTTCATTCTCCACAGCCAGGAGACCTCAACTTCCCTTCCAAGCAGGCATGCCTGCTTCCTTCCCCGCTTTGGTGGGCTCCTGTGAGGCTGACATTGAGAATCAACCCTAGCAGCTCCTTTCTAGTATGTTTTACCTAATTCCTGGGCCCGTGAGTGAGCACTGCCAGTTCAGAGCTGGCAGCCTTGATCCACTTCTGCCTCCCCTGACCTCAGAGTAGAAAGGCCCAGCCAGAGCAACAGGCACCAACAATGGTGTGTGAGGTACGGTTTACTGACATGACAGGTTATACCCCCAACTAGCCCCCTTCCCCCTGTCTTGTCCCAGCTTTTGTAAGATCACGTTCGGGAATTCCTTTCCTCATCTTCATTTTCCAGTAGGTATGCTGGACGGTAGATGGGGTACCCTCCTGGGCTCAGGCACTTCAGGGCTGGATTCTGCACTGTGTTCTCCCGACTTCCCAGTGATGTATACCTGAGTGTCAGAAGAGGATCACATGAGTGACAGCTGGGCTTCCGTATCCTAGCATTCTCTCACCCTGTTCCCCCAAACAACCTTACCCTCGGTCATACAGGATGCAGTATGGGACAAACAGCTGACGCAGAAAATCCCAGATGTTTCTGTAGGTCCAGTCCTGGGAAGTGATAATGAGTCATTAGAACTGCCCTCACCCACAACTGCCACTGCCATCCCAGGGATGGGCCCATCTTGGGTACTTTTCTGTTTCCCTGGCCTTGAGGAAGGCTTGCTACCTGGATCTCTGTGTATCTTGCTTTGTGTGGGCTACCCCCTGCCAATCTCCGGTCCCCAGCCACCTGCCCTGTGCGATAAGCTGCAGGAGGATGTGTGTAAGTATAGAGCTTTCTGCCATGGTGGAAGCATCTAGCCCCTTGCTATCTGATATCACAGACATTTGCAATGTGGCTAGTGTAACTTAAGGAGTGAGTTGTTGGACTGGAGAAATGGTTCAGGGGTTAAGAGCACTGATTGTGTTCTTCCAGAGCACCCAGGTTCAATTCCTGCTACCCACATGGTGACTGACAACCATCTGTAATTTCAGTTCCAGGGTCCTGACTCCCTCTTCGGGCCTCAAGCATCTGGTACACATACTAGCCACACATACATGCAGGTATGAACTTCTTTTTCTCCCCCTTCCTTATATGTAGCTCATGCAGCTTTCAACATGGCCATCCTCCTGCCTTATCTTCCCACTTGCTGGGAGCTGAGGTATGTGCTAGACATTTCTTACACTCCTTGGGCTGGCCTGGTACTCCCTATATGGCTGGAATGACTTCTGTCTCTCTCGCCACTCTCAAGTCCCCAGTGATTTGTATCTGAAGTGGTGAAATAGGCGGCCAGTGGATGACGGGCAGGCTTGGGTAGGCATGGTGGTAGAGACTGAGCCCAGCCTCTGTGCACCTAGAGAACTCTACCAACTGAGCTACATCGTGGTGTTATGCGGTACTGGGTACTGAACCTACAGCTTTGTACAAGCTAGGCAAGGACTCTACCAACTGATCCCAAGAGCTGATTTTTAAATTTTATCTAAGTGAAAAATGACATATGAATCACATGCCATAAATTTTACCTTTTGAAAATAAATAATTCAGGGCTTTTGTTTTCCTGAGACAGGGTTTCACCCAGGCTGCCCAGAAGTCACTATGTAGTCCAGGCTGGGCTTGAACTCATACACTCCTCTTCCCTTTGCTTCTCAGTGGTTTTAATCATTTTTTTTATTTTTTCTATTTTTGAAATAGAGTCTCATATACCCAGACTGGCCTCAAACTTACTATGTAGCTAAGACTTGCCTTGAAGCTTAAAAAGTCATATTTATTTATTGGGGGCAGGGGGTGGGCAGGACTGTGTGAAGTCAATGAAGTCAAAGGGCAAGTTGTGGGAATCAGTTCTCTTCTGCCATAAGGTCCTGGAGATCAAAGTGCCTTTTCTGGCTGAGACATCTTGCCAGCCCTGACCTTAAACTTCTAATTCTCCTGAAGGCTGGAATTCTAGGCATGAGCTACCATACACGATTTCCAGGTGTGGTAGGCAGGCACTATACCAAATAAGCGGCATCCTCAGCCCCATAATCTGTATTTCATTTCAATTATAATTTAAGTATGAACAAATGGCTACTATCATATTGGACAGCACAGGCCCAGGTCGCTGTTTTGTCCAGTGAAAAGCACAATGCCTGCCACTGAATTAGTGCTCAATATTGGTCCAAAGGATGAATGAACACATAGCACTGCCTGCCTTGGGAGACAGGGCCCTTGGCTCATGCCTCAGGCTCTAGCCTCCTCACATTGGGGAAGGTACAGGGACTCATTTATTACCAGCAGCGGGTTGATACGCATGAACGAAGGCCAGCCGGGGTCAGTGGGACTGAAATGGCTGAGGCTACAAGAGTAGGGGTCAGTCCGTCGGGTGCCCATCAGGACAGCCTCCAGCTGGGGGTGCTTTTCCTGAAGTTCACCCAGGGCCTGCCTCATGTCACCTTCAGCCTCTAACACGTGCAGATGATACCTTGGGGAAGAAAGGACAGAGATGAGGAGCGGAGCTGATAGATCCAGGCCCTCTTAGAGCCCAGACCTCCAGGTCCCAATACCTCTTGATGGTGTCCTGTAGAAACTGCTCCAGCTCAGGGAAGGGCGAGACACTACGAATGTACAGGATCTGGAGAGGTTCTGGAACATCAGGAAATTTCCTGGGGAGAGTAAGGACCCATAGGCTTGGCAGAGAAGACAAGAGAAGTGTCCTCCAGAGAGTTCAGTATTCTCTTTGGGTCCTAGGATCAACACCCAAACTTTCTCCTTTTCCTTATCCTTTCCATCTAGCAAACCCAGACCCATTTCCTCTGAGAAGCCCACTCTGAGCCAGGGTCTTGCTGTGTAGCTCAGGCTGTCCTATAGTTCCCTATGTAGCAGCTGCCTCAAGCTCGCAGCCCTGCCTCAGCACTCTACGGGCTGGGATTACAGGAGTGTGCCAGTTTGCTTGGTTCATTCTGATTGCAAACCTAAACATCATTTCTGTTGCTATAAAATGAAAAATAGCAACACCTCCCACCTCAGGAAAAAAAAAAAAAAATTGGCTCTCATTGGTTGGCCTGGAACCCACTATGTAAACCAGGCTAGCTTCAAACCACAGCAGTCTACATCTAATACCTCTGTTGGGGTTGAAGGCATGCACCACCACAGCCAGCTGAGATTTTTTTAAAAGATAGGGCTTTAAGAAAAAAAAAAAAAAAGCCATGAAGCGAAGCGTTAGTTCAGCAGTTAAAAGCACTTGTTGCTCTTGTGGAGACTCCTGGAACTCACATGGCGCAAAACCATCTGTAAATGCTGGCCCCGAGGACTCTCTTCTGAGAAAGGTGGTCATAGGTGAATGCATACACTAACCATTCTCTAGACTAGCCTTCAGGTGCTGAGCTCACTGCTGGCGCTGCCACCATGCCAGGTTATGATGGCCAATAAATATCACCTCCCAACTGGACTGTGACTTTCCTCTGGTTGGCCACACAGTTAGAACTAAGGTCAGACAGACATCAGATGCTCAATAAATAAGGGCGAACAGCACAGATTTACCTTCCTCCCTGCTTTCTGGGATCAGGAGCTGGGATTTCGAGTTGGAGGTTTTAGCAGGTATTTCTGAGGCCTCAGCTCCCAGGGTAGGCTTACCTCTGCACAGCTGCATGGACGAGATGCAGGAGGGCGGTGCAGTCCTTGCCCCCATTGAAGCCCACACAGAGCTGGGAGAGGTGGTACTGAGTCAGGGCAGTCTCAATGGTTTGTAGGGCACCTGCTACCTTTTTCCCCAGACAAGACCCTGCCATTGAGGCAGGGAAAAGAGTGTCAACTAGATAAACATGGCTATCAAAGAAGTCATGTTACCCTTACTTAAAAACTTTCATTCTCTTTCCAGTGTTCTGGGATCCAAATGCTTTTATGCATTGCCTCTCTGTCTCCCTGCCTGCTCTTCAACCCCACCTCACACGGTTCTAGTCTTTCTTCTGGGGCAAGGACTGAGGGGAGGGAGTATGGGGACACTGGTTTCCTTTTGTCCTCTAGCTCCATCTGCTTCCTTCTAGTCTCCTTTTGTATTGTTTGTTCTTTCCCACCTCCAGGTCCAACCAAATTCCCATCTCTCAGTGTTTGTCACTTGTCTAGAAAACACTTCTGGGGGCTGGAGAGATAGCTCAGAGGTTAAGAGCACTGCTTGCTCTTCTAGAGGTCCTGAATTAAATTCCCAGCAACCACATGGTGGCTCACAACCATCCGTAATGAGATCTGGTGCTCCCTTCTGGCATTCAGGTGTACATGCAGGCAAAACATTGTATACATAATAAAATAAATAAATCTTAAAAAAAAAGAAAAAGAAAACGCTTCTCTCCCCAGATCAAAGCTGCTATCTCTGGTGTGGAATCCACTTCAGAATCACCTGTTTACCTGCTGAACAACGCATTATTCTGCTGAACAATGCATTACTTCTAAAGGCAGAACATACCTGTTCTGACAAGCTATGCCAACCTCAACACCCACCACAGTGCTGGTGAAAAGCGGTAATCAATAGTTACTAGAAGAATGAATGGATCAGCAGCAACTCTCTTCTACTTTTTCCTGGATCTGTGGGAAGCCCTCTGCAAACATTGCTAGACTTAGAGGAGGACCCGGACTCTGGTCCATACTGCCTTCCCCAAGGAGACTCCTACCTGACTGAGCAAGTTCGTATACGGCCTCGCGAGCCTTCTCAGCAGCATCAGGCAGGTAGGGGACCAATGATCCCTGAGGCAGACGTGCGGTCAGATAGGCCAGACATTCCTCCAAGGGCTCTTTTTCGTCGGAGTCTAGAATGAGCTTCACCTGATAGTAGTTGCTGCCCCAGTCAGGGTAGGAACCCAGGCTAAGCTTACGCCCAAAGTGGGCCTGGGCTTCAGTCAGGATGGGGGCGATTGAGCCCTCGGTCGCAGCCACATACAACTCCTTCAGGTGGAATTGCACAGCTGTGTTTTGGAATAGTCCTTTCAGTCCTTCCAACGCTCGCTGCAGCAGCTCCGGAATTCCTGGGAAGAGGTAGACATTTCGGACAGAGACCAGCGGGAATCTGAAGGGGTGGCCAGTCCGAGGGTCTGTGCCATAATGCAGGCGGGCAGAGGAGGGCACCAGCGACATCTTCTCCCAACCCTCCCCTCCTAGGGTTTTGATGACTGCTTGGAGCTCAGGGTGTGGTTTGAGTTCCTCCCCAAAGGCCTGTGCCACTGCCTCAAAGGTCACATCGTCATGAGTGGGGCCGACGCCCCCTGCAGTGAGGACGTGAGTGAAGCGGCTGGAGAATGAAGTGACCTCAGCTGCAATGGTGGCTACCTCATCAGGTACAACAGAAACTTGGCAAACCTGGACCCCCAGGGATCGCAGTGTCCGGCAAAGAAAGTAAGTGTTGGTGTCTTGAGTGTGTCCCTAGGGATTGGAGGAAGGATGAGACTGTCAGTGCTGGGGGATGGGGAGCAGCTATATTTGTCTAGTGATGGTGCTTTTCTCAGGGGAAGAGGGGATCTTCTTAGGCTGCTAAGGAGCAAGAATGAAAAACCCCATTTGAATGAGAGAAGACAGGATTCTCCTAAGGGGTACTTTCCTATCCATCCATCCTGACCTCACTTGCATTTATAAATTCGGTAGACAGTTCTGCAGCTTGATCTTGACCTCACCTATATTTATAGACTCAAACGTTTATATATTTATATATAGTTTATATATTATAAATTCAACTCAACTCAGTATTTATAGACACCAACCCCAACAGTTTCAGTTTCAGCCCCTGGCTTCAAGTATTGGGCAGCCTCACCACATGCCTGGTTATTTTGCTCAGTGGCAACCCAGACACTGGCCACGGTCAGCTAGGCCTTTCATTTTGTCAATTCCACTTATAAAAATTCTCACCAACTTCTCTCTTCGCTGTTTTCACTTTCTTGAGGAGGTTCGTAGCACCTTTCTCCTGAACAGTGCTGCCAGCCTCCAGCCACTGTGCTCTGCTCCCTGTCTTTTAAACATGTGGTGTTTTCCAATTGCACACAGATTAAAGTTCACATTCTCTTGCAATCATTAAAGCTGGCTGGCTATGTTGTTGGCCCTATCTTCTTCCCTACTCTTAACTTCTATTTTTCTATAGAAGGATGAGTATTTGAAAGTTTGTGTTCTGGGTTGAAGCGATGGCTTGCTGCTTTTCCAGAAGTTTGTTTCCTAGAACTGGAGTGGTCTTAAGTCCCACTCCAGGGTATCTTACACGTTCTTCTGGCCTCTGTGGGCACCTCCCCCTCCCCCAGATACATAAACGTAAAATAAGAATCTTTAAGCCTGGCATGGTGGCACACACCATGGTGGCACACTTTAATTCCAGCACTCCAGAGGCAAGGACAGTGACACTTGGATCTTTGTGAGTTCAAGGCCAGTCTGTTTAACATAAAGAAAGAGTTCTAAGCCAGCAGGTTTACCCAGTCACACTCTGTCCCAGAAAAAGTTTGTGACCTGCAGCTAGAATTCCATCTCTAGCACTTTCTTCCTTTTATTAATTTTGAGACAGAATCTCTCTGTGTAGCCCTGGCTGTCCTGGAATTGGCTATGTAGACAAGGCTAGCCTCTGAACTCAGAGATCCATGCTTCTACCTCCCAAATGCTGGGAGTGCCACTGTGCTCTTAGCACTCTGTACACTTGCAACTTTCAGCAAGTTTCTCAGCCTCTTCATGGAATTGCTGGGAGTTTGTAAGGCCACATGTGATATGTTAAGTACATGCCAGCCTCTGGTAAACACTAAAAAAGACCAGGGTGAATATTACTGTTAAAACCTATGCCTGCCACATCTTCCAGCAACACTGCTGATCATTCAGGATCGAGTCTTCTCTTCTAGGACCTTCCATCTACCTCACCTACCCAGTCTGCTGAAGTGCTTGAAAAACTATCAGATACGCTGGTTACAGATGACATACAGCTTCTCTACTTGCTGTGCCTTCTGTAATTGTTATGTGGCTACTCTGTTCCCTATCATATTGTTACATTGCTTGGCACGTTGTGGGGAAGTTGCTACTCATCTTTCAACAGAAAAAAAAAACTCAGTAACAGGAGGGTCATTTTTCCTCCAATCTGTTGGGGCTCACTCCAAGGCCCTGCTTTGGTAAGCAAGGGGCTTCCCACCCTGATTCCCCTCCTTTCATCGGAAACAGAGCCCATAGTAAGAGAAGCCACGCCCTTCCCCGCTGTAGTTCCAGACACACCTTAAGGATCTCATCTCCAACAATGATGATGCCTGCCGTCACGTTGCGTCCTGGGGGAAGTTCAGAGGCCACAGATGCCATGGTCCTGCCCTCTCTGCCCTTTTGCAAGGCTCTCCAGTAGCCACTCAGGACCCCAGATAGGGGTCGTAAGAACTGAGAGGTCGCCAGGTCTACAGGATACTGGAGGCCATACCCTGGGTACACAGTCTGGGGTCGAGGGAACCTGGAAGAAAGAGCCAGAAAGGACAGTGGGGAGGGCAGGACTGTACCTTCTTCCTTCTTAGAGGAAGGCTCAATCTTCTTTAGTCACAACATTTAAAAACGTTTCCTTTACTCCGGCCTTTTTAACGTGTTCTCAAGCCTCAGGCTCCCAAAAGCGTCTCTATTGCTATCCCTTTAAAGTGCCATGTTCTCCCAAGACCTACTACTTTAGATATTTCCGTCTGCCGAGCAGGTCTAAAATTTGCTCTCAGGTATCTGCACCTTTAAATGTCTCTTCTCTTCGGGTTACCTGTCCCTTTAAATATATCTACCTTATTCTGGGCCTCCGGATCCCTTTAAATGCATTCCTTTCCACCCTCCGCCACTGACAAGAACTCAACCTACTTCTGCACCCTTTCTACCCCGAAATCTGTTTTTCTCACCAGGCTTCAGATCACTAACCTCGTATCATCCCACCTTCCTTTTTTACCCCTTCACAGGGCACTTGGCCCCTTCCTTTCCGCGTGCCCTAGAACAGCTTCCGTACTCAAAGTCCCGCCTTTCAGTACTTCAAGTCGATTGGTTACTGTGGCTGTCGCTTACTCTCATCATGGTCCTATTGGTCTAGTCGGCAGTCGCTCACGCGGTTCAGCTAGGCGCTGAAGGAAATGCTAAGTTGTTATTGGCAACACCACGTGGTCATCACTGCCCGGAAATAAAAATAGGTGGCTGGCTTTAGGCCATGGCGGGCGGGACTTAAGAGTTAGGAATGCGAGCTGGAGAGATGGCTCAGAGGTTAAGGGCACTGGCTGCTCTTCCAAAGGTGCTGAGCTCAATTTCCAGCAACCACATGGTGACTCACAACCATCTGAGAACTGGAATTAAAAGGCGTGAGCCACCATGCCAGGCTCTGTATTCGAATGTGTGCTCATTACTGTTTCCATTAGCTAAGACTAATTCTAGGCTAAGGGATCAGAGGCTGGTAGAATTTTTTTTCTGTTTGTTTGTTTGTTTTTGTTTTTGTTTTTGTTTTGTTTTTTTTTTTTGAGACAGGTTTCTCTGTAGCCCTGTCCTGGAACACAAAGATCCTCCTGCCTCTGCCTTCCAAGTACTGGGATTAAAGGTGTGTGCGACCACAGATGGTTTTTGTCTCTTATACTAAAGGTTCAAGAGATTTTCCTGCGATACTCCATTTCCCATGGGTGTCTCTGGGACGGGAGGCCCAAGATACTGCACCAAGCTGGGGTTTTATTTTGTAGCAGGAAGAAGGTAAAAAAAAAAAAAAAAAATGTTTATTAGCATTAACAATTGGGAGTGAGCTCTACAGTGTGGAACCTTCGCTTGTTTCTAGCATAAACGGAAAAACTACTTAAGCCTCTTTGACATTAAAAATTAAAAATTCTTTCCTGCCCCACCTGCCTCCAGGAGAAAAACACTTTTCCCTTGTACTCACGTTGTACTCCTCAGTCTATCTTACTCCTATGTCAGTAGGAGTACCTCGTACTCACATTGGGAGTTCATCATCCTATTACTCCTGTGTCAGTGCCCCTCCATCCTCTGTGGGTGCCAGGGAAAATAGTTTAATCATCTGGGATCTTTTTTAAAAGTTCTATTGCAAGCTGGCCCTGGTGGTGCAAGCCTGTAATCCCAGCACTCTGGGAGGCAGTGGCAAGCAGATCTCTGTGAGTTCAAGGCCAGCCTGGTCTACAAAGCAAGTCCAAGATAGCCAAGGCTACACAGAGCAACCTGTCTCCCAAAAAACAAAGCCCTATTATTGTGTGACTGGGCAGGAGGGCAGTGCCACAGCATGCATGCAGAGGTCAGAGCACAGCTTCCTGGAGTGGCTTCTTCCACTCTTATGTGGGGTGGTCCTGAGATCTAACTCAGGTAGTCCGACGTGGGTGGCAAAGGCTTTCGTTTTTACCTGTTGAACCATCTCACCAGCCCTAGGACACTTACAGTATGTAAATTATGATCCAGCAGGTGTGGATAGGGTCTGAGATCTACATTTCCCTTGGGATTTTGTGCTGTGACTTGGAAACATGCTAAACCACAACTGGCCGTATTTCACTGCACGAAAACTTTTCAAACAAATACACTCACTTTACTTGTGGAGAAAGTGCTGGCAATATAGTTTAATGTTAGAGTACTGATCTAACATTGTGAGGAACTGGTTTCATATCCCAGGACTGATGCTATAGGGAATGTAAGACCAGCCTTAAGTTGTAAGTCCTGTGGGGTTTCCTCAGTTTGGAAAAAAAAGGGGTGGTGGTGGTGAGGGGAATGAATGTGACCAGAGTGTATTATATATTTGTTTGAAATTGTTAAGCTGAGAGTAGTGGCAGACACCTATAATCCCAGCATTCAATAGGTAGAGGCAGCTGGATCTCTGAGTTTAAAGCCAGCCTGGTTTACAGAGTGAGTTCCAGGCCAGCCAAGGCCACATAGTAAGACCCTTTCTCAAAATGAGCAAATAATAATTTAGAAAGAAATATATTAATATATAGATTTTAATCTCTGAATGCTCTATCTGCATGTGTGCCTGCATGCCAGAAGAGGGCACCACATCTCTTTAGAGATGATTGTGAGCCACTAGGTGGTTGCTGGGAATTGAACGAAGGACCTCTAGAAGAGCAGCCAGTGCTTTTAACCTCTGAACCATCTCTCCAGCCCTGTTGTAAATTTTTAAGTGCACATTACTAGAACTGTTAACATAGTGCTGAGCCCAGTTCTCAGGATTCCACGAAACAGTATGCCCATGAATCTGCATTTTGAACATTTCCAGGTGATGAGGCTTCCTTTAGGTCTGTGATGGCTGAGGGGGCTGGAGAGATGCAGCAGCAATTACTTTTGTAGACCTGGGTTGGATTCACAGCATCCAGGTGGTAGCTTCTAATCATCACTTCAGTTCCAGAGCATCTGATGAGCGTGCATGTGTTAGCAAAATAGTGACACATGCAACATAAATCTAAAGCTGGGCATAGTGAATACCCTCAGTCTCAGCACTTGGGAGACAGAGGCAAGGCCAGCCTGGTCTACATAATGAGATCCTGCCTCAAGAAAACCAAATAAATCTAAAACAAAACAAAACTTGTATACAGTGACAATTAAACTAGGAATAAAAGAATAATGGGCGACAGTGTCTCTTAAGTGTACGCTATTACTGGACGAACATCTTTTTTCAAACATCAAGCAGGCCTGTGTACATTCATGTGTCACAGTTGTGGAGGTCAGAGAACAGCTCAAAGGACAGCTCTCTCCTTGCCCCAGTACATTAAAGTGCTTAGGTTTGGTGGTATGCCCATTTGCTGAGCCACTTTTTAAAGATAAGTTCTTAGATATTTATGTATGTAAATGCTTTGCCTACACGTATGTATTTGCATCATGTTTGAAGGGAGCTGAAGGTAGGTCTGCAAGAGCGACTAGCGCTCTTAATCACTTTGCCACCTCTCCTACCCTGAACCACCGTTCTTAAACAGCTAGTTGATACCATTGTTTACATTCAGTCTACACTCCAGAATTTTTCTGTAAAAAAAAAAGAAAAAAAATTCAACTTATGGGTAGAGGCCAAAAGAATGTGTTCAATCTCCTGGAACTGCAGTTACCATGGTTGTGAGCACCCCAGGGAATTAAATGCAGGTGCGCTGAAAGAGTAGCAGGTGCTCTTAAAAGCTGAGCTTTTGTTTGGCCCACTCCAAAGAATTACTCTAGGTATGACTCTGGTGGGATCAGTATTGAAACTGTCCAGGCAGTTCTCCTACTCAAACCCACTTGAAATCCAGCCATCAGTCACAGTGACATGTCACAGGAGCTGGGATCCTGTGCAGGCACTTCAGCCCCAGAACAGCTCCAGGTCCTCCTCCCCTGTCTTTGGATGCTCTTCAAATGTTGGGACTGTAGAAAACAGTTCATTTGCTTTGATGAGTCCCAATAAAAACATTATCTTAGGCCAGTAATCAGAGTGAAATACCTTTCAATGAATGTTTTTTACACTGTCCAATAAACATAGTTATTGGAATATTCACCTAAGCCTCATTATTGCTAAGAGCTGTTTCCACCATCCACCCCAAGGTGTATCATTCAGCTCCACCTAGCCAACCATTTGCACTGGGCTTTTGAAGTCTCTCCTAATCTGGGCAATTCTAGGTTTTATAAAGAGGTCACATAGCCCTCAGGGCAGATTACAAGCCTGACCCTTCCCTGATAAGGAAACTGCTAGCAAGCAGCTAGAATTCCTAGAAACACCTAACCCTGCTAAGGATCGTAGTCCACCAGTGGCCTTCAATTGTACTTGGGAGATCCTGGTCCAAGCACCATAGGATAATTAAGTACTGAATTTTCCTTCTTGTGACAGGACCATTAAGTATCTCTGACCCCTGACCCCACAGAATCAAAGAGATCTTATAACCACAGTTATTAGATTATAAAAACTTCCTTTAATCAAGGCTTATAACATGGAAGAGATCTGTCAGATAAAATGGAAAGTTTCCAATACATGAGACATAAATCCCTTGAAACCCCTCCCTCTGCCCAGGGTTTATATTGCCCTTGATTTCACATGAATAAAGGTTCCTGCTTTCTCAGTTCAATATTGTCTAAGACTGGGAGGTGAACACTCAAATTTGGGTTGCCTGTCCAGGCAACTACCTCCCCGCCACTGTAAGTTCCTTAACCTCCCGAGGCTTTATTGCTGGTCAGCTAGCCTTGTGCTGCTGGTTTTGGTGAGCTTCCACCATTCACTGTCCCACAGCACTGTTGTGTCTCACCTGATCTACCTTCTGGTGGCTCTCTGGCTTCTGCTATGCTCAGGACAGCAGCTCAGTCAAGAGCTGTAACACTCTGGTATCATGACAGGCCCTAGGGCACCTGAGATTCCATCACCACCAGCGCTCTCATGCTAACACTGTGGAAAACCCTTTCCACACTCCGGCTTAGTGCACTGGGGCTTCACCCTAAAGCACTCTAGCTGATAAGAGAAATTGAACCTGTTTTTCTACTGAAAGCTGAACTCCCTGACCCCAGCTAAGATCCAGATCCCAGCCCCGCCAGAAGCCCGTCAAGAAGGATTCCATAGTATCACCTTGGTTGCAGAAAGGGGGATAGTTCAGAGAGAATGAAGGATGGGGGAGGGGCAGGAACGACGAAAAGGGACACTGACCACAATGACACATGGATAAGACGATCTTATAACCACAGTATTAGATTATAAAAACTTCCTTTAATCAAGGCTTATAACATGGAAGAGATCTGTCAGATAAAATGGAAAGTTTCCAATACATTGAGACATAAATCCCTAAGTCACCATAAATACAATACCCAATAGTGAAAACCACAACAGCAAATTCACACCATCCCTGTAAGACCCATGATCTGATTTCACATGCTTCTGAGAGATGGCGATTATGGCGTACTGATACAGAGCACACTAGGGCTTGAGGTCACACTCATCTGACAAGGCTGTGGCATTGGTGGCTCAACTCAAGAAGCAATGCAGGTACAGCACATTCAAACAGTGTATCGAATGAACATCCTTTAAATATCTAAGTGGGAAATAGGAAAGCAACACAATCAGGCTATCAGAAAGATGGTAGGAAGTAAGGACAGCTGTGTAAAGCTTGAGACTGAAAGTTGGTTCGCCAGCTTCATTTCTTTGGCTTCTTGGGTAGTGGCCGCCGGAACAGTAAGATGTGAGGCTCTGAAAGAATCAGTGAAATCTCAGAAAGAAACTCACACCATTCTAAGCACAACCAATAGTGTATGCTACCAGTGCGCCCCAGCTCTCTGCCATGTACGGAATTGTTAGTTTTTTTCTGTTTGTACAGCCCTGGGTGTCTGGTGTCTTACCAAGAAACAGAACTGCCTGTGCTTATTTGGAACACTTCAGTCTTTTGCAGGGGTCATAATCAGGGCATATGGGGCATTTAAAAGAGTACCCTCTGGCTAAACAGTTTGTGTGCCCCCCCCCCCCCCCCGTAAGATTGTCCCTATCCTCCTAGGTAGTTTACTTATTTTTATAATTCTGGCTTCTCTGCATAGCTGAAGTGAGAAAAAACAAAACAAAACAAAACAAAAAACCCTGTAAATGATGTTCTCCCTCTACTGTGCTGGTTTGTAATCTTCCTCCAGCCAGAGTAAAGTTGCTTTACATTGCACTGACCTGGTTCATGGATCATGTAATGGACCCATCCCTGACTCTGCTGCACACCAAGGTTCCTCCACTCGGATTCAGACATCAAATGGGTTTTAGGGACCAGCTTGGCTATGTCCTTGGGCAACATGACATGCCTGTAACAGAAACATGTGGATGTGAGTGAAGAGTCTGTGCCAGTAGTGAGTACAGTCTGCTGGCACTGACCCACTTGCACATACAAACAGAGGAAGAAGAAAGGCTGAGAGTGTGATAGCTCACACCCATGGTGATGCTGGCACTTACAGGGAAATGGCAGAATTACCAGGCATTTGGGGCCATCCTGGGCTACAGAGAATCCGTGAAAACAAGCGTGTAGCCTAGTGTGGGGACACTCGCCTTTAATCCCAGCACTCAGGGTGCCTCAGAGAATCTCAGTCTGAGGCTGATTTACAGAGCGAGTTCCAGGATAGCCAAGAGAAACCTTGTCTCAAAAAAACAAAATAAATTTAAGAAACCAAACAACCAAACCACAGACGGAAACAGCAAAAACAAAAAAACAAACCAAACAAAAAACACTAAAGCAGTAACTAGTTCCTGATTATTAGGGAATTTGTATAATCTTACTATGGACTGTTCGGCAGAGGGAGCTAGAAACACAGATTTCATAAATTTTCTTTAAAAAAAAAAAGATTTTATTTTAAATAAATATGTATATGAATGCTTTATTTGCACGTGAAGAGGGCAGTAGAGGATATAGATGGTTGTGAGCCACCACGTGGTTGTTGGGAATTGAACTCGGGACCTCTGGAAAAGCAGACAGTGCTCTTAACCACTGAGCCATCTCTCCAGCCCATAAATTTTCATTAAAAAAAAAAAATATTAAAAACACAAATTAATGAGCCATCTGAGTGGAAGAATAACTGGCTATCAGACACTGATGGTACCTGTATTCCCTCCATTTCTCTATAAAGAAGAATATGTAAATGTTCATATTGAACTTCATTTTCCAACTCTTAAGGGAAATCCCATACTTTCCTAACCAAAGGTTAATGGCAAAAAAAGTTACCTGACTTGACTCAGACTACCTCAGGTAGACTGACTTCGTTGAACATGATAACGAAGATGAACTAAATGCCTCCTTTGTAGTAGTAACAAGAGAGGGGTGCCCTTCCCCACCCCTCATTCCAGTTCCAATGCCAGAAAAGAATTTCCATTCTAATGAGTCCCGGCACAAAACTATGACTTCGATGCACAGACTCAAAATGACCTTCCTTTAAACAAAAATGCCACCACTGAGCTAAAAGTTACATCTTCTGGGGGAATGAAGGCACTCATTTCTTCCCTGCCATGCAATGCAGTAAGCATTAGTTATAGACACGAAATGCAGCTGAGTACAGAAGGCAGCTGGATTGAACAAGGCTGTGGTTGCTTATCCCACCCAAGTAACAGTGCAGCCTGACCCTGCTTAGATTCTGAGACCCAGGTGGCTGATGGTTATATATTTTTGTCAGTACACATCCAGTTCTCCAGGATGTCTGAAACAGGACAAGTGAAGGAGACACAGAAAAGCTAGTTTTCATTTTATGCTCTCTAAGGAGAGATAATACAAATCAGGAAGTTGTCTTAAGGAATACAGGTCAGCGTAATATCAACCTCTGTGGGACCTTGTCCTCCCTCATTTTCAATTTAAAATCGGGGACTTGGTACTATCACATGCAAATACCTGCATGCTCAGTGCAAGAAATTTTTACAGTGCTTGGCAGATAGCCAGCACGTGGACTCTATAAATATCACACAAGCTGTTCTCTTTGCTGTGTTCTCAGGGTCTCACCTCAGGAGTTCCTCTAACAAAACTTCCCTAACCTTTCCTCTTTCTCACACCTGTGCTCAGCTAGTACACATTAACGTTCTTTCTAGAGTCAGTTTACTCCACGTTCTTTTAAAGTCTGTCTTAAGCACTGATCATACATGCCTTTGTTGTCTTGAGACAGGGTTCTATTCTGTAGTCTAGGCTGACTGGAAACTGACAATCCTGCAGCTTCCAGAATGCTGGAGATTAAAGGTGTGAGCTAGTTTACCGGCTTATCTTGCATTTTAGCAGAACACTTGAAACCTGTGTACAAAGTCATAACTGATCAACTATTTGAAGGGTATCTCCCTACGTCCAGTCTTCATGCAAGTCCTGCAAACTCTCTATTCAAAGCAAGGCTGACATACACGCTCCTTTTCTTCTTCATAAACTAATAACCACCAACCCTGAGGCTCTCTCCGAACTGTCCTTTCATTAAGAGCATGAAACTTTCAGCTATGAATTGACCACTTTCTTTCTCCCAGTAGACTTTGAGATTTTAGCAATGCGAGCAGGTCCTATTTGGCAAATTAAACTGCCGCAACAAAGTTATGCGGGTGATGGGAAAATTCCCAAAGGTGAATCTGATCGGAAACTCCAACACGCTTCTCATTTGACAGACGGCCACCTCAAAATCCCTTTCATTGTTTTACAACCTCGTTTACAGTTTGCGCATGCGCTTTGCTACTGCACCGATCCAACCCCCACCCCACCGCCCGCTAATCTCTTGCGCACGCGCCGGTTCTACACTGTTTCCTCCCCCTCCCTCGGGCAGCCCCCGGCCTAGGTAACTAACTGCTCGTGTGCTCCTTTGTGAAGGCGCACAACGTGGCTGTAGTCCCCGCGCCGGCACTAACCGGTACTCGAACTCCTCGTCGTCGTATTTGTCCGAATAGTAAATTTGTTTGTGCGACATAACGGCTCTGCCCGAGGGCGCTCAGCCCCGCGCCGCTGGCCTCCAAACAACTCCCAGCAACACGCGCTCCCACCCTCTTTGGCCTCGCGTTCAAACACACCGCCTGCACTTCCTATTGGTCTCCTCGGCCGAAGGCGGGACAGCTCCATTTGGAAGTACCCGATTGGCTGGCATAGGCGTCTCCCCGCGTCGTAAATGGAGTCGGGGCTCAGGTTTCTGAGGCGTGAGCTGGGTCAAACTAGGGTTTTCATTGGCTTCCACTGAGCCCCGTGCGTCTTCTCGCGCAGTCATTGGCTGGCGCTGGAAAGCCACTGGTAAGGGAGGGGCGGTGAGGTAGGGTCAGGGGTTAGTGAGGCCGGAAGTGAGTGTAATAAAGTTTGTCTGGGGAGGCCCTGGCCGGGGTAAAAGTTGGGGTGGTGACTTAAGCAGACAGTTGCGTGATCCGGAACCAGATCGGCCCGCGGTGCGGTGCGGAGACTCCATGCGACCCTGGTAAGTCTAGGCTTTCTCTCAGTGGCAACCCACTCCTCTTCCACCCCGGAACCCCTCTCCCAGGACCCTACTTCCGGTCTTGCTGTGTAAGTCCCGCCCTCGAGACCCCCTCCCCGGAAGTCCCACCTTTCAATTTCAAGGGGTTCCCTGAGCCCCATCTTTCTTACCGTCGCGACCACGCCCTGTCGTCCCACTTCCCTGGAAATCCCACCCGCAGAGATGTTTCCCATGTCTCCGCAACAGTCTTTTCTAGTTCTCTGAAAGTGCCTCCTCAGGATTCTCTGCTAAACCTAAATCTATCAAAAGCCTGGTTTCCAAAATGGGCAAAACCTTGGTTGTGAAAGAACGATTCGACTTTGTAGAGGTGACGCCTCTCTGTTACCCCGCCCCTCTGGCCCCGCCCCTTCCACTGTCCACGTCTGGTCCAGGGAATGTGGCGCACTCCTCTTTAGGGACTTGGCTTCTTCTCCCTGCTGGAGTTGGGTCCATGCCTCAAAATCCTGGTCTTAAGTCCTGGACGCTTCACCTGCTTCTATATCCCTCTCCATTCTTTAAGCCTTGGGCTTAGTTTTCCTGAGCGCTGGTGCTCCATCAGGTGGGAGGTTGAAATTTGTGGTTGTAAGGCAGGAGCTTATTGGCAATTTCGTTTCTCCCGTGACCTCCGAGAATGAATTAAGTTGAAGGGGCTGGCAAGGGAGTGGACGACGGAGTGGCTTCTTCAGAGACTCTTGACCCTGCCGCTCCTTTCATGGGCAGCCCCCATCCCAGAGACAGCCATAGATGTATTTTACCATGCCGGGATTGGACTAAGCATTGGTTTGTGTAAACCTAACAGGAGCGAAAGTTTTTCTGCTGTCAGAAAAAACAAAACAAAAAACTGTTTTGGAGTCAGGAGTAGGGTTTAATGTCATTTCCGTTGTTTTTAAAGACCCCTCCCCCTAACCAGATCGCTTGTTGGCAGTCATCCTGGCCCCACTTGCCCAAACTTCCCTGCTGGAAACATTCCTGAAGCCTTCGCCATTTCCTGCTATTTCCTGCCATTCCAGCTTCCTCCCTGCTGGGCTGAGGTGTTTGACGCGGCTCTCCCCCAACCCCCGTTTCCTAACTTTGGTCCGGTAGGCAATCTCCCATCTCGTTAAGCAAATTTAAAAGCTCTTGCTTTCCATTTTTCCCAATTGTGCATACCTGTTGGTCATTCCTTGCCTCTGGATATGAAGCTCCCAGAACATTCATCTCTCAAGATGAAGAAATCATAGTGTGTTTGTGTGATTGGGAATATGAGGTCGTGGCAGATTATCTCCCCCTCCTCGGCGCAAGAGCAAACGGAATGACGGAATTTCTTTTCAGGAAGAGGTGTGCTCAGTAACAGCTTTCCTGGGATGGGGACTAAGGGCAGGTGAAAGAGTGAAGCGTGGTATTTAATCAGTTTTAAGTGCTAGTTAGTAATAGTCAAACAGTTCTTATTTTTCAAAATAAACCTAGGGGTAATGAATGAATGCCAGAGGCTCTTCCTGTAAGGTTATGAGACAAACTAATTAAATAAAGACGATTAGGCGTACGACAGATCTTATATATAAAAGAGGTTTATTAGGTGGATATGGAGAGAGAGAGAAGGGAGAACAGGACATGATGGGGGAAAGAAAGAGAGGAGGGTGCACGCCGATAGAGGAAGGACCAAGAGAGCAAGAGAGAGACCACGAGTCGAGTTGTCTTTTTAAGGGGCAAGGTAACCATACCTTCCAGGTGTGGCCACCTGGCCATCGACACATGATGACATCATAAGGCAACCCAGAAGTAGGTTTTGTTCCAAAATCCTACCCCCCCCCCCCCCCCACACACACACACAGGTTTTCTCTGTACCAACCCTGACTGTCTTGGACTCTCTTTATAGACCAGGCTAGCCCGGAACTCACAGAGACCCATCTGCCTCTGCCTCCTGAGTGCTAGGATTAAAGGCGTGCACTTCACCTGGTCTACCTAAGGATAATTTGGAGGTGAGCCCGGAAGAAACTATCTCTTAGCTGGCATGGTGGCACACACCCTTAATCCCAGCACTTGGGAGACAGAGGCAGGTGGATCTCTGTGAATTCCATGCCAGCCTGGTCTACAAAACAAGTACAGTCAGAACAGTCAGTGCACACAGAGAAAACTTGTTTTGGAAAAAAAAAAAGTAAATTTTTTTTATTTGGTTATTTATTTTCTTAAGGAAATAAGTGATAGTTTATTTTGGAGCTATTTTGATTGGTCACTTTCTCTAACTTCCTGTATTGGCTTTAGCCGAGTTGTGGCAGGAAACTGTGGGCAAAGAAATAGGGTTTGGTGTTGTTATGCACTTGGCCAGATCCCAGCTTCTGGTATCCCTTTCTCCTTTCTGTCTCATTAACACAGATTTGTTTATGGCTCTGTTATCCCTTTGAGGCCTGTAGGCACCAGTTGTTTGTTTGTTTTTTCTTTCTTTTTCTCCTACCTCCAAAGCCAGCCCCATCCTGTTGGGTGGGATTTACAGCCCATAAAGAGTAAAAGTATGCCTTGTAGGGGTGGCCTGAACTCTCTATATCCTCTGGCTTTCTTCAGCAGGCCTATGGGAAAGGGGGCTTAAGAAGTCTGTTCGTCCTTTGTAGGTGACTTGTATAAACAGACTTGCTCTATCTCTTGCCTGGTAGCCACCAAATTAGCTTTTATTCCTCCAGTTTCAGTATTTCCTTTCCTCTTGGCCTGCTCCTCATCCGCTGGGGTTGCTTTCCCTTCCTCCTTCTCTGCTCTTGTCCACAGCTGCTGTGGTGTGGGCATGCTAATGGCCCAGGTGCCCTGAGCTTCCCCCTCATTCATTGTATGGTGGGGGTGGTCTGCGCTAGCCGCTGAGGGAATTTAGGTATTCAGCCAGGACTGGAAAGGAAACGCTAAATTTGAAGTCTCTCCCCCTTCCACACACACACCTTTTCCACCCTCAGCAGCTTCTGTTTCCTTCCTTATCCCTCCTAGCTGTCCCTGGCTTCCTGCTCTCCTTGGCTTGCCCTTGTCGGTTTGGATTGATCCAGAGTTTCTTTTAACTCCTTGCTTTCTTTTTCCATCTTTCTTTCTGCCTGGCACCTTCCTCCTCCCCAGACAGATTAACAGTTGTTTGTATTGGGCAGGGTAGATTGGCCTGGCTAGCACAAATCGTGTAGGGAGTTGTCTCAGCCCCTTTGAGCCTGTGAGTCAGCACTGTCCTGGGGATTGGTCTCTCTCCTTAGTTCCCCGCCCCTGGGGAGGAGCCAGTCAGCTCTGGGTCCAGCCTGTACTCCTCAGCCATAAGAGGTTTCCTCGCGGGGCTTGACAAGGATGTGGTCTGAAATTGTCTAGGTCTGACGTGGGAGAGCAGAGGCCACTTGTCCTTCGCCTCCCTAGGTCTTCTGTTATCACCCGGCTGCTGAGGTCAGACCAGGCTAAGGGCCTGGGGATGCCCCCTGCCTGGCCCCCTTGCCTGAATTGGCAGGGGGGCCGGGCCAGGCAGCAGCCCCCCTTCTCACCTAGCCATGGATCTTCTGCCCCCCAAGCCGAAATACAACCCACTTCGAAATGAGTCTCTGTCGTCGCTGGAGGAGGGGGCTTCAGGGTCTACCCCCCCGGAGGAGCTGCCTTCCCCATCAGCCTCATCCCTGGGACCCATTCTGCCTCTGCCGGGGGACGATAGTCCGACTACCCTGTGTTCCTTCTTTCCCCGGATGAGCAACCTGAAGCTGGCTAATCCTGCCGGGGGTCGCCTGGGGCCCAAGGGGCAGCCAGGAAAGGCTGCTGAAGATGGGGAAGGGAGTGCAGGGGCAGCAGCCCTTCAGGACTCAGGCCTCTTGCCCCTCCTCCAGGACATGAACAAGCTGAGTGGAGGCGGTGGTCGCAGGACTCGAGTAGAAGGGGGCCAGCTGGGGGGCGAGGAGTGGACCAGACACGGGAGCTTTGTCAATAAGCCCACTCGAGGCTGGCTGCATCCCAACGACAAAGTCATGGGACCTGGGGTTTCCTACTTGGTTCGGGTGAGTGAACATCCTCCTTTCCACTCCTTCCCATACCCCTTCCAGTTCCTCTGCTCACTCCAGATTTGCCATTCTCCCAGTTTTAAACCTGCTGCATCCCTTCTCCAATTCTCTGCCCTTATGCTCTATCCAGCCTGGGAATCTTCTGCCTAAGGTCCCCTTTCCTTTTTTGGTCCTCCCCTACCCCCCCAGCTTACACAATGCCCAAACACACTAGCTGCTTTCAGTAAGAGTTGTATGAAAATGACTTCTTGATTCTTTCCTCTAGACAACTCCCTTTGCCAAATGTCACTCCATCCCACCCAATGGCTGCTACTCCTCTCACAGTCTCTCCACAGTGCATGAAGGTCCTCTTT
The DNA here is from genome assembly GCF_907164565.1 of Psammomys obesus. Lineage (NCBI taxonomy): Eukaryota > Metazoa > Chordata > Mammalia > Rodentia > Muridae > Psammomys > Psammomys obesus. The sequence goes on from NW_026585644.1 coordinate 62,060,854, forward strand.
GGTGGCCTTTTTTTTCAACTTTCCCTTTTGCCATATACCTATGGGGTGGTGGCCCCCAACATTGGGAAGGGTACTTCACCTTAACTTCCCTTAGGGACTACATAGGGTAAAGCCCTAGAACCTTCAGCAAAGGGCTGGGCAATGGGGGTGTGGGAGGGGGACAGCTGATCCCTTCTTCCCTTCCCCCACAGTACATGGGTTGTGTGGAGGTCCTGCAGTCAATGCGAGCCCTTGACTTCAATACCCGGACTCAGGTCACCAGGTTAGTGGGGAGTCTTAGGATCAGTGAGGTTACAGAGGTCTCAATAAGGGAGAGGAGGGAAGCTGGGTATTTGGTGGTGGTGCTGGTGGTGACTTCTCATAGGTGGTCAAGAGAATTGAGAGAAAGTTACAGAAGTAAGTGACTGAAAAGAGCCAGCTTTGTCCTGGAGCACCCCCTTACCAGTCCAGCTTTGGAAACTGGGGGAAGATGGACTAGAAAAGGCGGGGGTAGGAGGTTGCTGCTGCTTTGGGGAAGGGAATGGAACATTTGGTAGCTGGGAAGAGGTAGGGCTATAGCCATTGAGGCCCTAACCCAACCAGCCAGGAAGCAGCCCTCAGTGTCATCAAATATTAAAGCCCTTAATTCAATCCACCACAACAAAGAGCCTGGAGTGCTCTGGGAGTCTGGCCTGGTCTTCCCTTCCCCCAGCACTGTGGCAGCCCCAGCCAGTGGGAGGCCAGTGGTGGGTCTGAGTACCCCTGTTTCTCCAGGGAGGCCATCAGTTTGGTGTGTGAAGCTGTGCCTGGTGCCAAAGGGGCGATAAGGAGGAGAAAGGTATATGTGGTTGGGAGGTTTATGTTAGAGCTGGGAGTTGGGAGGGCAGGGGGAAAGCAAGTGCATGTGGGAAGCAGACAGGAGTGTTTCCTGGTTCTGGGAAAACTCAGACTCTGAGACTCTGGGCCCTTTCCTAGCCCTGTAGCCGCCCTCTCAGCTCTATCCTTGGGAGGAGTAACCTGAAGTTTGCTGGAATGCCAATCACTCTCACTGTGTCCACCAGCAGCCTTAACCTCATGGCAGCAGACTGCAAACAGGTGGGTAGGGCTCAGGAAAGAGACCAGAGACAGTTATGGGAGGGTCAAGGGGGGCCCTGAAGGCCAAAAACTTGGAGTCCTCAGGAGCAACTGGAAAGTAGAGAAGGGAGAAATTAGAAGGGTTGGGTATGTTCAATGTCAGCACGCAGGAGGCAGAGGCAGGGGGATTTCTTTGAGTTCCAGGCCATCCAGGGCTTGTACGTCACTCCACAAAAGAAAGAAAGAAAGAGGAAGAAAGGAAGGAGAAGAAAAGAATCGAATCTAGGGTAAAAAGCCAAGAGAATGAGACTGGGGCTCCAAGGTTCTGAGTTGGGGTGACAGTATACACTGACTCCTGAGACTGCCTGACACTTACCATTCCCTTCTTCCCCGTCCCCTGCCCTCATCAGATCATTGCCAACCATCACATGCAATCTATCTCATTCGCGTCTGGTGGGGATCCGGTGAGTTGGGGAACAGGAAAGATGGGGGTGGGGAATAAGAGACTAGAGGCTAAAAAGACACTGACTAGAGGCTGGTCATGGTGGCACACACCTTTAATCCCAGACTCAAGAGGCAGGTGACTATCTTGAGTTCCAGGATGGCCAGGTCCATTTAGAGAAATCCTGTCTCAAGGAACCAAAAGTGGGGGTCTGGAGAGATGGCTCAGAGGTTAAGAGCACTGGCTGTTCTTCCAAAGGTCCTGAGTTCAATTCCCAGGTAGTCCGTAACCATCCATAAAGGGATCTGGTGTCCTCTGCTGGCATGCAGTCAGAACACCGTACGTATGTATGTATGTATGTATAAATAAATAAATAGGTGGCTAAATAAACAAGTAAATAGGTAGATAAATAAATATTAAAAAAGAAGAAACCAAAAGAGGGAGGAGGGAGAAAGTACTGACTAAAGAAGTGGGGGTGCTAGGATTGTGGAAGTATCTGAAAAGGATAGTCTTGGTGGGTCAAGAGTGAGGCGGAGTTGTGAAGTCTAGCTAATCAGTCTTTGAACCTACTCTCTCTAGGACACAGCTGAATATGTTGCCTATGTTGCCAAAGATCCTGTGAACCAGAGAGGTGAGGCTTGCGGGCAGCACTGGCTGTAACCAGTATGGGAAAGTGTGGGATCACTTTTCCTTATTCTTAGCAGTTATACTTGAAAGGGCTATTCTACTGAGAAGGATTGCGGGTGGGGCTCCTGTCCATATGTCCTCTCAGAGCTTACCAGTGGTTTCTGTTGTGCCCCAGCCTGCCATATCCTCGAGTGCCCTGAAGGGCTTGCTCAGGATGTCATCAGCACCATCGGTCAGGCCTTTGAGCTGCGCTTCAAACAGTATCTCAGGAATCCACCCAAGCTGGTCACCCCACATGACAGGTAAGCTGGTGGAAAGACTGTTAGGCCCCTCAGACTACTGTTGTGAAGTAGGTTTTTTCTTCCATGCCTGAGCTCCTAGGGGCTCAGCAAAGGTAATGACCCGTGTGCCCCTGTTCCCTTTCTGCTATGTTAACCTGTCCAGGCTCATCAAGAAAGTCTCTGAGGGCCGTGCGTGCCGCAGGGACAGCTTCTTCCTTTTGTTTGCCGTGGGTGGGGTTATATTCCAGCACCCTCCGCTAGGTTGCTTTTTCTGACTGGATGAACTTTTAAATTCTCAGGTGCCTCACTTTTGGCCTGTCTCTGTATTCTTGTACACTTTTATTCTTCTAAAAGATTTATTTTTATTTTATGCATTTATGTGTTTTACTGCACGTATATAAGTATACACTGCCTGTGGAAGTCAAAGAGGGCATTAGATACCCAGGAACTAGAATTACAGGTGTTTCTGAGCTGCCATGTGAGCTCTAGGAACCAAACCTGGGTTCTCTTCAAGATCAGCAATGTTCTTAACGACTGAACACCTTACTCCCTCATTATTGTTCTGTGAATTCCTGCCTCTAAAGGTCATTAAGAATCTGGATTTTTTTTAAATAATTTATTTAATTTTTATTTTATGTCCATTAGTGTAAAGGTGTCAGATCCCTTGGAATTGGTGTTATAGACAGTTGGGAGCTGCCCTGTGGGTGCTAGGAATTGAACCCAGGTCCTTTGGAAGAGCAGGTAGTGCTCTTAACCACTGGGCCTTCTCTCCAGCCCAAGAATCTGGATTTTAATCACATGTTTAATCCCAGCTCTTGGGAGGCAGAGGCAAGTGGATCTTTGAGTTCTAAGCCAGCCTGATGTACAGAGTGGTCTCTGAGTTCCAGGACAGCCAGGGTTACACAGAGAACTGTGTTTAAAAAAAAAAAAAAAAAAAAAAAAAAACCTCTAGCTTAAGAGAATATATTTTTCCTTTTTTGTGCATGTGTATATGTTTGTGTGCGTGGAGACATATGTTGGTGTGTGTTGTGTGTATGTAGAAGTTGATGTCAGTTGTTTTCCTCTATTGCTTCACACTTTGTTTATTGAGGCAAGATCTCTTGCTAACCTGGAGCTTTCCAGATACAGCTAGCAGCAACCAGCTTGCTCTGGATCCTGTCTCTGCCGCAAGAGTGCTGGGATTACTGGTGGCCATGGTTGTACAGGTGGCCTGGCTTGTACATGGGATCTGGTGACCTGGGCTTTGATCATTACATTTTATCCACTGAGCTATTTCCCGAGTCCCAGCATCTCTTACCTGAGATCGCTATGCTTTCTTCCTTAAAGTTTCTTTTTTTTTTTTTGGAAATTATTTTTTTTAAAGATTTATTTATTTTATGTATATGAATGTTCTATTTGCATTCACACCTACCAGAAGAGGGAATCAGTTCACATTATGGATGGTTGTGAGCTACCATGTGGTTGCTGGGAATTGAACTCATGACCTTTGGAAGAGCAGACAGTGCTCTTAACCACTGAGCCATCTCTCCAGCCCTTCCTTAAAGTTTCAAGAGAGAGACAGTGTGGCCATTGAGGACTCTGTATATTAGACTGTTCTGGATATCCCTTTTGTTCCGTAGTGCTTCCATCCCTCTTAGGAGTTGGCATAGCTGTCAAAAGTCAGAGGTTTTTGGCTCAAAACAAAATTAAATCTCAACTCTGCCTCCTTTCATTTGAGAGACCTTGTATAAATCTCTCTACAACCTCTGATTTTTATTTCTATTTTTAAAATTGTGGAAGGAATTTTATAATTCCTCATAGGGTTATAGCCTTATAGGGTTATAGCACCAAGCCTCAGGGTTGACCCATAGTATATGCCTGTTCTTGTCATTTTCTGGGTCTGTTGGCCACATCATTACACCCACCTCCTCACTAATCCTTCCTTCTCAGAATGGCTGGCTTTGATGGCTCAGCTTGGGATGAGGAGGAAGAAGAGCCACCTGACCATCAGTACTACAACGACTTTCCGGGAAAGGAACCTCCTCTTGGTGGGGTGGTAGACATGAGGCTTCGGGAAGAGGCTGCTCGACCCACTCTCCCTGGTGCCCAGATGTCCAGCCATTTGGGAGCTACACTGGTAAGCTGCCAGGATGGCGATACTCTTAAGTCTAGGGTGGGCGTGGTTGGCCTGGGTCTCAGGAGATTTCTTCCTTCTTGCAGCCTATAGGACAGCATACTACAGGAGACCATGAAGTCCGTAAGCAGATGCTGCCTCCACCACCCTGCCCAGGTGTGAACAGTTTGCTGAAAGGGATAGGCATGAGTACAGAAGGCAGGGCCAGGATTGATGTAGTCCGTCTTTCTTTAATAGGCAGAGAACTCTTCGATGACCCCTCTTATGTCAACATCCAGAATCTAGACAAGGCCCGGCAAGCTGGGGTTGGGACAGGGCCACCAAATCCTTCTGTTAATGGCAGTGCACCCCGAGACCTCTTTGACATGAGTGAGTTTCTTGTAGCTCCACCTTCCTTTGTTCCTTCTTTTCTGCCTATTCACTCTCACCTGGTTTCCCACACTGAGTCTGGGTCTTGGGTGTATGTTGGACCAGTTCTCTTAGTCATGCCTCTATATCCCTAGAGCCCTTTGAAGATGCGCTTCGGGCACCTGCACCTCCCCAGTCCATGTCTATGGCTGAGCAGCTCAAAGGGGAGTCCTGGTTCCATGGGAAGCTGAGCCGGAGGGAGGCTGAAGCGCTGCTGCAGCTCAACGGGGACTTCTTGGTGCGGGAGAGCACAACCACACCTGGCCAGTACGTGCTCACTGGCCTGCAGAGCGGGCAGCCCAAGCACCTGCTTCTGGTGGACCCCGAAGGTGTGGTGAGTATGGCAGAGGTATAGGAAGGGGTGGCAGGAAAAGTACCTTTCCTCTTCTTACTGCTTTCTAGATTTTATTCACTAGAGGCTTTCTAGAGGCCTCCTTTGTTCTTTAGATACTTGTATCTAAGCCAGCATTTGGCTTAAGGTTCCTTCCTGCTATCCCTGAGTCTGAGCTGTGTTCTTTTCAGTTCTGACCAGTCCTCAAATCCCAGACCTTAAGTCTACCAGCACTAAAGAGTGCTTATCTGATCTGTGCCCCTGTTGCTAAGTGAAGAAATGACCCCGGAAAGGTAGTGATGTGCAATGTTAGGTGGTTGGGGGCTAGAGACCCCAAATTTCCTCTTCCAAGAGGAATCAGGAGTCTCCCTAGCTTCTTAAGTATAAACTCGTGTCCTTTTTTCTTTTTTAAAATCTAACCTGCCTTGCTATTCTGTACAACCTTGGTTTCTTTTCTTTTTTTCTTCCTTTTGTTGTTTTGTATTTTTCAAGACAAGGTTTCTCTGTATAGCCCTGGCTGTCTTAGAACTCCTTTTGTGTACACCAGGCTGCCCTTGAACTCAGAGATCCACCTGCCTCTCACTCCCAAGTGCTGGGAGTTAAGGCGTGCACCACTACCACCCTGCTTGGTTTCTTTTCTTTTCCTCCTCTTCTTTTTTGTTTTTCGAGACAGGGTTTATCTGTGTAGCCTTGGCTGACCTGGACTCAAGATTTGCAGACCAGGCTGGCCTCTGCCTCCTTAAGTGCTGGGATTAAAGGCATGTGCCACTACCCCCTGGCTGTTTTTTTTTTTGTTTGTTTGTTTTCTTCTTAACCTTTTTTTCATGTTTTTATATTGTATATTCTCCTTTGAGACATACCAGCTTTCAAGTCAGAAGTTTGTTTGTTTTTTTTTAATTTTTTTATTTATTATTAATTATTTATTACAATTTATTCACTTTGTATCTGGGCTGTAGCCCCTCCCTTGTCTCCTCCCAGTACCACTCTCCCAAGTCAGATGTTTTACTGGTGTCAGCTTCCATGGTTTCTAGTTCATATTTCCTTCATCTTCTCTCAGTTCACTGACATACCCTTTCCCACCCGTATGACTGTTTTCTCTGTGAAGAAGCTGAGATAATCATGGCTGACCTGCCCCCATCTTCCTCAGTCTTGGGGCTAAGGTCTTACTGAAGCCTTAAGTTGAACTGTGACCCTCTTATTTCCCACCTTCCCAGGTTCGGACAAAGGATCACCGCTTTGAGAGTGTCAGTCACCTCATCAGTTACCACATGGACAATCACCTGCCCATCATCTCTGCGGGCAGCGAACTGTGTCTACAGCAACCTGTGGATCGGAAAGTGTGATCTTCCTTAGCCCTTCCTAGAGGGTGCTCCCCACTCCCCCCAACCGTGTTCTCCAACTCATGAAACCTCTGTTCTGTGGGTCTGGCCTTGGGTGGGAGCTGGGAGCAGTGTGGATACAGGGTTTAGTGTCCACCTGAGAGAGAGGGTTTTAGTTAGGAGCCTGGGGTAGCATCCTGATTCTGCCCAAACCTCACCAAAGTATTAATGTACAGAGTGGTCCCTTGCCTGGGCCTTGCCTGTGCCAACCTGATGCCCTTCCCCCAAAGGGTGGGCTTTTATAATGGAAAATGCCCTGTGGTGATGGGCCCATTGGAGCAATTGCCCTTCGGGGGAAGGGAATAATCATACCTCTGGTTTACCCCTGGTCCCTCTTAATACATCCTACTCCCTATGCACCCCTTAAAACTTTGTGCCTTTGACTATTGTAGGTCTGCAGATACTTTATGCAAAGAGCTCTCAGGCCCTTCAGTTGGGATGGGTTGCTGACACCGTGGCTTCTTGAGCCCTGTCCTGCACCCTCTCCTGTGTTTAGGGACAACAGGGGCAGGAGTGGCAGCTATCTCCTCTGTCTTTTGGATGTGTAGCCCTTGCCTTTAATCACAGCACTCAGGAAGCAGAGGCAGGAGGATTTTTGAGGCCAGCCTGGTCTACAACAGAGTGAATTCCAGGACAATCAGGGCTACATAGAGAGGCCTTTCTCCAAAAACCAAAAAGAGAGCTTGCCCTAGAGCCTCCCTCTTGGTGGTGGAGAGTGGAATGACAGGATTGGACCCCTGCCTTGCTCACTGCCTCCTAGCTTCAATCCCTTTCCCCCAAGGCATCTGTATACATTTCTTAAGCCTGCCCCTCTCATATCTGCATGTGTGTTATAGTCTACAGCCAAAGTACAGCCCTTCTGACTACAACCCCAGCCGGCCTCCCTCCTTTGGGATGGGTGTGTGTGCAGTCAGCCTTCAGGTGGGTTTTGTGGAGGCTCTGAGCCTGAAGCAGTAGACAATCCCCAGTACCATGTGTAGATCTGGAACTGCACTCTCTCTTTTCTAAACTTGCATATATTTTAGGGCTATAGATTTCTTTTCTTGGTTTTGTTTTCATTGCTTACTTTTGAGCACAAAATTCTGATAATTGAATAATCGATTACATTTATACATCACCTCATTGAGTTTTCCAAACCTTTTTTTTTTTTTTACAACTGTTGGGATTTTACTCCCTGGCCTAAAAGTAACTAGGACAAGATTCTTTTTTCCTTCTTCCACAAGAGACCTGAGCAGAAGTTTGAACAGTGTTGTGGAGTCATGATGTGAAAGCTTACTTTAGATCCTACCCTCCGCTTGCAGGCCTGTGAGACCTGCTGTGACAGAAACCGTGCAAGCTCATTCTGTGGACCTTGTGGACAGGGGTCAACTGGTTTTTAATCTCGCCTCGCCAATTTTTGGTTTGGATATCTTATACCAAAGGGAAATAGCCTTCATTAAAATTCCTATTTCTTCTACCTCGGCTTCTCAACACCTCTGGAAAGTCTGATTGATGAGGCCCCATCAGTGGGAGGTGGCGGGGAAACTCACCGGGAAGCTGGAGTGGGCTCAAAGCCAGCGCTGCTTATCTACGGGGGTCTGTGGGGATTTGGGAAGCAGGGAGGCTGCGCGGTATGGATGTATCTTCAAGGCTACTGGCTATCAGTGGGAAGGGGCGTGTCTGGACCGCCCCCAGGCCCACGGGAGGGCTTGCGACCCATGAGTGGAGAGTCCCACACAGCCACGGGGCCAGCTGGGGCAACGGAGGAGTGGCCTAGCCAGGCCCAGCCTTCCTGGATGCGGCATCTGAGCCCTCCCCAGCTTTCCCTCTCCACCGCGCTAGGTGGTGGCGACCCGTTGGAGTTCCGGTTCCGGTTGCTGTGGCCGCGGGCGGGCCGTGCGTCTGGAGCAGGCGTGCAGTTGGTGCTCTGTGCTGTCCCCCTCAGCGTGACTAGCGCTGGCTGCAGCTCGGGGCTGGGGGCCAGCGGCGCCCCAGACTCCCCTCTGGGCGATGGTGCGGCCTGAGGACGCCTCCATCCCCCGCCGACGCTGACTCTGGTCCCCCAATCCATGGCCGCCTCGGCGCCGCCCCCACCGGACAAGCTGGAGGGAGGCAGCGGCCCCGCACCGCCCCCCGCGCCGCCCAGCACCGGGAGGAAACAGGGCAAGGCCGGTGAGAGCGCAGAGAGGGGCGGGAGCTGTGGAGGCCCAGGACCCTGGAACCTTGGGTGGAAGGGTTGGGGGATGGGAGAGGTTGCCAAGGAGCCTGGAGGTAGCCTCAGGAAAGAAGGTTTTGTGGTTGGGGACAGGTGTCACAGGTTACTTCAGGCGTTGGAGTGACACAGATTTCAGAAAACATGGAGTCTGGTAGTTTCGAGAGATGGGTTATCTTTGATTTCAAGGAAGCTGCAGCTGAGAGTGTAGTCATACTAGTCATTTTTTGTATTTCACCCCTGTTTCTTAAATAAGTAAGCAAGTGTACGTGGTAGAGTCTGGAGAGTGGCTGGGAGGAAGGAGACTATAGAAACCTCAGGAAAACTTGCCTCCGTCTGCCCATTACTGCTCTTCCAGGTCTGCAAATGAAGAGCCCTGAAAAGAAGCGCAGAAAGTCCAACACTCAGGTAAGCAGGGATATGTGGTGGGAGTATTTCCGGGAAGCCCTCCTACCTTACCTAGCTGTCTTCCCGTGCCCCTTCTGTGCAGGAAAAAGACTAAGTGGAAATACCCTTCTCTTTCCTATCCTAGTTCTGTCTTGATGACAGCATTTAGCTCGGGCTTGCCTTTTTTTTTCCCCTTCCTTTTTGAGACAAGGTCTCATGCATCCCGGACTAGCTTCAGATTTGCTGTGTAGCTAAGGATGACTGTGAATCTATGATCCTCCTGCTTTCACCTTCCAAAGTTGTGGGGTTACAGCTGTGCACTGCCATACTGGCTTTCTGTAGTGCTGGGTGCCCTCAGGATAAGTGCTGGCTGTCCGTGAAGACCAAAAGAAAGGGTCAAGTTCCCTAGAACTGGAGGTGCAAACATCTGTGAGCCGCCTCGTGGGTGCTGGGAACAGAACCCAGGGCTTCTGCGAGAGCAGCAAGTGCTCACAAAGCTGTGAGCCATTTCTCCAACCTGTATTTCTACTTTTTCTGAGAAAAGGTGCCCAGCCTGGCTGTGATGTCTTGGATTGCCTGTCTCAATCTCCCAAGTACAGGCATTACTGGAATGCATCACCAAGCCCAGCTTACTGAGTCTTTTCTAGGGGTCATAGTAATGCTGCAATGCTTTAACAGTTGTTTCTGATGTAAAAATTGAGAAAATAAGAGGCTTTTAAAAAGTTGAATATTGGGGCCGATGCCTTTAATCCCAGCACATGAGGCAAAAGGGGCAAGCAGATCTCAAGTTTTCAAGGCCAGGCTGGTCTACAGAGGGAGTTCTAGGACAGCCAGGGCCACACAGAGAAACCCTGTCTCAAAAAGTCATAAATAATAAATACAGTACTGGGTGCTAGCCTGGCTAGCATGCACAAAGGCCTGTGTTCTCACCCTAGCACTGCATAAACCAGGTAGGTGCAGTGGTTCATATCTGCCCTAGTATTCCAGAGGCTGAGACAGGAGGACAAGGAGAGGGAGAAGTTTTCAAGGTTATCCCCAGTTACAACTGAGCTTGAGTGAGCCTGAGTTATATAAGACACCATCTTAAAAAAATATATCTGCTTTGAGGCCAAACCTGGATTTTGGTGTGATTTTTGTCTGTATTCCCTTTTACTATGTTTAATTACATGTATGTAAGAGTACAAGTGCTGAAAAAAGCCAGAAGTGTGATCCCTCTGGAGCTGGAGGTATAGGCGTTGAGCCCTCCAACATGGTTTCTGGGAATAAAACTCATTCTCTTGCCCACTGAGCTATCTCAGTGGCTAAACCACCTCTAGCCTTATCTACTTGGCTTTTGTTGTGTTGTTTTTTTACAAACAGTGTTGTTGCACTGTATGCTCTGCCTTCTACCCTCTGAGGTCAGTTACAATTTTGCGTCCGAGTTGCACCAGCCTCCAAAGAGTACATTATGTTTGTGGTGCTCTCCTGGTTTGGCTCTATGTCTTTTATTGTCTCCCTTCTGTTTTCACCAGGGTCCTGCATACTCTCATCTGACAGAGTTTGCACCACCCCCAACTCCTATGGTGGATCATCTGGTTGCTTCCAACCCTTTTGAGGATGACTTCGGAGCCCCTAAGGTGGGGGGTACAGGCCCTCCATTCCTTGGCAGTCCTGTGCCCTTTGGAGGCTTTCGTGTACAGGGGGGCATGGCAGGCCAGGTACCCCCAGGCTATGGCACTGGAGGAGGAGGGGGTCCCCAGCCACTTCGACGACAGCCCCCTCCTTTTCCTCCCAACCCTATGGGTCCAGCTTTCAGTATGCCTCCTCAGGGTCCTGGTTATCCACCCCCAGGCAACATGAACTTTCCCAGTCAACCCTTCAACCAGTCTCTGGGCCAAAACTTTAGCCCACCTGGTGGGCAGATGATGCCAGGCCCAGTGGGGGGATTTGGTCCCATGATCTCACCCACCATGGGACAACCTCCTAGAGGGGAGCTGGGTCCTCCTCCTCTCCCCCAACGCTTTGCCCAACCAGGAGCACCTTTTGGACCTCCTCTTCAGAGACCTGGCCAGGGACTCCCCAGCCTGCCTCCCAACACAAGTCCCTTCCCTGGTCCAGACTCTGGCTTTCCTGGCCCTGGTGGTGAGGATGGCGGAAAGCCCTTAAATCCACCTGCCCCCACTGCCTTTCCCCAGGAGCCCCACTCAGGCTCCCCGGCTGCTGCTGTTAATGGGAATCAGCCTAGTTTTCCCCCCAGCAGCAGTGGGCGAGGTGGGGGCACTCCAGATGCCAACAGTTTAGCACCCCCTGGCAAGGCCGGAAGCGGCGCAGGGCCCCAGCCTCCCCCCGGCCTGGTATACCCTTGTGGTGCCTGTCGGAGTGAGGTGAATGATGACCAGGATGCCATTTTGTGTGAGGCCTCATGCCAGAAGTGGTTTCACCGTGAGTGCACCGGCATGACAGAGAGTGCCTATGGCCTGCTAACCACTGAGGCCTCTGCGGTCTGGGCCTGTGATCTCTGCCTCAAGACCAAGGAGATCCAATCTGTCTACATCCGAGAGGGCATGGGGCAGTTGGTGGCTGCTAACGATGGGTGACTCCAATGGCCTGGGGAAGTGCGCATTTCCCACCATGCTCTTGCAGAGTGATCATGTAGCTCTCGCTCCTTGTTTTCCACTGGCATCCCATCCCCCTGGAGCAGAAACTTGGTTCCTGGAAGCAGAGAAGGAACTGAGGCGGGCAGGCAGAAGAGCCTGGGTTGCTTGCTTTATTTCTGGGAACTTGTACACTGAGACCTTCATAGATCCAGGAATCTAAAGCCCCCTGAGCAGAGCCAGCTCTGGAGTCTTAACGAGGCTGCAAGAGAAAAGGGGCTGGAGGAAGTTTCGAGGCCAAGGAGTTCCTGTGGACAGATGACAGATGACCCTAACACCTGTGCCTACCATACCTGTGCAGCCCCACAGCTTCAGCTCTAGCTCTTGGAGTCACGAGGTTTCTTCATTCCCTGAGATACAGCCCCTTTTATGGGTTCTGGAAACAAATGGGGATTTCTCTTTTTCTGTTTTTCCCTTTGCTTCCCCTGGACCTACCGTACTCCTTTCCCCTCAGAGCACCAAATACCGTGAAGAAGCAGGAGAGGTCCTGACTGGGGCAGGTGTGTACCTGGGGCTTCTAAAGACTGTAAAGAGAGGCTGAGAAGACGTCTATACCAAAGTCATGGGTCCACCTCAGCTTCTCTTGTGCTTTTCACTCAGTGACCGTGTTTTTGCCAAAAATTGGGATATATGGTCTATCTGACAATATTTAACAAAGTTTGGGGTCCCCTTGAAGTGTGGACGGGAGGTATAGCCCCCTTTCTCCCCACCCATCTTGTATACGTTCTTCAACTCTCTGTGCCCTCATTTCCTCTGTCTTGGGAAAGTTTGGAAGCATGAAGCCCTTTCACCTCATTCCTTCCCCCATCCAAGTGAAGCCCTGTCATGGCTTTGGAGGAGGTGGGAGTGGGCAGCAGGATCCTCAAAGCCATGGGACTAAAGCTAAGAGAACCTGAAGTTTTCTGCTTGCTATTTTTTACCCTATGATGTTGTGTTGGGCCTGGTGATGCAGCACCTAGGTTTGGTTTATTTTTATTTTTGTAGCACTCTGCCAGTGATGGGATTGAGGCTGACCAGGAGGCCCCCAGCTGCTCTTACCTCTTTCCAGCTAGCCCATATTCCCATTCCTCAACTGGGTGGGGAAGAAAAGCTTGGGTGTAGCCCTCTTGAGAGAGCTTGAGGTACCCAGTACTAGGCATGTTGCCGAAGGCTGCCCTCTGTAATGTCCTACCACTCATGATCCCTGCACATGGAAAAGAGAAGACACTCTGAGGTGACAGCCTTTGAAGCTGAGGAAGACAAGAGTGAGCCTGCCTCTTCCTCTGTTCCTCCCCCCACGCCTAAACTACATGAGCAGCCTCTGCTTAATTTTGTGTTGTGCTGTGGTTCTGTTTGCCCCTATTACCTGTTGCTACTTTTGTGTTGTCTCCATGGTTTGTAAAATGCTCCCAGGGAGGGTTCCTCCCCTTGTTCCTCTCTGTGACTTTTTGGAAGAAAGTGGGTTGGCAGAGACATGGTTTCAGGATCTTTTTGTATGGTTGGATTAATAAAATGACTTGAAAATCCAAACAAGGACTCCTTTGTTAATCTGCAAGGATGCTGGGATAAGCCCAGGTCACAGCTAGGAGGATGCCTAGAGGGCAAGGCTGTCCCTGCTCCACATTGTGTCCTTGGTGTGGGAACCATTGCACTTCTTGGGCTGTTAGCCAGATAGAGCTGGAGTCAGGGCCTCTGACATCAGTGCTTGAGCTCAGACTTAAGCCTGTGTCCCTACCTTTCAGCAACTACCCTTAGCGGATTTATTTCAAAAATTTATTTTGGGGTGCCCATGGAGATAGGTGAAGATACTTTTGGCTAAATCTGAGAACTTGGGTTCAATCCCCTGAACCCATGTAGTAGGAGAGAACTGATTTGGCAGCTTGTCCCCTGACAGCAATGTGTGCTATGGCATGTGAGCTTCCTGCTGGGGGGATGGCTCAGCAGTTCAGAGTACTTGCTGTTCTTAGGACCTAGGTTCAATTCCCAGCAGCACATGGCAGTTCACAACCATGTGACTAGTTCCAGGGGATTCACTATCTATAGACACACTGGAAAACACTCATACACATAAAATTTTAAAAACATTTCAGATGCTTAATTTTCCATGCATATTACAATGCTCCACTATAGAGTAATATCCAGCCCTAAATTTAATTTGTGGATGCTTTACTGCCTCTTTTTGTTTGTTTAGTTTCGGATTTGTTCAGTGTCCATTTGTGGCACAGGCAGGTCTTACCAGAAGGTGCTAGATAGTTGGCATCTGGAGTGCTCCCACCTCGATCGCTGCTGCTGGGAGGAAATTTAGGCTGATTCCCATAAACAGCCGCAGGGGTAAGGAAGTGGGGCCAGGTGGATTCAAGGGCTTTCCGCTGTCCTCACCACCAGGGCCAGGAAAGCCAGGATCTGGACCAGGGAAGGGACATGTCCTGGGATTATAGCC
>NW_026585644.1:62075143-62284816 GCF_907164565.1 Psammomys obesus
AAATCTTGTTTCTGTTTATGATGTGTTGAAGGGCAAGCATGTTTTACTCAGCTGAGACATCCCACTGGCTGTGTGTGTCAGGATCTCACTATGTACCCCTTGCTTTGTAGATCTGCTGGCTAATCTGGAACTCAGATCCACCTTTCCACCGGCCTCTGCCTCTGCCTCCTCAGAGCTGGGTTAAAGACAAAACACCACCATGCTTGGCTGCCCTTCATTTACCAAGTAGTGGCATCCCTAGTCTGCGTTGGAGCGGCTAGGAGTAGCAGGAAGGCTATTTCTAAACTCATAACCTGCACTGGACCCCATCCCCCATCCTACAGCTGTCTCTGTCTATCCTGCGGTCAGCTTGGCACCTAGTCCTTGCTAAGCTCATCAGACAGCACCTTTCAGTTTTAGGTCTTCCTACCAGACACTAGACATTGTAAAAAGAGGGGAGGTTCTCTTCCCCCAAATTTAGTTTGCTGGGGATCACAATTGCCCACCAAAAGAGAAACCAAATGGTAGTTACCCTATCAATCTTCTCTTCCCTCTCGGGGCGCTCAATTCCAGCTTTTATTGGTCAAAAGTTCCTCCTCACACCCTACGGCGGGGAAGTCGACTTTTCACTGGTCAAACACTAGCCACGTGATTACCGTTCTTTCTTCCTGGGCTGGAAACCAGGGGAGGTTCAACAAGTTAAGCTGAAGACTGAAGTCGGAGCTGGGTCAGGTAAAAAGCCCTGGCTGGGAATGGGCCCGCAGACCCCCACCACTTTATCTCCAGATAAAAAAGGAGGGCAGAGCTGTATAAAAGGAATGGGCATCCCGGCGCCCACACACTGCCTACACAGAATCGAAGGTCGGGGAAGGAGGGAGACAGAGGATCCCGAAGCAGAAATTTGTGGTTCCTTTAAAGGTCAGAGAAGGCCATTAGAGAAGATGAAGTAGATACCCTACCAGACTTCCCAGTTTTGTGCAGAGTACTCCCTCTTTAGCTTTTTTTTTTTTTTTTTTGAAACAGAAGTCAGTGACAACGCTGTCAAGATGTTTTATTGAATCCCGTCTGAGTTAGAACGGGGATTAGGGAAGTGGGTTTTCTTCTTAGAGGTTACAACCCTGAAAACACAGCTGGGAAGGTGGCAGCTAAGCAGCGGCATGATTTCTTACCCGGGCTTCCTAATAAGGCATCGATGTTCTGGCCTTGGAGGGCGGAGATGCTTTTTTGGTATCACGGTTTGGGATCCTGAGTGCAGGGGTTCCAACAAGTTTCCTGCTTAGGTTTTGGAAGGTTTGTCTTGTTGACCCAAATACCATACCATTGCTGGTTTCCATGAAGACCGTGGCTCTGACATCACCCTGGTTGCCATGGTGCTTAGTTCCGGAGGACCTGAGCAGGCTGTAAACAGCCAGGGATAAACAGGGACTTTTGCTCAAGCTGCTGCTACTTCCTTCCTGCCGCCACCTGTTAGCAGTCACACATAGCAACTAAGAATGAGTAGCTGTCAGGAGAGAGGAGGGGCTGAGAGCAAAAAGCTGAAGATGGCAGTGTGTGTATCACTAGAAGGAGGCTGGGGAGGTTGTCCTTTGGGATTTGGTATAGGGAAGACATTGCAATCGTTCTGACACTGTGTGGTGTGGGTGCCAGTGTCTAGAAGACATAAGCACTGAGGAAGATGCCATTAAATGTTCTTTACCTGTCATGGGCTTGAATCATGACCCTTTAAGAGCCCCAGAAGTTTTTAAAGTAACCGTGTAGGACTTAAACCCAGATGGAGTAGATAGGGACTTGGCTGGTGCAGTCAAATTCCACATTCTACCTTTTCTACCACTGCGGAAGCAGTTGCTTACCTGCCTTTGAATGACCACAGTCTAGGACTCTGTGGGTCAGCTGCCTATCAGTCCATCCTCTTGCCTGGTTCCGATTGTAACTCCCTAGTCTGAGGGCGCAGCCTTGCTTTTTTTTTTATTTTAAGTGGGGTGATACCTTAACCCTAAGTGCCCTCCAAGCCGATTAGCAAGGTGTAACTGTTTAATATTTATAGCAATAAGGACAGTGAAGGTGTAAACTGAGGTAAAAACCTACTAGCTCAGTGAGGTAACTATTTTCCGAACTATATACAAAATACTTATTTACTTATTCTAAAACTAACCTACTAGCTCTTTAGAAATCTCTGTCTGTGTCATTCTACCAAGCTAGTCTACCTTTCTCTTGAGCTCCTCCAAACCCAAGAGGGTTCCTTAGCTCCCTTTCCTAGAATTCTGTTTTCCTGTGTCCTGCCAGCTGCTTCTCTGTTGTTCCTGAAAGCCCAGGGAGAGGACCTCTGTCTCTTAACCGGAGCTCCTCCAAAGAGTCTCTTCCAAGCCAAAGAAGACAGAGAGCTCTATCAAAGAGCTTATCAAATAAGTCTCTAGCTGCTCCCCTACACAATTAGCAGGCTGAGCCAAGGGGAGGGGGGTGGGGCTCCTCCAAGCCAAGTCAGTGGGGTGGAACCATTTCACCTTTATGGTGGGGTAGCTCCAAGCCATCCAGCTGACTTTGCCTGGGGTTGTGGAGAAAAGACCACAAGACCTCTCCCAAGCACCAAGCCTTAAAATAACCAGGAACTTTCCATTCTTTTGCATCCTTATCTATGGAGGCTTTCAGAGACACACCTAACTGCATCTGACAAACGCAGTATCTGTTTAGGCTTTCTTTTACTAACAGTTAGGTTTTCTACATACACTAATCAAATATCCTGTAACAGCAAGGGACAGGACCAGAGCTCCAGTTTTTGCCCCACCCCACCCTCTTTTTCTTTTTGCAAATTTTAATGTGATCTATGGATGGTAATTGCCACAAACCCCCTTCTCTCCAGTCATTTTCAAGATCCCTGAGATCAAACTCTGTAGAATTTAAAGGTTCAGAGAGAGTGAAAATGAGACTAAATGTACATGCAGGTGAACTGCTGAGCCCTGCAGTATTAGAAAGCCTCCTGCCTTGTCTGGTCCCATTCACTTCCATGGCAGTCTTGGCTGAGCCTCCTACAGCCAGTGCTGAGAGCCCTAAATCAGTGGCTCTCAACCTTCCTAACGCTGTGACCCTTTAATGCAGTTTCTCATGTTGTAGTGACCCCAACCATAAAATTATTTTGTTGCTACTTTGTGACTATAATTTTGCTGCTACTATGAATCCTAATGTAAATATCTGACATACAGGATATCTGAAATTTGACTCCTGTGGGTTGTGACCCACAGGTTTAAAACCACTACCCTAAATCCAGGCTTGGTGGCTAATGCCTGTAATCCCAGCACTCTAGGAGGCAGAGGCAGGCAGATCTCTGTGAGTTCAAGGTCAGCTTGGTCTACAGAATGAGTTAAAGGATAGCCAAGGCTACACAGAGAAACCTGTCTCAAAAAAACAAAAACAAAAGGAAAAGAAACCACTGCCCTAAACCAAATTCGTGGTTGGGTCCTGAGACACTTGGGCCTTAACGGGGTGGGTGGGTTTTTTTTTCTTTGGGCTCTGTGGGAGGACCCAGGTATTGGCAAAAGGGACCCAGGTCATTTCCTTCTCTCTTCGGTCAGTCAGCTTTTGAGATTTCTCTTCCCTGGCCAGAACAACTGGTGGTTGGACTTTTCAGCCTTTGGCCTCTTTGACCTACCTTTCAAGGTCAGTGCAATTTCCCCAGGCCCTGTGGGTGGATCCTTGGATGAGGCAGCTTCCCTGTAGCTGTTAGCAAGGTAAATACTGCCTGTAAAAGTTGTGGGATCCAGAGGAGAAGGACTGGGACCGGTTAGGGTTTTGAGGCCGCTGCTCAGCTTTTGATACCTAAAACCCTGCTGCTGCTGTCTACCTCCCCTGAAGGAACCCCCATCCTCCTCTTCTTTTCTTCTTTTTCTTCCTTCTTCCTTCTTTTTTTGGTTGGTTGTTCGAGACAAAGTTTGTCTGTGTTGCTCTGGCTATCCTGGAACTTGATTTGGCCTCAAACTCAAAAGATTTACTGGGATTGAAAATGTAGGCCACTAGGCCCATCTGGGAACTCCACTTTAAAAAATATATGTATATATATTATGTATACAGTGTTCTGCCTATATGTACAGCTGCACACCAGAAGAGGGCACCAGATCTCATTATAAATGGTTGTGAGCCACCATGTGACTGTTAGGAATTGAACTCAGAAACTTTAGACAGAGCAGCCAGTGCTCTTAAACTCTGAGCCATCTCTCCAGCCCTGGGAACTCCCATTCTTAAGAGAGCTTTCCTCTACAGGTGGCCACTTTACCAGCCCTGGACCTCCACAACTATGGCCTCCTGCGCAGACTCAGATAATAGCTGGGTACTTGCTGGCTCTGAGGTAGGAAAAATGGGCCGGGGGAACTACATGGGAGGGGGGATTCCTACAGGGGTGAATCTAAACCTTCATGAATAAGGGTCTAGAATAGCAAGGTGTTAAGTGAGAGTCCCAGGGGTTGGAGAATAAAGAAGACAAATACAATACCTGGGACCAGGAAGTCTTGATGACATACAGCATCTTATATACTATTTACAGGGGGAAATGGCCAAGGTCAGCAGAGAGGTAAATCAGACAGTGTTGGCAAAGAACATAGGCTACTTGAGACACAGCTGCCTTAGAACTGATAACCTCAGTCTAGGGGGAAGAGTCTGGCCCCAGCTCTAGACCAGCCTTACCAGGTCTGCTCATGGACAAGAACAGAACTTCCCTTTGCCCTTTCCAGGACCTCTGAGAAAGTCTCAGGCTGGTCTGGCTCCCCACACTGCTCTCTGGATCTGTCCTGCTTTTTTGGTCTTGATGGTCATTGCAGAGCCCCTGTTGGCTCTTATGAGGCTCCCATGGCAGGGAGGAGCAGCAAGAGTGAGGTCATGAGGTGACAAAGGAGAGCCATGTTGAGGAGTCTTAGGATAAGGCTATCTTAAGGAGACCTGCTCTCCCATGTTGAAATGCAGCAAGCTAGAGCCTAGCAGCCCCAGATGAGGTTTGAAGGGTCTGATGAGGCACCATTGGGTGTTGTCTTAGGGTTACTGCTGCTGTGATGAAACACCATAACTAAAGCAACTTGAGGACGAATGGTTTAGTTCAGCCTACACTTCAGGTAACAGTCCGCCTCTGAGGGAAGTCAGGACAGAAATTCAAGCAGGGCAGGAACCTGGAGGCAGGAACTAATGCAGAGGCTATGGAGGGGTGCTGCTTGATGGCTTGCTCTCCATGGCTTCTCAGCCTGCTTTCTTCCAGAACCCAGGACCACCAGTCTAGGGATGGCGCCACCAATGATGGGCTGGGCTCTCCCACATTAGTCACTAATTTAGAAAATGCTCTATAGGCCTGCCTACAGCCCAATCTTGTGAAGGCATTTTCCCAGTTGGGGTTTTCACCTCTCAGATGATTCTAGCCTGTGTCAAGTTGACATAAAATTAGCCAGCACACGTGTCATCTGATGAGCAGACAGTGCACGGCCGCAGAGTTGGAGAGTAGCCTAACACTCAGTGTCATTGGCAGGGGACTGGGTCTCTGTGTGGCAGGTGGGGATAGTGCTTCTGAAGCCCCTGCAGCCTTCCATGTGGTAGGGCAGGCAACCAGAAGGCTCCTGATACCACCAGAAGAGAGAAAGCCTGGTGGGTTGGGGACTAGTAGAAAGGGGTGATGGGGATGTGTCAAAGTGACTGCAGAGTCTTTCTTAGAACCGCTAGGAGGAACTGGACATGCTCAAGCAAGCTGTGACCCCCACTAATTGGGAGATGGAAGCTGGAGGATCAGGAGTTCAGGATTATCCTTGGCTACATAGCAAGTTTTGGGATACAGGAGACCTTGTATCAATAATTTAACAAATAAACAGTAGCTAGAGAGGCCACAGAACTCCATTGAGACATGTTGAGTTTGAGCTGCCCTTCAGGAGCCCAGCTGGGGGTGATGAGTTGACCTCAGCAGTGACCCTGGAGCAGAACACAAGGACCAGTGCTCACTGGCAGGCATTGAGATAGGCTCTGTGCTCAGATGGTCCTGGTCTCCTGTCATGGTGTCTTTGCTGACAGCTAAGGACCTGGGCCAAGTATTTTGCCTATCCATCCTCTACTATAAATCAAGATTGTGATCCTTGCCTTGTGAAAAATGTGATTTGTAAATTGCAAAGAAATATACTGAAGTAAAAAATTATTCTTGAATCAGGTATGGTGATACATGCCTTTAATCACAGCTGTCAGGAGCAGAAGAAAGGGATCTCTGTGAGTTTGAGGCCAGCTTGGTCTACATAGTGAGTTTCAGGACAGCCAGGGCTACACGAAGAAACTTTCTCTCTTTCTCTCTCCATAAATATATATATTTACGGAGGGCTGGGGGAGATGGCAGAGTGGTAAGGCACTTGCCACATAAGCAGGAGACCCTGAGTTCAGATCCCCAAACCTACCAACGCTGGATATGGTAGTGCTTGGTTGAAGTTGTGGTGCTCCTGTGATGAGCTGGGAGTAGGAAACAGGAGGCTCTTCACAAGTCCGAGTACCAGCCAGTCCGTAAATACAGTGGAGAGTAAAAAGAGATGTCTCAAAAGAGGCGGAAGGTAAGGGCTGGTACTGTAGTTATCCTCACCAGCCCCACTTCCCCCACCCCCTTTTCCTGCTGTGTAGCCCTGCCTGCCTTGGAACTTGCTATGTAGATCAGGCTGACCTGAAATTTACAGAAACCCATCTGCTTTTGCCTCTGTGTGCAAGATTCAAGAGTGTGCTGCAAAGCCTAGCTGAGATTGACTTCTTAGTTTCACACTCATCCTGTGGTACTGTGCGTGCCTGCACACACACACACACACAGAGAGAGAGAGAGAGAGAGAGAGACAGAGAGACAGAGACAGAGAGAAACAAAGAATTAGTCCTGGAGGAAGAGCAGAGCCCTAGGTGGGGTGAGCTGATGGCAGTCTGCTAAGGGGTTATATTCAGAGAAAAGCTGGCCAAGCTGAGTAGTCAGAGCTAAAGGGCCAGGCTTTGAGCCAGCACCATGGGGACAGACTATGGCCGGGGGTAGTTGGGCCTCTGTCAGCAACTGCTGGGAGATGTCTGTCAAGCAGAAGTGTAGGCCAATGGGAAAGGCCAGAAAACTCCGAAGAGGGATGTGTGGGTGGGCAGAGAGAACAGCCTCAGGGCTGGTCCTGAGAACATAACTGTTACCTGGGTCTGGGTCTGGGTCTGGGCCTGGTTGTTGGCTCATGGGGAGGGAAGCACTGATGATAGGGGGCAGGGACGTGAGGTACCTTTGGTGTTCCTCAGGGACTGCTGGGCAAATGCCTTGCTACCAGAGCCTTGCTAAGGCTGTGATTTCATAGAAAACTGGCCTCTGGGGTAGATAGGAAAGTTAGAAAGTTGCTCATTGGAATAAACACTTTGTATAGCCCTGGAGTGGAATGGGCCATAGTTTTTGAGTTGTGGGTTTCGGTATCTGAGTGTAGCCAGTCCTTCAGATCCCATCAGGACATTTCTGCTCCTGGGTTTGTCCTGATGTCCTGACAAACTGTCTTAGTACTCATCTCCCTCCCGCTAGAACCTGCCTGTGGAGACTCTGGGCCCAGAACCCAGGATGGACCCAGAATCTGAGGGAGCCTCCCAGATCACTTGGGACCCCTCCAAGGCAGGTGACAAAGAATTAATTGGAACCTTGGATGGAGAAGGTAATGGGAGCTCGTGGAGTGTGGGGCATAAACTATCCTCTATCTCTAGAGGTTTCCTTTTAATTGGGGAAAGGGTGATCACCTAGGTATTTGTTTGGTAGTCTTGCTTTATAAGTTGCCACACTCTGAAGTAGTTGGGGCCTGTGGGTGCTAGAGGGCTTGCACTGAAGTTCAGTTCAGGGCAGTGGGTTTTCCTATGCTTTCTCTTCCACCACAGAGATGCTTTTCCAGACAGAAAGTTCCCAGAATGAAAGTGCTGCCCTGCCAGAGATGACTAAGGCCAAGGTGAGGTACTTCCCTGGGGCTGGGAAGAATGTAGGGAGGGCACTTCTCATAGCAGTGTCTACATCAGGGCACTCTGGGAGGTAATGGTCACGGGATGGAGCCCCCTGGAGACACAGTGGTCCAGGAAGATTTGCAGGAGACACCTGTGGTGACAAGCCTGGGACCAGACACACAGGACCTGGAGAGTGAGAGCCAGCCACAGAACCTGCCCTCAAGTCCCAAAGCAGGTCAGGGCCCTTCTTCTTTTTTTTTTTTTTTTTTTAACATTTATTTACTTATTTTTATGTATATGAATGTTCTATCTGTATGTACACCTGCATGCCAGCAGAAGGCACCAGAACTCATTATAGATGGTTGTGAGCCATCATGTGGTGCTGGGAATTGAAGGACCTCTGGAAGAACAGCCAGTGCTCTTAACTGCTGAACCATCTCTTTAGTCCAAAAGCACCCCCCCACCCCCACCCAGGGCTCTTCTTACCTTTTGTTTTCCTCCTTTTAGAAAGTATGGAGGTGGATAGAAGGATGGCTCAGTAGTTAAGAGCACTGGCTGCCCTTCCAGAGGACCTGGGTTCAATTCCTAGCACCCACATGGCAGCTCGCAACTCCAGTTCCAGGGGATCTGGTGCCCTCTTCTGATGTCCATGAGCATACACAAGGTGCACAGACATACACACTGGCAAAACATTCATACATTTGATAAAATAAACACACAAAAACTTAAAAATAAATAGAAGTGTAGGAGAAGGTGCAGGCTTCACTACTGAGTACGTGAGGAGACCCAGGCCCTGGACTTGGCACTTCTTGCCCTCTCCTCATTATCGCTCCTGAGGGCTCAGTGAGGCTCAGAGACAGGTAGCTCTAGTGAGAGCCCCTGCTTGGCTGATCCTCTCTCCTCCGCTTTGTGTGCTTCTAGAGGGGAGGCTCTCCACCTTCCTAGTGCTGCAGTGCTTCAGTACGTCCTCACGTTGTGGTGGTCCCAACTATGAAGTTATTTTTGTTGGGGCCTGGAGAGATGGCTCAGAGGTTAAGAGTACTGGCTGCTCTTCCAAAGATCCTGAGTTCAATTCCCAGCAACCACATGGTGGCTCACAGCCATCTATAATGAGATCTGGTGCCCTCTTCTGGCCTGCAGGTGAACATGCAGACAGAAGGTATACATAATAAAGAAATAAATCTCTTAAAAATTTATTTTTGTTGCTACTTCATAACTGTAATCTTGCTACTGTTATGAATTTTAGTGTAATTATCTGTTTTCTGATGGGCTTAGGTAATCCCTGTGAAAGGGTCACCGAGCCCCAAAGGGGTTGTGACCCACAGGTGTAGAGCCACTGTTCTGGAACATAACCTTCATTTCCAGAGTCCTTTCCTTGTTTTGGCTCTGGACCCATGCTGAGGATTGGTGGGAGGCTGAGGGATTTTGTAAGAAGTTGACTGGACTGAGCCAAAGATGATGCAGAAAGGAGGTGCAACTCAACAATTCCTGAAGGAGTGGGAGGGAGACAGGTAGGGGAGAGAGAGGTAGGGATAGTTGGAGGTGTCATTTGAGAAGAGTCTTCTGCATAAATAAGTCAGGAGAAACATTCTGAAGCTTTGGCATCAACAGAAGATTGGGGCTAATCCCAATGTCTGTCCAAGGCAGAGGTGACAGGAGACACCCTTCCCCACACCCTCCATCTCTGTCAAAGATGGCCAAGGGCCCATCAAGGGGGCATCTGCAGGAGTCAGGCTGAGGTGGGACCTAAGGCAGGGACCATGAGGCCATCAAGTGGAGAACTGTTCAACTGTCTGATGTGGGATGGAAAGGGAAGACTGAGGTTGACCAGAGGCAGCAGTGTGCTGCTGGAACCAGAACCAGAGGCAGGGGACACACTAAGAAAGATGAATTTGGAGGTAGTGTGTTGAATGTCCCCTTGCTGGGGGGGTGGGTGAGGACCCAGAAGAATATGTCTAGAGGACATATATTCAGATAGGCTAGCCTGGGGCACTGGGAAGACTACAGAGGGGAGGTCAATGGAGTAGGTGAGAATTATGACTTTGTAGAAAGGGAAAGGTCGTCTTAGGGAAATCATTAGCCTTAGGACAGGGAAAAGCAAAAATAACATAGTGGCCAAGGAGTTCAGAGGGGACCCAGGAGGGTGGCACCTTGGAAGGAGGAGGATTGTCGGATGGAAGGGGGTCCTGTGTTTGTAGATGTTTATAGCTGACTGGACAGGGACAGTCCATTAGTACCTAGGCATAAGTGAACAGTCTTCATTTGCCTTCTGCAAAGTCAGGGCTAGGGGCTCCCTGTGCCCTCCTCCTTTCCCCCATCTCCCTGTACTTGCCCATACTCATCTCAGTGCCCTGTCCTGCTCCCTTCTTCAGTTTGGAAAGAGTTCCACTGCTCCAGCAGTGGTGATGACACTGATGTGGATGTGGAAGGTCTGCGGAGACGGAGGGGCCAGGAGCCCATCCTATCCCAACCTGTGATACCTGTGGATGTGGAGGACCAGGCCAAGGGCGAGGGTAGAGGTGGAGAGCTGGGCATCTCCCTCAACATGTGTCTCCTGGGAGCCCTGGTTCTTCTGGGCCTGGGGATTCTCCTGTTCTCTGGTGAGTAGTACTCCAGCTGGGCCTCCAGCCTGTTCTTTAGCCCTGCCTTGTTGCTCTTAACGGCTTTTTGCTTTCCTGAGTCCTCATCAAACTGTCTTCATCTTCAGGTGCACTGTTGGAGCCTGAGACTGGTGAGTTGGAGAGGTCCCGGCTTGCTTTCTGTGTCGGGTGGGTTTGTGTGAGGAATGAGTCTCAGGTAAAGTGTTCAGAGTTGCATGATTTCTCCGTTGTTGGATTTGTCAACTGTTCAGGGTGATGTTTGTCCCTTTAGCTCAACAGGCCTGTGAGCCACGGGTGTGTTCAGGGAAGGAGGGGTGATTGGGAGAGGGGTGATGGGCTTGGATTCAGAGGCTCAGTTACCCACAGGGCCCATGGAAGAAGCAGAGCTGCAGGTCCTTTCAGATACTGGGCCAGGGGCTGAGTTGGCTGATACTGTGGGGAACAGGCAGGTATGTATGGGTTTTCCAAAGGTGAGGGGGAGGTTTTGGGGGGAGGAGCAAAGGTGCCCTGCCTGGAAGGGAACATGAAGCAGCCGCTCTTCTGCCCTCAGGATGAGATGGAGCAGGTACAGGCCTCAGTTCTACCAGGCAGTATCCCCAGCCTGCAGAGCATGGGGCTTCTTCTGGACAAGTTGGCCAAGGAGAACCAGGATATCCGGCTGCTGCAGGCCCAGCTGCAGGTAGGCTGAGCAAGAGTGAGTGGTTCATCTGGCCACCTTTACCCAGCTGCATTTCCTAGTGGGCTCCTCCAGAAAGAATTTTCCCTATTCACCTGCCCCTGGAGCCTCGGCCCTTTGCTACTGTAGTCAGGTTATCTTATTAGTCTGTTTCTGTTCCTCATGCTAAGGACTATTCCAGGGATGGTGTACCTGTTTTATGTGGCTGGTCACCTTTGGTTAACTGGTGTGATCTTCCTGGAGCATTTGAAGAACATGCCAAGACTTAGGCCAAGTGCTAGGATCAATGCACGGTGTCTGTTCTGGGTGAAGGAGGTGAAAAGTGGAACTAGGAGAGCTAGATAATGGCTATGGTGGATCTAAAAACTATGTGTTTGCTGGGCACAGTGGCCCACGCCTGTAATCCTAGCAGAGGCAGAGACAGGCATATCTCTGTGAGTTTGGGGCCAGTCTGGTCTACAAAGTGAGTCCAGGACAGCCAAGGCTACACATAGAAACAATGTCTCAAAAAAAAAAAAAAAAAAAAAAAAAAGAAAGAAAGAAAAGAAAAAAAAAGTATGTGTTAGTGTAAGGACATAGATGCTGGACTGAATTTGACCCTCTCAGGAACTGCCTCAGATTAGGAATGCTTCTAGCTGTCCAAGTAGCACAGGGGCTCACACCCTGGGTCTTGCATATAATAAGCAGGATCTCTACCAACAGAACTACCTAACCAGCCCCTGCCCACTCTAATAGAATAGAATTGGGGTAAACAGTATTATACCCACCCTGACAAGGATTCTTGCTTTCTTCTGTTCCTAACTACATTCTAGGCTCAGAAAGAAGAGCTTCAGAGTCTGTTGCATCAGCCCAAAGGGCTGGAGGAGGAGAATGCCCAGCTCCGTAAGGCCTTGCAGCAGGGCAAGACCTCCCACCAGGCCCTAGAGTCAGAACTGCAGCAGCTCAGGGCCCAACTCCAGGGGCTAGAGGCTAACTGTGTCCAGGGCGTAGATGGTGTGTGTCTCAGCTGGGGTGGAGGCCCACAGATTGACAAGGCCACCAACAATCAAGGCCACCGTGGTCAGGAGCCTGACTCCAGCTTATTAGAGCAGCAAAGGCAGCTAGAGGCAGAGGCCCAGGCCCTAAGGCAGGAGCTGCAGAGGCATGGGCAGGTGCTGGGCTCTATGCACCGTGACCTGCAGAGGGCCTTGCAAGATGTTGGCCAAGGAGCCCCAGCTCATGCTGGCCTGGCTGAACTTGGTCACGTGTTGGCCCAGACATTGCAGGGCCTGGAGAATTGGGGTCATAACACTGGCATAGCCTCCAATAACTCAGAGGCCTGGCACCAAAAGCCCCACTTCCAGAATTCCAGGGAGTGGAGTGGAAAGGAGAAGAGGCATGGTGGGCACAGGGACCAGAAGGCCGAGTACTGGAAGTATAGGAAGGAGGAGGCAGGCCGGGAGAGGAAGAAAAACTGGAGGGATGAGGGCAGGGAATCAGCAGGTGGGTGGAAGGAAGACAAGCCAAGGGGAGAATATGGGAACAGAAAGGATGGCAAGCGACAGGACCCCAAGGCACACCCTAGGAAGAGTGGGAACCCCCGCTCTGGAGAAAGACAGAAGCATTCTTGGGGGGAAGGCAATAGCCCTGAGGCCCTGTCCTCCTGGGAGGAGCTTCTGAGACGCAAGTACAGGCCCCCTCAGGGCTGCTCAGGTGTGGCTGACTGTGCCCGGCAGGAGGGCCTGGCCCTCTTTGGTGTGGAGCTGGCCCCTGTGAGACAGCAGGAGCTGGCCTCTGTGCTGAGAACATACTTGGCGCAGCTATCCTGGGCGGGGCAGCTGACCAAAGAGCTGCCCTTGTCACCTGCTTATTTCGGAGAAGATGGCATCTTCAGGCATGACTGCCTTCGCTTCCGGGATTTTGTGGATGCCCTAGAGGACAGCCTGGAGGAGGTGGCACTAAAACAGACCGGTGATGACGATGAAGTGGATGACTTTGAGGACTTTGTCTTCAGCCACTTCTTTGGAGACAAGGCACTGAAAAAAAGGTGGGAATCTTGAGGATAAAGCTGGGAGGAGGTTGAAGGCATTGAGTCCTGAATAGAAGAGCTTGAGTCCTCCTCTTAATTTCTGGTACCCAGACCTTAGAGAAGGCTTCTGGGTATATTTCTTGTCTTTACACGAGGGGTCCCATTTTGAGAAGCCCCATTTCCCCACCTCACCTGTACCTGGAGGACCCCTTTTCACCTCCCCCAGTGGATTCATCCTGGAGTTCAGGTCCCCCATGCTTGGTGCTGCCTGAGTTGGCTTCCACCAGAGGAACAGGGCTCCTTCTCCTAAGGTTCCTCATCTCAGTCATGGTATTGTTTCTTAAAGGCCCTTTCCTGCTTCACTCCATCTCCCCACAGGTCAAGGAAGAAGGAGAAGCACTCTGGGAATCCCAGAGTTGTGGGCCCTAGGGAAGAGCACAGCCGCCATCCCCACCACTACCACCATGGCTGAGCCCTGGCCCTTTGGCAACAATGGGCCTTGACATGCAGCCAGCTGAAGATCCCTGGGATTACGTGACCCTAGATCCTATGCTCTCACTCTCCACCGTGTCCCTCTTGGCTCTTCAGTACCCTTGAATGTCCTTCCCAGAAGAAAGCAAAGTTCTTGGCCCTGTACTGGTACCACTTTTGCTAGAAAAAGGCCATAAATGGCTCTACTGAACTGTCTATTCAAATCTATGCAAATGCTAAAGGTCCTGGGAACTAAGCAGTGTGTAGGGGCCTGGTGTGTGTGTGTGGCAGGGTCGGGGGGTGGCTGCTAGAGAGTATTCTTATTTGAAGCCTGAGAGCTGTACCTCCTTTGTGTGGGTCACAGGGCCACAGCAGAGCCTGCCACCCTGCCATCTCGAGGTCCTACAGCCACCCTGGAACTGCTGGGTGGACTTGGCCCCAGCCTTGCCCTGGCGTTTCGTTGGCTTTGGTGGCAGCCATCCCCAAGCATGACCACCCTCTTTTCATGAAGCTTCTGTTGTGGCTTTCGCCTACCCACCTGAACTGTGGATCACTGTAGGGCTCTGTCTCTAAGTGCAGGGGACGCCTGGTAGTTCCCACTGCAGTGAATAGGAAGACACTGCGCTCAGCCCTCCCACCCGGCAGGCTCTTTCCCTCCACTCACCCACCTTTCCCAGGGGGCCTAGGCTTGAGCCCAGCCACCAATTGCCTCATGATTGCCCCAGTCCAGGCTGGGTGGCCTCAGTCCAGGTCATCCTTCACACTTGGTGTTTCTATCTTTAGAAAGGGGACTGCTGGGTTGGGGAACAGAGTAAATAACGCAAGGGAGCAACATCCTGCTTTTGCCACACAGGTGTGGTTCCCTTCTTTGGGGCACCACTGTGGGGGCGGGGAACACCCTAGCCTTGTGCCTGGGTCTGCAGAGGTGAGGAAGCCACTAGGTGGCACTCTGGTTTCACGTGTCTTCCAGAATTCCC
The DNA here is from genome assembly GCF_907164565.1 of Psammomys obesus. Lineage (NCBI taxonomy): Eukaryota > Metazoa > Chordata > Mammalia > Rodentia > Muridae > Psammomys > Psammomys obesus. The sequence continues at coordinate 62,089,781 of NW_026585644.1, forward strand.
CCCTCCTGCCCCTGGTCACCACTCCACACCTCAAACCCCTTACCCACTCACTGACCAGCTCTCAAGAAGTCCCCGAATCCCCCTGGCTATTCTTTAGGGAGCCCTCCTGAGTTCTAATCTCTGTGGCGTTGGCAGCACACTGGGCTTATAGACTACCCCTGGAAATCTCCCAGTGTGTGCAGAGGGCAGTGACAACTCGGGCCAGGTCAGTTATGGAGCGACTATAGGCTCTAGAGAGGCACAGTGATTATTTCTGTGTTATTTAGCAGTCCTTTTATGCTACTGTTTAAAGTGCACTGGCTTCTTTGATTCTGGTGCTAGACAAGACAGGTGGAAATGGTACAAGGGTGGCTCATTTCACAAACATTTGTAAGATCTATTGTGTGGGGCTGGAGGGATGGCTCAGCAGTTGAGATCCCAAGCTTCTCTTCCAGAGGACCCAGTTTTGATTTCCAGCACCCACATGATGACCCAAAAATACCTGTACTTCCAGTCCTCAGGGATTCAAAGCTGTCTTCTGGCCTCCTGAGCACAGGTGCAACATACATACAAACAAAACAGCCAGCCACATTTCTTTTTGAAAAGAACCACTGAGAACCAGTTTCAGAACCAGTGAGATCCTAGGCATATAGACTTTTTAATATGTATAGAATCTGCTTCAGCGGGAGCTCTGGTTAGACTTAGGGATCATGACTTTACACAGATCAGTGATGTAGGCTGGGCCTTCAGAAAGGAGTCATCTGTTTCTAGAATGGCATTCCATGTCTCTCTGGACCACTGTCCCTCAGAAGGAAGCCAGGTTCACCCTGCTTATGCTGCTCACCTGCTGTGGGCGTTAAAAGACAGTCCTGCCTAACCAGCTGAGGGGACCCTGGCAGCTGGGAGAGAGCTCACGGCCAGAGACAGGCAGGATGGCCATGTCTAATCAGGGTGCTGGGCCTGGAGCTGGGGATACACAGACTTGCCTTGGTTGCCCAGAAGGCACTGGTATTAGCTCTCTGGCTTCTGGTTTCCATGTCAAGGGCTCATTTCTGTTAAATAACAAATTTTGGCGTCTGGGAACCCCTCCCTGTCCTCCCTTTTCCTACACACTCAGGACTTGGTAAACAGAACTCAGGATCTGGATCAGCCAAGTTAGGAAGAAAGGAGAGCCATTAACCCAAGGAGCATGCTGGGGAAGACCAGGGAGCCAGGTGGTTGCAGATCCTCACACCCACCATGGCTCTGAGGCCCCTCTCTCTGTCACCCCCAACCCACAGAGTGCCTCTGACTGTGGTCAGTGTATGGGATTAAGTGTTAAGAAGGGCTAAAGGCAGTGCCATCTGTTCCTCCTCTCACCCACTCCTCTCTCTTCTGTGCTGTCTTCTCCTCCCCTTCCCCCCCTTCTCTTCCCTTTGAAGTAGGACCCAGAGCTCCCTGTGTGGTGGGCAATGGCATTTCACCGAGAAGTACCTCTTTTGCCATTTTTATTTGGGGACAGGGTATTGCTATAAAATCCCTGGCTGGCTGTAGACTTTCAGTCCTCCTGCCTCTGCTGCTGGAGGTGCTGGGACTACAGTTGTGCACTGTCTTTCTACTTTTAAGTGGAAAACATCTTTCCTTTAGCCAGTCCCCCAAACTGCTTTCCCAGGGGCCATAACCTGTCATTTTTCCCTTCTGTTCCTGCTTTCTCTTCTGTTCTTATTGCCTCTTCAGGCTCCCCACATGCTCTCAACCCAGCCTTTACCACCTATGCCTGCCTCTCTCTATGTTCCCTCCATCTTCCACCTGTGATGGAATGGCAATTTGAGTGGAGTGAGTCACCTCTGGTCCTGTCTGTTACTATTAGCTCCTGACAGGGTGAGTACTAAATACGTTTGAGAGCAGCTCCTAGTCTGCTCTGCTGGTCCAAGGACAGACCACGGACTAGCTAGCTGTTGCCATGGGAACCTCTCAAAGGCACTCAGGTGCAGGAGTTCTTTATAGTCAGCCTTGTTCTGGGCCACAGATGTGTCAGGCCCCTTCACAGGCTTACAACAAGGGCCTGGGCGGCCCTCCCTGGAGTGCAGCAATGTCCTAAATCTAGACTGGTCTGTCTCAGCCTTGCTGCTTCAGATCTGATCTGCCGGAGCCACAGAGTCCCACTTAGATTTGTGGGATCTGAGTCAGCTGCTCCACCCCACACACACCTAGGGTCCCAACCCAGCCCCCAGGGTGACTTCCTTTTCTATGACTGCCCCATGCTTATCCTGGACTGGACAGAGCCAGATGACTTAACTAGAACTTTGGCCTGAGTAAGTGTGGAGTCAGAAAACCTAGTGTGTCAGGTTTCTGACTTGATCACCCACAGGCTTTGGCTGAGATAGCCATGCTTACTTAGGATTCAGCCAGACTCCCTGAAAGTGGGAGTTGCAGTACCCCACTTCAGTGAGCCACTGTGAGATTCATGACAGGCCTCGCTGTGGAGTAGTCATTTGTGCATGTATGCACGGAGGGCCTGGAGGACCATGGTGGATGCTCCAGTGCCTTACAGAAAAGGGCATAGTGTTCAAGTATTCCCCAGACAGGGCCTCCTGCCTAGTTAAAACACCTCTCTATTACTGATGATGATACTCGGTGTGATTAGAATTTGTTACACTGCATTGTTTAGGGAATAAAAGGGAAAAAAAACATGCAAATGCTCAGAACATTTTCCTTTTGCTTCATTCAGTTGCTCCTTTCCTTCCTTTCTTTTTCTTTGGGGTGGTGGTGGTGGTGGTGAGACTAGGTCTCTTGATGTAGTCTTGGCTGTCCCAGAACTCACTATGTAGATCAGGCTGGCCTTGAATTCACAAAGATCTGCTTAGGATTAAAGGGACGTGCCACCATGTCCTGCTGTTTTCGAGTCAGGGTTTCATGGTTATCGGGCTAACTTTGAACTCACTATGTAGCTGAAGCTTGCCTGATCCTGTTGCCTCAGCCTCCAGAGCTGGGATTCCGAGTATCATGCGAGGCTCCTTTCTTCCTCTCTACTCTCCTTATTCCTTTCCTCTCTCTTTCTCCCTCCTTCTTTCCTCCTAATCCTGTTTCTCTTCTTTTTTCTCCCTCAGCTTTCTTTCTTTCATTTCTTTTTGGTTATTTTACGACAGGCTCAGGTTGGCTTCAGATTTGTGGCTCTTCTCCTCCCTTGTCCCTAGCTTCTGGTTTATAGACATGAACACAGGGGTGGCCACTGCTTTTTTTCTTTTTTTTTTTTTTTGGGGGGGGGGGGGGGGGGGGTGTTTTTTTTTTTTTTTTTTTTTTTTTTTGGGGGGGGGGGTGGATGGGCTGATGTTCTATTATTTGTTGTTGTTGTTTGAGATAGGGTTTCTCTGTGTAGTCCTTACTGTTCTGAAACTCACTCTGTAGATCAGGCTGGCTTTGAACTCAGAGATCTGCCTGCCTCTGCCTCCCAAGCACTGGTATCAAAGATGTGTGCCACCACCTCCTGGCCTGCCATTTTTCTTTTAATTAGATTGTTTGATTGATTGATTTCTACATAGCCCTGATTGTCCTAGAACTCACTACATAGATCAGGCTAGCCTCAAACTCACAGAAATCTGCCTCCTGAGTGCTGAAATCAAAGGTACGCACCACCATAATCTGCCTCATTTGTATTTTAATTTTAAAATTACTGCCTAGCCTGGTTACCATCTTTAATCCCAGCATTCAGGAGGCAGAGGCAGGTAGATCTCTGAGTTTGAGGCCAGCCTTGTCTACAGAGCTAGTTCCAGGACAGCCAAGGCTATACAGAGAAACCCTAATGGGGGGGGGGGGGGGGAGAAAAAAAGAAAAACAATTTTATCACATAAGACTGGGTGTGGTGGCAAACACCTTTAATCCCAGCACTTGGGAGGCAGAGGCAGGCAGATCTCTGAGTTTGAGGCTAGCCTGGTCTACAGAGTGAGTTCCAGACATCAAGGAGGTAGTTAGTATACTAACATACAGTTAGTATAACAAATGTTATGTTTTGTTATGCTGAAGGTCATCACAGAAGGTTCACACTCTAAATTCCTAACTATAGTTCTAAGCCTATCTATCCCACCACTGCCCTCACTGCTGAAGGTCAGGTCCAGTCTCTACTCAAAATTTGTGATTAAGGGTTAGGATCCTGGGGGAGACTCTCCAGCCACAGGGCAGATCATGTGACATCTCTTCAGATGTGCAGAGCAGAGCATTACACTCGGTCTCTGCTCATACACTGTGCAGTGGGAGTCATTGGGTTCTGAGACTGTGTCTGGTTATCCTGAGTGACTGATGTCACTGGGTTCTGGCTATCAGGTGCAGCCTTGGGTGTAGTGGGCTTCCTGACTAAGCTATTTCTACACGTTTAAAAGGCATTTTTTTTAAAACTATGGTCACTACAAAGGGCTACATAGAGAAACCCTGTCTCAACAAACCACACACACATAAATTACCTTCTTTTCTTCTTTCCCTCTTTGCCTCCCTTATTTATTTATGTGTGTGGAGAGGCATGTGGCACTATATTGTGTGTGCGGTTCAGAGGACAATTTGCCCAAGAATTGGCTCTCCTACCCTGCGGAGTTGGAGGAGTGAACAGATTGTCAGGCTTGGTGGCAAGGGCCTTTCCCTGCTGAGCCATCTCATTTCATTGACCTTCTTTTTCAGTTTTGAGGCAAATTCTCACTATGTAGCCCAAGCTGGCTGACTTGGAACTCAAGCTCCTCTTCCCTCAGTGTCCTACTTATGGCGTTATAGGTACATACTGGTAGTGGGCACTTCTGGGCTTCTCCCAGCTTCCTTTGGTCCCTACCTGCCACAGGGTGTGGCTGACATTTTGACATATTCTGCCCTCTACCCTGAACTTTCTAGCTCAGGGGCAGGTACTTCCTCTCCCCTTTCACTATATAATCCAGGCATTTTGGTTCTCCCAGTCAGTCTTCTTTCGATTGCCCCCTCTCTTTGTGCATTTCTCTTCCACTTCTCTCTCTCTGAGGGTCTCTCCCTGCCTCCCTCTCCCTGCATGGTGGCTGAGAGCTGCTCCCAATAAACCTGCATTTTATATACTTTAATTTGTCTAAGTTGTTTTGCATTAGCTCATATCGATGCTTCAATAAGATTTATCAGGCACCTCAGCTGTTTGTTCTGGGTTCTAGAACTAACACATACCACAATTCCTACTATTGGAATATTTTGCTGTTGGGTGGGCTGGCTCCATAGACTGGAGCTCACTATCTAATCCAGAGGCCAACTATATTGGTGTTGGGGGCTGGAGAGATGGCTCAGAAGTTAAGATCAATGGCTTTTCTTCCAAAGGTCCTGAGTTCAATTCCCAGCAGCCACATGTGTGGCTCATAATCATCTACAGAGACGTGGTGCCCTCTTCTGGTGCACAGGCACACATGTAGGCAGAAGGCTGAATAGATAATAAATAAATCTATATATATTTAAAAAAGCCAGTGGTTGTTTTAATTCTGATCTCTAGAGGAAACTGGAAATGCCGAAGAGCTGCAGACATGGAGGAGAAGAGCTGGTTTGCTAGCCTGGCCACAGCCCTGCTTTTTGCCCCTCATACTAACTAAATTAGTTTAACACAAGCAAAATGCTAACAGTACTTGCTTAATGCTGCCAGGAAGCCTCTGTTAGGTCCAGCAGGGAGCCTATCAAAGAGGCTTGCTTCGAAGGAAACTTGGAGGCCGGGGAACATGCAATTAACAAGAGGTTTATTCACACCAGTGAGCTGGGGCTAACTACATTTAGGCTAGAGTCAGCAGTGACTCTCCGTAGCCTCCGGTTTTTAAGGGGTAGACGAGGGGGTTACAGGTCTGATATCATGGGAGCAGGTATAGGGTCTATTGTGGGCACCAGGTCTGGTTAGCTTTGTCTTAGACATCTGGGGGATATCTGATCTTTCCCGATATGTGCATATTCAGGTACTGTTAAAGGTGGAAAAAGGATTAGTACATTTTGTGGTCAGACTAGGCCATTGTTAAAGGTGGGAAAGCAATTTGCTCATCCTGTGGTCTCTCTGAGAAGCGGGGCTACGTGCCTTTAGTCAAAAGGTCAGGGGCTATTTGGGAGGGGAATTAGGACCATCTGGATCCGCTGCTAGACACTGTTATTTTCTTCTGCAACCAAGTGGAGGTCTTTGCTTGTTCATTTCCTTATCTTCGTCCGTGCAGATGGCTAGGGTGAGGAGGGACTGTTACATTCTCCTGTTCTCTGGAAAAGTACTGGGAGACTTTAGTTTGACATGGGCCTATAATTTAAAAATATAGGTTATAAGGCTAGTCTGATTCTTTCACCTCTGCTGATGCCTGGAGAGGGTCGAAGAGTGTGGCCGCTGAGCCAGCTTGGGGGAGGGAATTTTAGGAGGGGAGGGAGGAGCAACCTGTGGCAGAGGAATCAGCTTGTCTGTGGTTCCAGGGGGACGCTTCAATATAGGAAGGGCAAGGATGCCATCAAAGGCACTGGAGGGCCAGGGAAGGTGGTGAGCATCCAGGGAAGTTGTGATCACAAAGGATGGATGGGGAGATGGAAATGGCAGTTGACCTGTGCTTATTTTAGGCTCTGCATTATCTTGGGCCAGCCTGGATGGGGTGGGGACAAGGAGGAATCAAGGACATTTGGCTTCCTAACCTTGGGACAAGTGGATGACTGTGCTGTCAGGCAGTTTTGGGAAAGAAGTGGGAGGGGGAACAAAAGCTGGTTTACTAGGTGGGTTGGGGAGGTGCTGGGCTTGATTTTAGAATATATGGGCCTAGGAATAGGGCAGGCTGAGTCATCAGTGAGACCCTATTCTGAGTCAAGAGGACAGGCAGAAACCTGACACCTCCATGGCTGGAGGGCTGGGGCTGAACAGGGCTACCAGCTCAGGAGTGTGACTGTTGGTCCTTACCCAGGCATCTTTGCAGGGTATGACTATCAGGGGCCATTAACTTTTCAGGTCTTTTCTCTACTTTTTTTCCTCTGTCCTATCCTGGAACTCACTCTGTAGAGCAGGCCAACCTGGAACTCAGAGATTTGCCTGCCTCCGCTAGGATGTGTGCCACCATCTCCTCTTTTTTGTATTTTAAAAGATTTATTTATGTATGTATTTTATGTATATGGGTACTTTGTCTGCATGTATGCCTGCGTATCAGAAGACAATTGCCATGTGGGTACTGGGAATTGAACTCAGGTCCATTCAGAAGAACAGTGAGTGCTCTTAACCACTGAGCCATTTCTATAGCCTCTTTTTTTCTGTGCCTTTCTATCTCACTGAGAAATAGACATTGAAGGGAGTAAGACTATTTTAGTAGGGAAAGAAACACACACAGATAAAAGAGTTGCCTGTGGTCTTATATGATAATAGGAGGGTGGCAGAGGGAGAGCAGCATGTGAACCATAGGGGATTGTGGTCTTCCTCATCCCGCACAGTCAAATATGCAGTCAGAGCTGAATTTAGGAGGTATAGTTATTACTGTTATTTTTCAGGGGCCTGGGTAGGAACCTAGGGCCTTTGCCTACTCCCCAGGAGCTTCGTTCAGCCCTACTGTCTGTCTCTGGCTTCTCTACTTAGATCTATGCACTCTATTTGCCACTCAGATAAACAGAGGAGCTTCTCCCCTCTGCTCCCTGGGCTCCTGGTTCTAGAGGCATTTTCCTTAGCAGCTGTTATCTCACTGGCTGCAGCTTGTGGGTGGGAGGTCAGCTCTGGAAAGGCCTTTACTGAGCACCATTTCAGAGGTGGAGTGAGGAATGACTTGGGTAGACTCCCAAAGTTTGGTAGGACAGAGTAAGGCCAGGAGCCCAGGGCTGCTGAGCTCAGGCTGAATGTGTATGTGGGTTCCTTTTCTTCCTTCCTGACTTTCCTGCGGTATACTTGCGTGTGTGTGCGCGCGCGCGCGCGCGCACACACACACACACACACACACACACACACACACACAACTTTGAATTTAAGCTCTGAGCTGAGTTCTGGAGGAGCTGTGCACTACAGGTCAGGCTCCTCCTGGTCTTTGTCCCTTACACGTAGTTCTTTTCAGAGAAGCGTGGTTTTAACCACAGAGGGGCAGCAGCAGGATGCACTGGAGGTGGGGCCTGCTCAGGATTGGGAGGGGAGGAGAGGAGGGGCCTCGAGGAGCTGCGCTAGCATCTTGAGCAATTGAGTATGGGATTATGCATAGTCTTGGGTATACCCACAGAGGTCCCTTCTTACCTCAGGGAAAGTCCTGGCCTCCTAGTCTCCCAGCACCCATTCATTCCTTCGTTTGGGACACTGCCCAACTGCAGCCGCCTGTGCCCAGCCCTGCCTTTGGTAGCACTTGCTATACCTTCAAGCATCTGAGGAAAGCACTGAATGCAGTTTTGGGGGGAAGAAGCAGAGGGAAGTGGCTAACCCTGCCTGTGAAGACTGAACAGGTTTGTCCAGGACTGTAAATGTCCATGCCCTGCGCTGGAAAACATCTGGTTTTGGAGCCAGACAGAGCTGGTCCCATCATTTAGAAGTATAGACCTTGAGACAAGCCTCTCAGTCTCTTATTTTATGTGTATGGGTGTTTTGCCTGAATGCATGTCTTTGCACCATATCATGAAGTGCCTGTGGAGGCCAGAAGAGGCTGTCAGATCCCTAGAATTGGAGTTACAGATGGTTGTGAAACACGATGTGGGGGCTGGGAACTGAGCCAAGGTCCTCTGTAAGAATAGCCAGCACTCTTAACTGCTGAGCTAGCTCTCCCTCCCTTAGCCTCTCTTTTGATTAGGTGAAAAATTATCTTGCATACAGTAAGTGTTCAATAAATATGACGTATTAGCTGGAGTACTGATGTATGAGCAAAATAATAGCTATAAAATAAGATGCCGTGTGGGTAGGTGTGTGATGGACCAGGTATACTGCCAGCTTCGCAGACCCCTCAGAGACCACCAGGAGATGACTCAATACAATAGCAAGAGAGCTTTATTACAAGAGCAATTGAACTCGGGACCCAAGTCTCACTGACACAGCAGTAGAGAAATGAGCAGGGTTTTTAAAGGGAAAGTCTATGATCAGGGGGTTTCCATGAGAGCAAACGGGGGCGGGCACATGTTTCTATGACAGCAAACGGGGGGCCTTGATGTTACAGGATTAGATAAAAGTTAGAGTGGTGAGGTGACCTTCTCTGAATCACAATTACCTAAGGCAAATGCCTCTCTGAGGCACAATTGCCTAAGACATATGATCACAATGGCTATTCTTTTAAACTATATCTGAAACATTGGGGAGAATTTTCCCACTCGATTCTCATGGATTATTGCCAGGGAGATTGTCTCTATTTTCTATGAAGTATTTATTCTGTGATATTTCTTGGAGGCTGTTGCTAGGAGAGTTAACTTTGTTTTCTGCCAGGTGCACATATTGTGATATTTCCTGGTACCTGAATTCAACTCCCAGTCAAGATGGCTCTTTATTTCAAAATGGAGTTATACTCAGGCTAACTATACCCAGACTAACTTAAACTCTTCACAGGAACTTAGTAAATGGGTATCAGGGACTGGACAGATGAACCAGCTGTTTCTCCAGAGGCCTGGGTTTGAGTCCCAACACCCACATGGTAGCTTATGACCCCATTTCCACACATCAAAATGAATAAATAAATGAAAAAAACAACAAAAAAAGTGGATAAGTCAGAAGAGTTAGAAAGTAAACTTCAGAGAGGCAGAGACAAGCCAAACTAGGTGTTGCAGGAGGGACGTTCCTAGGTGTTTGCTACACATAGGAATAATGAGAAGAGTGGTTCAGGCAAAGGGGACAGAAAGTGCAGGTGTTCTAACCTCTGTGCTCTGCAGACAGGATGGTCTGGTCTCCAAGGGCTCATACTGTAGAGCATGTGAATACAGCCGGCAGATCTCCTTTAAACAGGCCTGTCTCCTGTCTCAACCCAAAGCAAACCTCTCCATTCCAGTGGCCTATCCTGTTGTAGGAACCACCAGCCCAAGGCATGGGCATACAAGTATTTACCAGACCAAAACTAATATAAAAGTTTTGAGAGGATCTTATGTAGTCCAAGCTAGCCTATAACTCACAGAGATCCACCTGCTTTTGTCTCCCTAGTGCTGGGATTAAAGGCATGCCAACACACCTAGAAATATAAAAGTTTTAATGAAGAATAGCTGTTGTAGGCAGAGACATGGAGGGCAGGCAAGTTCAGAGAGACAGAGAGGAGAGAGAGATACACAGAGAGAATATGATATCCCTAAGAGGGAAGGAAAAAGGTACTTTTACCAAGTCAGTTAAGAGAGATTAGCTGGCTTCAGGTCTTGGGTCATTTGTGTGGAATCATATTTGAATAGAGTTAAAGAGAGCAACTCACTAACAAGGTAATTATTTTGTTTTTGTTTTGTTTGTTTTCCTGAGACAGGTTTCTCTGTGTAGACCAGGCTGGCCTTGAACTCAGAGATCCACTGGCCTCTGCCTCCTGGAGTGCTGGGATTAAAGGCGTGTGCCACCACTGCCTGGCCTTGCTTTTCAGTTTTGTCTCTACATACCTGTTAGTTAAAAAGTGGCTATCATGGTCACTGTGTTCCTGTGTTGAGGGGTTCTTCCCTGCTGCTCTGGGCTAGCATGGGATTCCTCAAGCATTACTCTTTCTGTGAAGCACGGTGACAGGCATCTCAGGCTTCCACTCTCAGTCCAGGAAGCCTGACTCATGCCCAGCTGTCTCTGCCAGGCAGTGTTATACCGACCCCCCCCCCCCCCCCCCTCCCCCCCTAGCATCAGCCTTCAGTCATGGCCTTTCATCTGCACAGTCCTGGATCCGAGGCCCCTGAGAGTCAGATGTTACCCTTACTTGTTGAAGGAAGAGTTGTCTATGCTAGTGAGGGACTTGGGAGAGAAACACTGCTTTGGAGAGAATTTGAGAAAGTGACCTTAAAGGGTGGGTGCCTGGGTGGGCAGACTGAAAGGCTTCTGATGACAGCAAGGTCCAGGTGTGTCCTGTGCCTTTGGAGAGCAGGGAAAACTTTGAACTTCTTTGAGAGGACTGACCAAGAGAGTGTCAGAGTAACTAAGGACAATGACAGGGACTGGATGGAAAAGGAGTTGGGAGCCAGTGGTTTGAAAGTGAGCCAGCAGGACAGAGGATGAAGTGGCAAACAGCATAGCCAGGATTTCCCAAAATGTAGGGCAGTACAGGCCTGAAGTGAAGCACAGAGAGGCCACAGACTCAGTCTCCATGCTGAGCTATGAGTGGTAGGAGGGGGAAAGGGCCTGGAGAGGACAGTGGGGTACAGTGATGATGGAGCAGGAGAGACCTGTGAAGAGGCTATGTGAGCCAGGAGGTGCATGCCTTTAATCTGAGCACTCAGGAGGCAGGGGCAGCCAAATCTCTGAGTTCCAGGCCAGCCAGGGCTACACAGAGAAACCCTGTTTTGAACATTCCCCCCCCCAAAAAAAAAAACAAAAAAAAACCCAAGGATGTGATGTAGAAAGGTTTGTGACTGGGATGAAAAATTCAAGGGAGGCTTGCTTCCAGGGTGGGGCTGGAGGGAGAAGTGAGTTGTGTCAGGCAAGTGCAGAATTCTGGGTGGAAGTTCTGATTTCTTTTGAGTGATGACTTAGCAGGAGGCTAGAAGTGACTTTACCCTATACAAGCTTTGTTGGTGTGGTGAGAGCTGGCTTTCAGTGGGATCCAGAGAAATGTTTAATGAAGATGGGATGAAAAATGTGCAGAATTACAAACTGTGAAACCGCAAGGTGCTTAAAATAAGAAAACAACACACTGTGATTGGATACTTTAAAATTTACAAAATATTTTGTTGTATTGTTACGTTTTCCTCGGCTTCCTTTTCTCTTTCCTCTCTCTCTCTCTCTCTCTCTCTCTCTCTCTTGTTTGGTTTGGTTTGTTTTTTTTTTTTTTTTTTTTTTTTTTTTGAGGCAGAGTTTCTCTGTTTGTAGCTCTGGCTGTCCTGGAACTAGCTGTGTAGACCAGGCTGACCTTGAACTCACATAGAGCCACCTGCCTCTGCCTCCCAAGTGCTGGAATTAAAATTATGAGCCACCACGACCAGCCTCGCTTCCTTCTCTTTTATAATTTATCATTTTGTGGCCCAGGCTGTCCTGGAACTTGTCAGCTCCCACCTCCAGTGCTGGCGAAGCTTACAGGCACTGAACCCAGTTTGTTTAGTGCTGGTCATCAAACTTAGGGCTTCCTACAGGCTAGGAAAGCACCGGCAAGCACAACTGAGGGCATCCCCAGCCCCTGACTGCGGTTTTGATACACTCTCCTGAGTCTGTTCTTTCTGCACTTGACTGCTCCTGTTTCTCTTTATTTTAAAATTATTATTATTATTATTTTATGTTTTGCTTGCATGCAATTCTCACAGAGAACTGGAGTTTCGGCTGGTTATGAGCTGCCAGGTGGGTGTTCTGCAAGAGAAGCCAGTGCTCTTAACCACTGAGTCATCTCTCCAGCGCCTTGCCTCTTTCCAATAGGCAGAAAGAAACCTTTCCTAAGAGGTTTCTTCATACTTCACTTTGGTCTTCATATGGCTTTAGAGTACATAAAATGGAAGCAGTCATGGGCTGCAGACTCTGTTTTGACAAGCTCAGAAAAATGCAGGGCAGCAAATAATATCTACAGACAACAGCAAGATGTCAGAACATCTGCCTCTCCTGTCTGGATATTGGTCTCCAGAGATTGGGTATTTTTGTTCACTGATGTTCTCTAGATTCTGAAACCTTTGGAGAGGAGGATGTGGCTGAAAAAGACATTACTTAGTTCTTGCTGGCGGACTCAGCAGTTATAAAACCTATTGACAGTGAAATAGCAAGCGTTCTACTAAGCCCCTCCCTCTCTATGACGCCACGAAACACACCCTGTCATGTCATTGTCTGGTTACTTTGGAAAGAGCTGTTCAGCGTGGGGCAAACACATACTTGCTTTAGAGCATGCAGTATAACGCACAAATAAAATGGAAAATTCGAAAATGCCTGAAACATTACTATCTTTTCCCCTTTATGTTTGAGGGGTTGTGTGTAAAAGAATGTTAGGGCGGTTTTCCAAAACGTTGTCCATCGCCGAAGTGTCAGCCGAGAAGGCGGGTCCGTGACGTCACATCTGGGCGGGTCCGGACTGTTCTAAGTGCGTGCCGTGGGGGAGACTCACTAGATACGACGCTGCAAGGCTCTTTCCTTTCCGGCTTCGCTCGCCCTCCCTCTGTGCGCTGGTTTCGACTTGGGCTGTGTGGTGTGGAGAGGGCTGGGATCCCGGGTCCCACTGGGCGAGTCTACTTCGTGCTTGGCTGAGTTTCTGGGGTCCCAAGTGTCCCGGTGGAGCGGCGTGGCCCCATGGCCCCTCTCAGAGGCGACCCGCGTCTGGTGCTGCTGTTTAGCGGGAAGAGGAAATCCGGGAAGGACTTCGTGACCGAGAGGCTGCAGAGCAGGTGTCGGCGGGTGCAGGGATGCCGGAGGAAGGGCGCTACCGCAAGCGATGGGCGTGATGGAGGGAGCCCGCTCAGGGCAGGAGGGACGGGATCACGTTGGGCAGGAGAAGCTAGATCCTCACGGTCGCTAAAATAGAGCAGCAGCCTGCACACGTCCTTCAGGGGACTGCCTCTGCAGAACGCTGAAGCTGTAGGCCTCTCTTCAAGGAACACGAATTAACGATTACTAGAGTAGGCACCTTCAGTGTGTCATTTCTGCTTCACGATCGTGTGGTGAGGGAACTGGTATAGGTAAACAGACTAAAGTGATAGCAAGGGTTTTCCCAAGACTCAGGTGCTAAGTGGGTCAGTTCCAAAGAGAATCTGCCCAGAACACCCTGTAATAGCAGGTATATAGTGAATATTCTATGCCAAGCACTGTTACCCACATAGCTTTTATGTCAAATAATGTTATTAGCAATTCCATGCCAGAAACAGCGGCCTTTAAGAGCTAGGTGTGTGTGTGTGTGTGTGTGTGCGTGCGTGTTTGTAGTCCAGCTGCAGGGAAGGCTGATGCTCCTGGGAGTTCAAGACCATAGTGGGCAACATGGTGAGATTTTGACTATTAAAATGTCAAAATATCCCAGGAAGGCAGAGGCAGGCAGATCATTGTGTGTGTGTGGGGGGGGGGGGGAGAGACCCTGTTTCAAAAAAATGTTAAAATTTGCTAGGGTCATAAAATAGTAAATTTAGGATTCAAATTCAGCTTTGTCTGCCTCCAAATAATACCTTTCACTCACCTTATCCTTTCTTTATAGTTATCTATTTTTAGAGATTTATTTATTTTATGGGTATGTGTGGTGTGAGCAGGTGCTCTTGGAGGCCAAAGGAGGACACCTGATCCCCCAGAACTGCAGTTACACACAGTTGTAAGACTTCATGTGGGTGCTGGGGATGGAACTGTGGGCTGCAAGAGCAGCAAGTGCTGGGATTAACTGTGCCACCATGTCAGCATCCAGCTTCTAAAAACATGGGTTCTGGGAGCTGACTAAGATTATCAGGCTCATGAGGCTCACTGTTTCCCCACCCCTGTATTTTTCTTAAGTAGTAAGATATTCTAGGGAGCATTTTTTTTTTCCCCTGGGGCTTGGGTTGGAAGACAGGAAAGTGGGAGAAAGAACAGTGGGGGTCCTCTACAAGGCCAGTGTGGTGGGGCACCAAGTTTGAGGTACCACAGTTGTTCTAAGAGGTTCAAGGGAGCCCTGGGCAGAGGTTATTGCCCAAACCGCTATTACTAAACAATCATCATCTATGTCTAAATTTTATCAGCCCTTAGCTCCAAGCATAGGCAGAGAGCAGCCAGAAGCCTGGATGCTGCAGTTAGACAGCTGGGAAGCCATGTCCTGGTTTAAGCATTTTGTGTATCTGCTACAGGCTTCTTACCTGCTCTACTTCAGTTTTGCCTATTGTTAAATGGGCATTATATAGGATGGTCAGAAGGATTAAGTGAGTTGATACATGAATTAGAATGATTCTTGGCCAGGAATAAAGGGTTGGCTATTTTTATTTACTGTCTTCATTACCAGCAATGTTACTTTTAGTTAACTTTTTTCATTCAACCTCATTTTCTTCATCTGGAACATGAAACATGGGCCAGTGAGGTGGCTTGGCAGATAAAGGCACTTGCTTTCAAGCCTGATTTGGAACTCATGTGGTGGAAGGAGGGAACTGACTTTTGAAAGTTGTCCTCTGACCTACACACACATATATACACACACACAAGTGGGGGAACACCTGTTTCATCATGTAGGGGCTTTACGTGCACCTGTGAGCCTCTCAGTGCCAGGTAGAAATTGTTACTCTTATTACATTGGTATTACTTAGGTCCAGGGATAGCATACAATAAAGTGTTGAAAACTACACTGAAAAACTGAATAGGCAAATTATTAATGCTGTGATGACCAGGGTAATTTCTCCCAAGGTCTCTGTAGGTCTGAGAGAATAAGTTTAGGGTCCCAGCAGGAACCTAATCCAACCAGAATATCACCAGGCTGAGTGGTTCCCTGGCACTTCTCTTATAGGTTCTACTTGTTAGATTAGTTCAGAGCTCCTTTTTATTTCTCCTGTGTGACTGATAGGACAGAAGATGCCATCTTTATTTTATAGGTGAGCAAAGAGCAGCAGGGAAGGGGAGGCCTGCCTGAGCTGTGTCGATTCCTTTAGTAGAAATGAGCACTGGGCTCCTCTTCTTGGCAGCTCAGGGTTAACTGGGTTCTGATTCCCTGTCCCATAGACTTGGAGGTCACACCTGTGCTGTTCTGCGGCTCTCTGGTCCACTCAAGGAGCAGTATGCTCGGGTAGGTGGTGGCTTGTGGTATCTGGGGCACTGGGAGGAGCCTGCTTTTGGGCTGTGGCACTATGGCTACCACTTGAGTTCACTGGCATGGTCCCAGTGACCCAGGAAGAGTATGTAGATAGGAGAACCTATGTTGTTTTGTTTTGTTTTTCTTTTCTTTTCTTTTTCAAGACAGGGTTTCTCTGTGTAGCCTTGGCTGTCCTGGACTCACTTTGTAGACCAGGCTGGCCTCGAACTTGCAGAGATCTGCCTGCTTCTGCCTTCCAGGGTGCTGGGATTACAGGTGTGCGCCACTGAGCCTGGCTATGAGACCCTATGTTAAGAACAAAGAAACAAAACAAGAAGGGTCCAGAAAAGCCTAGAGACACTTGATTTGGCAGTTCCAATGCCTTGTAACTAATAAGGATCTGTACTGTCAGCCTTACGCAAAACTATGACACACCACTGTACTCTCCCACCAACTGGCCTGATGCAGCCTTGGAGGTCTCAGGGCCTAGGGGGATTGTGCAGTTGGTAAAGTGCCTGCTGTGACCTGAGTTCTATCCCTAGTACCTACATAAAGAGCCAGGCATGGTGGTGCACACTTGTAATCCCAGCACTGTGGAGGCACAGACGGGCCTCTGTGGCTTGCTGGCCAGCCAGCTTAGCCTAATGGGTGAGCTCCAGGTTCCAGTGAGAGACTATCTCAAAAACAACATAAACATTAAGGTGGATGGAACAACACCTGAGGTTGATGCCTGACCTCCAAATGCATGCATACACACAGGTACCCTTTTCCCCCAAAGAAAGTTAGTCACATGAGTTGTCAAGATACATCCTTAGGTAGGCAGACAGCGAGATGCCAAGCAGTGTGTCTGAGTCAGTTTTATTTGGATATAACACAGTATCTGAGGCTGAGGACTTTGTACAGAAAAGAGATTTCTCACTCACAGTTCTGAAGGTTCAAAACATGGTTTTAGCATCCACCTAGTTTCTGGTAAGGACCTTGTGGTGGAAGGACAGTGGACAAAACAAAGATCACGTGGTAAGAGGGACTGCAGGGAGAGGCCTGGATCCTTTTATAATGACCTACTTTCAGGGTGACCAATCCAATTCCATGAGAGTGGGACCTCAAAAATCCTCCCTGAAAGCCATAATACCTTGGAGGCAACATATCCCAATACCACCATACTGGCCACAAGGCTAAACAGGAGATTTGATGGGGACAAACCATATTAATGACTGAGAATTAAAATTATTCATGGTGCTGCATGCATTTAATCTCAGTACTGGAGTTATGTTTGCTCACATATCCAGCTCTTCTCTAAGTGCATCTATGAAGTGTTTGCCCTTTTGAGCACTGTTCCAGCTATGAGGTTTGCAGACCTGCACTGCCGGAACTGCAGTGTTGCTTGTCTCAGGGAGGGGAGGAAGGAAGGCAAAGAGATTTTTATTGTAAACGAATATATATCCTTTGAATTTTCGTTGTTATATTATTATTATTGTTGTTGTTACTGTTATTTTGAAACAGGGTCTCAGTATGTATTCCTTGCTGGCCTGGAACTCACAGAGATCCACTTGCCTCTCTGCCTCCTGAGTTTAAAGGTATGCACCACCAGGTGTGTGGGTTAAAGGTGTGCACTACCTCTTTTAAACCATGTGGATAGAACAAAATAAAATTACTGATTATTGAAACAGGATTAAGAAATAAATAGGAGCTCCCGGCATCTTAGACTTCAGGGAAAGAACATAGAGATGAGGTCAGGTTTTCACACAATGAACAGCCTTTGGCCACCAACATGACCTGATCCTAGTGTGCCCTTCCAGGGACCTGTGCTCACTTCCTCCCACTCATGTGACCTCACTACAGTCTCTGAATACACTGAGAATGTCTGTTCTCACTCTGTAGGACAGTCCTCTCTCCTTGGGTCTCTGCCAGCATGGTTGACCTAGTCATATGGTTGTACTCCTGAGGGATCAAGGAGTAAGGAAACTCAGAGGGTTCCACATTTTGTTAGGAAACTTGGATGCAGGAATTTCTCAAGCCAGGAAGAGAAAAGAAGACAAAGGTGGGAGTAGGGGGGGGGGTGAGGGGTGCAGCCCTCCTCAGTGAGGTGCAGCTAGTTTCTTTCTTTCTTTCTTTCTTTCTTTCTTTCTTTCTTTCTTTCTTTCTTTCTTTCTTTCTTTCTTTCTTTCTTTCTTTCTTTCTCTCTTTCTCTCTCTTTCTTTCTCTCTCTCTCTGTCTCTCTCTTTCCTTTCTTTCTTTCTGCCTTCCCTTCCCTTTCCTTTCCCTTTCCCTTTCCCTTTTTCCCTTTCCGCATTTATACCTACATGCCAGAAGAGGGCACCAGATCTCATTATAGATGGTTGTGAGCCACCATGTGGTTGCTAGGAATTGAACTTAGGACCTTTGGAAGAGCAGCCAGTGCTCTTAACCCTGAGCCATCTCTCCAGCCCCAAGGCACAGTTTCAAAACCACTGTCTGCTGAAGTTCCAAAGCTAGGCACTGTCCTAGTACTGTTGACAGTGGGGGCTGGAAGAGGGGGATTTTACTTTATATTATTTCTCTTTAGTGTGGGACTAGAGCCCTGACCTCTGAAGCACCAGGCAAGTGCTTGACTGGATCACTGACCTTCACTGATCTTCAGACTCAGGAGCTGGCATTTTAAAATACCTTTATAGGGGACCCAGATGACCTGGTTCTTGATATTTGAAGATTTGGCAGCATTCCACCACTGTAAAGAGAATCTTGATTGACACATTGGTTTCTTCAGTTACTGGCGGAGGCATCAAGACTCCTGGAGGATAAACAGTTCAAAAGAAGGGCTGCTGACCTCTTGGAACAGAGGCTGTGGCTGAAGACCCTGAAAGCACAAGAGAGGAGAGTTAAGGCAAACAGAGCATATGAACTGAGTGACTTTTTTTTTTTTTTTTTTTGTATTTTAAGACAGGGTTTCTCTCTCTTTGTAGCCCTGGAACTCGCTCTGTAGCCTCTGCCTCCTGAATGGGGTTAAAGGCTTGTGCTACCACTGCTTGGCCAAGACTGATAATTTTGAGAATCCCTTCTTGTTTTGGAACCTTCTAGGTGGACCTGTTGCTTTTCATTATCTCTGGAGAAGGGAGAAGGGGATGGCATGTCTTGACGCAGCTCCCTGGGGTTCAGGGTGGTCCCCCCTGCATATGGGGTCCTGTGGTATAGCAGGCCCTAGGAATGCCCAGAGCCAAATGTAGCGGCGCTGTTTCAGCCCAGTGGGGACAGAGAAGGATAAGGGGAAAGGGTAGACTTATCTCTGTGGGGTTTCTGATGGAGGCAAATGATGCCAAGAAAATACAAGGCTTCTGATTGGAGTGCAGTTTTGCTTTAGTTTTTCAAATTTCCCACTTTGGTTAAAGGTTAAGGCTGTTCCTAGGGAATGCAAAGTAATTTCAAGATTAGTTTAAGCCAACAATCTTCTGAGGGAAGATTAAACCCTCAGAAAAGAAAAAGTGTACATTTCACACTTTAGTTAATTTCAGGAATTATCCTAAGACCTCCTAGCTTTGAGTGCCTCTGGTCTCTCCCTTTGTAGAGTGCTCCTGCCTGTGGCCTTTGACATGGTGCAGGCTGGCTAGTGCCTGTGTAGCAAGTCACTAGGCAGGGCTGGCTCTCCCATGTTAGGAAGGACTGTGTTATGGATGGACTGTGCTTTGTGCAGGAGCATGGCTTGGACTTCCAGAGACTCCTGGATGCTAGCACATACAAGGAGGCTTATCGGAGGGACATGATCTGCTGGGGGGAGGAGAAGCGCCAGACCGACCCAGGTTTCTTCTGCCGGAAGATTGTGGAAGGCGTGTCCCAGCCTATCTGGGTAAGGGGCTCAGCAAAAACCTGTCTTCCCAGCCCCCTCCTGTGGCCATCTCTCTCCCCTTCACTGCCACCTCTGTCCAAGGTGTTCTTCTAGGGTCTTTTACCTCAGTGAGCCATCTGTGTGTACAGGAGCCAGAATGACTTTTTACAAAGTTAGCCATATATGACTGACATAATGTGCTGGTTGCTCACCATCACTCACATGAGCGAAGTCCAAGCTGTGACATAAACTTTGGGGCCTTGATGCAGCTCCTGCATTATTTCCATCCTAACAGACTTGTAGACACCAGCTTCTCTTATGTCAACCATGCTATCTCGATTTGCTTCTCCTTTATATGCTTCTCCTTTCTCCCCCCACCCCCCTTTTTGACAAGGTCTCACTATGTGTTCCTGGCTGGCCTAGAGCTTACTTTGTAGACTAGGATGGTATCAGACTCACAGAGATCCACCCGTTTCTGCCTTTCAAGTGCTGGGATTAGATGTGTGTGCCACAATGTCTGGTAGATCCACCATGCTTGGTAGATCATGCATATCTTCTTTCCTGCTTTTAAAAACTGGTTTACTCCAACAATTTTCATGTCACCTTCATGGGGAAGCCTTCCTTGATATCCATTGTTTTTCTTTTCTTTCCTAAGACAGGGTCTCCTGTAGCCCAGGCTGACCTTGAATCATGTAGCAAAGATGACCTTGAGCAAGCTAGTGGGGTAGTGCGTGCCTGTGATCCCAGCACTCAGGAGGCAGAGGCAGGTGGAGCTCTGTGAGTTGGAGGCCAGACTGGTCTACAAAGCGAGTCCAGGACAGCCGGGGCTACAAGGTTTTTTGAAACCCTGTCTCGAAAAACCAAAATAAAGAGATGGCTAACTAGCTAGCTAGATAAAGGCCTTGAGCCCCCAATTCTCCCACTTCCATAACCCCAGGCCTTAACTAGCCCACAGCACCACACACTGGGCCTTCCTTATTCATTCTTGAGCTAACTGCTGAGTGTCTCCTTTTGTAGGTACATCTCCAGGTTCTAAGGATGTGTTGGTACAAAATGCAATGAAGCCTACCCTTAAGGAACTTCATGTTGTAGCTGGGAGTTGGGGAGATAGGTACTGAGCAACTGTAGATGATGCAAGGTAGAGCAAAGCAAGAGAGGTGGAGGTGGGGGCAGGGTGTCAGAGAAGGCCTTAAGGTGAGGGGGAGCAGGACCCAAAGGAAGTAAAGGGGTTAGCTGAATGGGCAGTTGGGGAAGTATCTTTCTGGAAAGAGGGATGGGGGGGTGCTGGAGAGATGGCTCAGTGGTTAAGAGCCCTGACTGCTCTTCCAAAGGACCCAGGTTCAATTCCCAGCACCCACATGGCAGCTTACAACTGTCTGTAACGGATCTGACACCTTTACCCTAATGCACATAAAATAAAAATTAAATAAATTATAGAAAGAAAGAAAGAAAGAAAGAAAGAAAGAAAGAAAGAAAGAAAGAAAGAAAGAGGGACCAGAACTCAAAGGCTAGTATGTTTGAGAAGCAGCCATTATGGTGACCTGTGGGACATTAAGGGCAGAGCTTGTATGGCTTTGGAAGGGTTGAGAAGTCGCTGAGGAGTTCTGAGAAGAGGAAAGACACGGTTTAGGAATTAAAAGACAATTGAATTAGTTAATGGGGTCTAGGCCAACAGTGGGGTTAAAGATCTGAAGCAGGCTTAATGGTAAAGCTTTGGAGTTCAGAGCCCTCATAAAAGGCCAGTGGAGGCTGGTAAGATGTCTCAGTGGGCAAAAGCATTTGCTGCCAAGCTTGAAGGCCTGAGTTTGATCCAGGATCCACATGGTGGAAGGAGAAAACGAAATTCTTTGAAGTATCTTCACACATGTAAACACAGCCCTTGTGAGGCAGAGACAGGGACCGTCAGCAAGTTGGCCAGCTAAAGTAGCCACATCAGTGAGCTCTAGGTCCAGTGAGAGACCCTCCCTCAAGTGAATAAAGTGGAGGATGATCAAGGAAGACCCCCTAAGTCAACCTTGGCCTCTGTACCTACACATATACACATGGGAACATCCACCCCCACACACAAGTACCCACACATGTGATATACATTCATTAATGTACACTATACACATTCTCTCTTTCCCACACCTGGGATTATAGTTGTGGTGTGCATATGTGCATGCCTATAATCCCAGCACTCAGGAGGCAAAGACAGGGGTACTGAGAGTTGAAGGTCAGCCTTAGCGACATGGTAGGTTTGAGGCCAGCCAGAGCTACATAGTGAGACCTTGCTCAAAACCAACAAAGGATATAAGAGGCTTGCTCTGGATGCTGTAGGCAGGTAAGAGCTGAAGCAGAGGTCTGGTAGAGGGTTGTATTTGATGACGCAGTGACTGGCTGGAGCTCAGAGCCATGAGAGAATTAAGAAGTATTTTAAGGATAGGGCCAGTAGGGGTTGAGTGGGTGATGAGTTGGTTATGGGGTAGAAGGACAAGGATTTTGTCTGAGCAGAGACAGGAAAGATCGGGATTGATCAGGAGTAGAGGAACAATGTTTCAGCCATTCTGGGTTGACAGTTGCCTGCCCTGTGGTCCCTGGTTATTGGGGAAGCTGCTGTATATCTAAGGTATGTCTTGCTTATGTTTCTATCCTCCGTGCCTGTCACAGTGTCAGTGCACAGTCAGTATTCGCAGTGCCCCTTCCTTAGGACCACAGCTGAGTGATTGGCCTGCCGAGCAGGTGTTTGTCTAGTGAGCTTCACCATTGCTCTGGCTTCTATAGTGTCTGTCCCTTCCCCCTCCCCAGCTTTCCTTCCCCTATAGCACTTTGTCCTAATGGTTACATGTCTCTTCTCTGCAGCTGGTGAGTGACACACGGAGGGGGTCTGACATCCAGTGGTTTCAGGAGGCCTATGGGGCTGTGACACAGACAGTCCGAGTAGTAGCCTCAGAGCAGAGCCGACAGCAGCGGGGCTGGGTGTTCACACCAGGTAGGCTGCAAATAGTATTTATCCCTGTGGCTCGGCTACCCCTGTACTCTAGTCTCCTGTTCCCCAGCAGGCCTAGAGAGAGAGTGAGAGGTTGTAGAGGGGAATCTAAGGCTGAGGAATGGCTTGGTAGAAGGTCAAGTTTGTAGGGTATCTTCTTTGACTATCTTGTAAAGGCCAGTGGACTTCTCTGGCTAGGCCCCCTTCTTGTGGCCCTTAGACTTTTGGGGCTGAAAGTGGTTGGCAAGCAAGCCAAACAAACACTGATTCTGTTTGATTGACAAATCAGGGGGCTGAACAGGAAGTTTTCCAGGGGCTTCCATGGTGCCAGCAGGACCCGCTTTGCAGACAGTTCTGAAGTGCAGCTCAGGCCTTGGTCCTGCCCCAGGTCACTGTTCCATGGATACACTCAGAGCTAATGAGTATAACTGCTACTGACAGCGCATCTCCTGGGTGCTCTGACAGGCCAGCCTCTGTTTGGTGCTTTGTACATTACTTCCTCTTTACATGCTCATTGCTTTACAACTGCTGTGTGGGTGCTGCTATTCCTGTACTCATTGCTGATGAGGGCCTTGACCCAGAAAGGTCAAGTGTCTCTCTCAAGGCCATGAGGAATAGGAGGAGCCACACTCTCATCCAGCTTCCAGCCCTGACACAGCCTCCCAGCAGGCTCCAGCACATGCCAGTCTGGCCTAACAGTGTGATGTTCTTTTGAGTTGTCTGTAGTTTTTGATGACCCAGTCTTCTCTCTGTAGACCACAGTCTGGGGCTTCTTCAGGGGCTGCCTGGAGCTCAGCCCATGATGGGAGGCCACACCTGCCTCACAGAGGCTCTCAGAGGAGAGACACAGGGTATCTGGAGGTCTGGACCTGACTCCTCTATGCTCTCTCCCAGGTGTGGACGATGCTGAGTCAGAATGTGGCCTGGACAACTTTGGGAACTTTGACTGGATCATTGAAAACCATGGAGATGAACAGTGCTTGGAGGAGCAGTTGGAGAACCTGCTGGAATTTATTCATGCCAAACTTTAGTTATCAGGCTTTAGGGGTAAGCAGAGACTGCTGGCCTGGGGTGAACACTGTTTTTGTCAGATGTGGGTCCCCAGTCCTGGCTGAGGTCAGAGAGCAGACCATCTACCTCTAGATTTCCAGAAGTGTGGGCAGGATGCTCGAGGTTAGTGGGCAAATTAGGAAACCTCTAGTGTGCTTATCTTCCCCAGAGAAAATGCGAGTGCCTCTCTAGGGCTCTTACAGGACAAAGGCAGGTGCATCACCATGCCCCTGGGTGGCCAGGCCTGCTGAGCTGTGACAGTTTTCCTTCCCTGTGTATGTGCTCTCAGCCTCAGAACCTTAATAAATGTCATTGGAACAGTTCAGAGCTGAGACTGCTTATTTCGCTGATATCTTAGAGAAACTGAGGGTGGAACTGGCTGTGGTGGCCCTCGCCTGTAATCCCAGCACTTGGAAAACAGAGGCAGGTGGATCTGTGAGTTTGAAGTCAGCCTGGTCTACAGTGTGAATTCCAGGACAGCTAAGGCAACACAGAGAAACCCTGTCTCAAAATGCAAACAAAACAAAACAAAACAAAAAGGAAAAAAAAAAAAAAAAAGAAAGAAAGAAAGAAAAGAAGGAAAAGCTGGAAGTGTTGGGTAGCTGTGGGTCACATTCTGCCATGCACCTGGCTGACATGAATTGAATCCTGCAGAGGTTAGACTAAAGGTTGCCTAAAGCCTGGGACAGGTCTCTTTGCATCACAGGTGGGGTTGGGGTCTGTGGTTCCTGTCTTTGGGATGGCCCTAAGAAAGGCTCACTGTTCCACAGAAATTGTCACCATTGCACCAGTGTCTGGTCTCTTCAAGGGCACTGTATGAAGTGGGGGAGGAAGGGAGCTTCCATGTGCAGTTAGCAGATGCCAGGAACTCAAGTGAAGTGCCTGGCCCAGGGCTAGCAGCTTAATAAGTATTGGGGCTCACAGTAGAGTGGACCGGCTGGTGCTTGCCCAGCATCTTCTACCACATCCCTGTGAGTGATGTGAAGTCCTGTGACTCCAAGCTCTCCCAGGCCAAGCCTTTTGTGCTCATCCTGCCTTCGTTTCCCAACAGATTCAGTTCTCACAGATAAGGGAGATGAGAGAAGCTGATATTTCAGTATGACCCAACCCAAATAAACTTGGCCTACTCTTGCTTACATCTTACCTACCTTAATTACCACCTTTGCTGGGTACCAGGCAGAGATGGCATGAAGGTGAGCAGGACACAGGTGTCTTCTCATGGAGCTCTGTTTAGAGGAGAGATAGAAGTATGCCCCAGGTGCCAGGGGCAGAGAGAAGGTTCATAGGGAAGGTAGCCAGGATTCCCTAGTGTCTGAAACCTAATGTGGACAGGCCAGCATGGTCCCCACTGAGTGGGACTCTTTCTTTGGCTCTGGAGCCTTATAAACAGTCTGAGCTACAGAAATGACCCAAAGTCACAAGATCTAGTTCTCCAGTGTAGGTAAAGTTTTGCATCACCCACCTGGGAGGAACCCTTGAGCAAAAGCCTTGAGTTGACGAGGTGGGGTGGGGGACACTTATCACAACCATGGCCTGAAACAGGGGTCCCTTAAGGCAGTGGTTCTCAACTTGTGGGTTGCAATCCTTTTGGGGGAGGTCACATATCAGATATTTACATCATATTACATTCATAATAGTAGCAAAATTGCAGTTATGAGTTGCAACAAAATAATTTTATGGTTGGGGGTCACCGCAACATGAGGAACTGTACTAAAGAGTTGCAGCAGTAGGAAGGTTGAGAACCACTACCTTAAGGGCACCAACTGGTATTTTATATCCCTTACCTTACTTTATTGATGAGCAAGCAGATTCAGAGAGTTTGCTGTAATACTTAGCCCATGGGGACCACTTTGCAGCCAGCTACAGTGTCCTGTTGTAATGCCCACAATTGCCATATGCCCTAATACCTTCTTTGGGGGTCCATACCTTACCTCATGTCTGGGCAGCCACTTCAAAGACCTTTAATTGGACCTAAGCACTGGTGCTTTTCATTGAGAAAAGATGCCTGTTCTCTTAGCACAGACACCCCTCCCCCATGGGGCTCAGGATAAGAGAGGCAGAAAGGGCTTTGGAATTGAGAGTGGCCAGTTGTTCTGGGAGGACATGGTTCTTGACCTTCCAACACAGGTGATGACTGAATCCCATGGAGGGGACTAGCCAGTAATTGTGATGGGAGGATGACAGTGGGACAAGATGCGGAGAGGGGGTGGGGCAGTAGACCTGACAAGGAAGACTGAGTCTCTGACTAGGGGGATGGCAAGGACAACATTGATGGATATGATGGGTTGGGGGACACATGCAAATGGACTAGCTAAGGGGCTTTCGTAAGGTTCAGAGCAAGAAATAAAAGCAGGGGAGAGTCAAGGTGCATGATAGATGGAAGTGGCTAAGTCAGCCCTCCAGAGGCAAGGCATCAATGAAACTTCCCACACTCCTAAAGAGGAGCAGAGCTGTTGGGTGGCTCCAAGTCAGACATCCAGGCTCAGGGTGAGGAACACCTAGAATGATCTGATGAATTCCTTGACTCAGCCTGGCTTGCTTAGCGTAGCCTCATGTATCCCACTATGTGCACGTGTCCAGCATCTGTCCACACAGGCCAGTGTGGATCCGGGAGCTCAGGATGCAAGTGTTGGAGAGGCCTGGGTTCTGCCATCAGAGAGTTTGTTCTCCACTGAAGAAGTCCAGGAAGACAAAGTAGACAGGGTAGATCCAATAGAGCCTGGGCACTAAGAGACCTGGGGATGAGGGCGGGGGCTTCAGGCCTATGCTTATTGCTGTCTTCAGGGGATATCCATCAGTGAGAAGGCATGTGCTGGCACCTCCTTACTGTGTAGCTGAGGCTAACTTACCCTCTCCCTCTACCACCCAGGTGCTGGGATTACACATAAATCGGCATGCCTGTAGCCATCCTTGTGTCTAGTTTACTGACATGCTCCCCACAGTTCAGTAAGCAGCCACTGTTCATCAGCTGGCCAGATTACAAAAATACTGCACTGCAGAGGAGGCATGGTTCCTCCTTCCCATGAGCCTCCTGCTCTGCTCTTCCCTGCTACCAGCATCTCCATCTTCTGCAATGGTTCCTTTTTCTCTGTTCACTCCCTGGAGAAGATAACTTGCAGGGCTACAGGAAGTTCCTTGGTTCCAGAAGCATTTCAAACAGTCTAAGTCTCATGAATGAGATCCTCCATGAAGATGATGCCATGTTTACCCAGAAACCGAGCTCCAAGGTGTGTGCCAAGGCAATTGCTTATAGATTTTACCACAGCCACACTTGCAGATTAGTTCGTTTAAAGACTTCAGGCTGGGGTATGCTATGCAATGTGTGGTTTGGTTGTTGGGCTGAACACAGGTCAGGCACAGATGAAGCTGCGACACCCATCAGACCTCTGGGCTCACAACCCCAGAGGTCCCTTTGTTCCTATAACAAAGACCAGTTGGGAGTTCTACAGGTATGTAGAAGCTGTGAGAAGCTGCCAGCGTTTCTTGTCATTCAGGCCCTTCAAATCTCAGTCCTGTATACTTGCCCGTGCTCCTTGTGATAGTGCCTTTTCTATTTTCTTTTAATTCAGTTTATATGCATGGGTACTTTGCCTGCATTTGAGTCTGCACCATGTGTATGCGTGGTGCCTGTGGAAGCCAGAAGAGGGCGTCTGATTTCTTGGGACCAGGGTTGTGAGTCAGCGTGTTTTTGCTTGGAATTGAACACTGGTCCTGGAACAGCAGCCAGTGCGCTTAACTACTGAGCCATCTCTCCAGCCCTGTGCTTAGACTTTTCTCTGAAAATAAGCTTCCCCCTTGTCTTTCGAAGCAACCTTTGGGAAAATTTCTTTTATTGGCACTTGACCTTCAACTCTGCAAAATTCCTTTGCAGTCTAAAAGTCCCTGGCACAGCAGGAACATTCTTTTTCTTTTCTGTGAAGCCCTGCATGGTTCCAGCCAGAAAAGGGGACCTCACTGGCATTGTATTTGTATGTTCATAGTTGAGAAATCTCTGGGTAACTAGAAATAGAACGGAATGCCCTCAGTCTGGAAACAGGGTCTCTCTGTGACAGCTGTGGCTATCTTGAAACTCAGTAAGTAGACCAGGCTGGCTTGAACTCACAGATCAGCCTGTCCCTGCTTCTTTCTGCTTCCTGAATGTTGGGATTAAAAGCATGTTGGGATTAAGCTACACCAGGCTATACTACATGGTGTGTTCTAAGCTAGTCCAGGCATTTTGAAAGCCTAGTCTCAAAAAACAAATAACAAAATACTCAGAACTTATAGAAGATAAAAACAAAATCTCCAAATGTGCAGATAGCAGGTCAAAGGATACTTCCACACAATTGTGTATCAGAAATCCTGCATACTAGATATTTACATTATGATTTACAACAGTAGCAAAATTAAAGTTATGAAGTAGTAATTAAAATGGTGTTACTATGGTTGGGGTCACCACAATATGAGGAACTGTATTAAAGGGTCTGTTGGTATAATGTTCTTTTGAAATGTATACACCTTGCGCTTGTTCATTCAAATGTGATTTCTCCCCCCACTCTCTGGTTTCAATCTGGACATTGCATTGTGATACTTATTCTAAGCATCCTGTCTCAACTTTGTGTAATCATGCCAAAATAAAGCAACTAGCCACAATGTTGAGCAAGGGAAAAGAAGCAGGAAGAGAGGGAGGAGCCAGAGGACAGGAAGGTGGGAGGTAGAGGAGGGGTAAAAGGGCAGGAGAGAGCTGGGAGAACACAGGCAGGAGAGAGATCTTGGAACAACGTGGAAAGATGGCCTGGATCTAAGATTTCACTAAAAGTGAGTATAATGTGGGAAATCTAAATGTTAGGAAACTATGAGGGCTTGGAGGTTTAGGATGGAGCAACTATTGCCCAGCATTGTGTTCTAGGTTAACTAAATAAATCATAGTCTCTGTGTGGTGATTTGGTTATACAGTTGTTTAGGATTAACAGCAGTGTTAATAAAAGATAAACCAATAGTAAATATTAATCATCACTTACAACAAGGGTCGCAGCATTAAGAAGCTTGAGAGCCACTGATCTAGATAGTACTGGAAGACAAGACAAGGCAATCAACAGCATCTAGAGGTGGTAGGATGGCTCAGGGGGATGCTTGCTACCAAGGCTGAGGTCCTAAGTTTGGTCCCTAGAACCCATGTGTTGAAAAGAGAGAACTGGATTTCTATACGCTGTCCTCTGACCTCTTACCTCCACTCTTGTGCCATGAGATGCGTATGCTATCCCAAATACATACATAAATAAATGTGACAAAAATTTAAAAAAAGAATCAATAACATCTAGACATTTTTATTTGAATTTATTTTTTATTTTTATTTTTATTTTTTTTATTATTTTTTAACAGGGCTTTTCTGGATATCCTCTCTGTCCTGGACTCTCTTTGTAGATCACACTGGCCTCGAACTCAAAGCAATTCATCTGCCTGTGCTTCTTAGAGTGCTGGGATTACAGGCATGTGCCAGTGCACCCACCATGAAAATTTGATCATTTATGTAGAAAAATCCATGGATTCTTAGGAGTTGGGGAGATGTGTCAGTTGCTAAGGTGCTTGTTGTATGGGCCTGAGGCCTTGCGTCAGGATCCCGCACTAGGTAAAGACTGGGCAGTTTGCATCTGTAGTCCACATAAAAGATGGAAGGAGAGAACCAAATTCATAAAGTTATTCATGGTGGCATATGTGTGCCCACACACATTCAAAAATTATTTATTCATTTAATTTATCTGTGTACATGTGTTTGTGTAGCTAGTACATGGAATGCCAAAGGAGGATGAAGAGGGTGTCAGAGCCCTGGAGTTACTGACAGTTGTGAGCCACGATGTAGGTTTTCAACTGAACCTGGTGCTCTGCAGGGACAGCCAGAGCTCTTAACCACTGAGCCATCTTTCCAGCCCCCACTCTCTTTTCTTTCTCTCTTTTTTCCTTCCTTCACTTTTTACTTTTTTCTTTTTTCCTTCCCTTTCTTTTCCAACTTTATTATTTTGTTTTGTTTTTGGAGACAGGGTTTCCCCATGTATCTCTGGCCCCTGGCTGTCCTGGAACTTACTTTGTAGACCAGGCTGGCCTCAAACTCCAAGATCTGCCTACCTCTGCCTCTGAGTGTGCTATCAAGCCTGACTCTAACATAATATTTTTCTTGATTATTTGGGATTTTCCCATCATGATCAGTGAGCTGATCATGCTCACTTCCCAGTCCATGTCCCCTCCCACCACAAAAGAAAAAGAAGAAAGAAAAGAAAAAGAAAGCAAGTCTATTTTCTGTGTTCATATACTCACTGGAAGCTGGTCAAATTCCCAGTGTCCAGACCCCTAAAGAAAGCAGAGTCCTTCCCCACCTGCACCCCTGCCGGTAGCTACCAATTGTGGAGAGCTACACTTGAACATTTTTTAAGAGTTCTCTTGATGACTTCCTTTTTAGGCTGTTACTTTCTAGGTGGCGTGTGATGGGTGGTAGGGATTGTCACACCGCCTTCTATGCTCCTCTTTATCAACTGTATGTCTGACATCATCAATGCCACTGCAAGAACAGCTCTGACCTTCACAGTTAGCAGGAGCATGGATCCTGTGGTTTCAGCCAACAACACAGACCATGAACATCCACATGATCCCCAGCATCGTTCCCCTCCCTCCACCTGGGCTCCAGGGGCAGTGCAGACCATGATCATCAACATAGTCCTCTGCCAAAGCACGGGCCTTGGCCCAGGCAGCCTCCAGGAGAAGTACAGACCATAGCAGTCTTTTTTTTTTTTTTTTTTTTACTTTTAAAGACAGGGTCTCTCTGTGTCACTCTGGCTAGCCTGGAACTTACTATGTAAACCAGCCTGGTTTCCAGCTCACAGAAACCCTGCTGCCTGCCTCTGTCTCTAGAGTTCTAGGGTTAAACATGTGCACCACCACACCCACCAGCTACACACATTATACATACAATGGCAAGAGAAAAAGAATAAGATGAAGAGCAAATGAGAAAGATAACTTAAACTGACCGCTGGCCTACACATACATACTGAAAATAAGAAAATTTGATGGTATATCCAAAAGAAGTCACTAGAACTGATACATTAATCCTTAGGATTAATTCTTAGGATTGCCACGTGTTTGAGGCCAACCTGAGCCACACAACAAAATCCTTTCATAAAACAAAATCAGGTAAAGAGCTGGGCAAGGCCGTAAATGCCTGTAGTTCTAGCACTTGTGAGCCTGAGGCAAGAAGACCTCTAGTTTGAGACCCTGTTTCAAAAAACATGTATACTTGTTATTAGTGAACAATAAAAAATTAAAATAGGGCACTGTGATGGTTCCTAGGATAGAGGCTCATGTCAGGCCTGATGACCTAAGTCCAATCCATTGTATTCATACAGTAGAAGGAGAGAATGGACTCTTGCAAGCTGTCCTCTGACTTCCATGCCCTCATGGGCACACACACACATAAAACATGGATGTAAACAGTATGGGGTGACAAGAGTTTCTGAACCCGTGCACATAAATGATATTCATTCTCGGTTGTATCTGCACATGCACAGTGGCTGGCAAGGGATTCATGACCTGGTTCCATTGTCTGCTAAAGCTGTGTCTTCTCAGTCTAAGGACACCTTGAGTTCTGTTCCTTTGAAGGTAACCCCATTTCCCTGCAAGGATACTTTTGGATTATTTTGGATTCCTTTCATTTTTGAGATTCAAGTTCTGGCATTCTCTAAGTAAAAAGAACGTGGGCGTGTATTAAGGGGAATTGTTCCCAGTAATGAGATGGAAGTTTAAATGGGCCTGGAGGCTGGCATCTTGACTTTTGGGTTGTTCTTCAAATGCCTTTGAGCACTCCATTTTGATGTGAAGACTTGGCTTCAGTGATGTTACAAGTTCCCTTTTCCCTAGTATAGGTTTGGGTTTTGGAAGCAAAAGGAAATTTGCTGCTAAATTCTGGTGAAGGGGGAGGGCTGATGGGTGTACATTTTGGCTGTCTGTAAAGTCACAAGAGTAAAACTTTCCCAAAGTTAATTCATTCCTAGGATTTTTTTCCTTCCTTTTCTCTCTCCCCCCTCACCCCAACCCTTTGTTTCTTTTTCTTTCTTTGCTAGAGATCAAACCCAGGTTCTGTACAAGCCTAGGAGAATGCTTTATCACCGATCTATACCCCACCCTTGGGTTTTTGAAATAGGGGTCTTTTCTTTTCTTTTTCAACAGAGTCTCACTATGTAGACAAGGCTGGCTTCACACTCACCACTCTTGATTTTCTATCATCCATCTTCAAAGTGCTGGATTTATAACTATATTGACCATCATGTTGGGCTTAGACAAGGATATTTATTTATTCATTTAATTATTTATTTATTTCCATTTATCTATCTATTTATCTATCTATTTATCTATCTATCTATCTATCTATCTATCTATCTATCTATCTATTTATTTATTTATTTTTGGAGGCAGGGTCTAATGTAGCCCATGCTAGCATCAAACTTACTATGTAGAGGAGACTGGCCTTGAACTCTCTCTCTCAACCCTCCTGCCCACACTGACCAAGTACTGCAATTACAGGCATGTGTGCCGTGCCTGGCATAAAGAGGCAATTTAAAAAATTGCCTTTATTTTGGTGTTGTGGTACAGACCTATAGTCCTTGCATTCTGGAAAATGAGGCAGAAGAATCAATGCAGGAGTTTGAAACCAGCCTGGACAAGCCAGGTGGATCTCTGTGAGTTCCAGGCCAGGCTGGTCTACAAATTGACTTCAAGATAGTCAAGGCTGCACAGAGAAACTCTGTCTCAGAAAAAAAAAAAAAAAAAAAATCAAAACCAAAACCCAAACCAAACCAAACCAAACCAAAAACAACAGCCTAGACTACCTATTAATTATCTCAGCACAGCACAGCACAGCACAGCACAGCACAGCACAGCACAGCACAGCACAGCACCAACTCCTTAACAGAGCCCTTCCCAGATGCTTTTGTTTGAAACCCCAAAAGAACAGAGGTATTCCTCTCCATTTTCTAGTGCTCCACCACCTTTGGAGCAATTAAGGGATGTTTTGGTTTATTTTCTTTTGAGTCTTTGGTCCTACTACATAATAGGTCTCTACAAATGTTTGTGGAAATGGAAAAAAATAAAGCCTGGGTATTGATGGAGCACTCCTTTAATCCCAGTGCTCAAGAGGCAGAGGCAGAAGGATCACTGAATTCAAGGCTAGCTTGGTCTACAGAAGCCCTATCTTAAAAAAACAAACACGAAAACAAAAAAAACAAAGAAAACAAAAAGAAAATGAGGGAATGAGCAGGAAACAGCAGGATGGAAGCTGCTCTGACTGGGCATTGAGAGTTCTGGTGTTTGAAGCCACCTCAGGCTGACCTGTTAATGCTTACGGTCAGCTCCCTGAAAGAACGAAAGCTCAGGCTCACTCTGCTCACTGCTATGAAAATCCATTATCTACTTCACAGGGTGACCCTTTTACTGTCTTTACTGCAGGGGTCTATGTACTGTGCATTTAACCGGTTGTGACTGTCTAAAGATTACTTTAATCCTATTTTTACAAGGTCCAAGGTGGCAAAGCTCTCCTTTCTGTGCCTGGCTCAGGTGTCTGGCTGCAGGTCCCTGCCTGAAGTATCACAGCACAAGGGACAGGAGAAATGCCTGCTTCCATCAGGCTTCTGTTCTCTGGTGTTGAGGGAAGGACCCAAGGGTCCTGAGCTTGTCACCAACTTCTACACTCACTTAGGTGCCCACAACACTCCCCAAAACAGGCGGTGACACTGGTGAATGTTGGCATTTGTCTTGTTCACTCGAGACTTAGAGTTTAGCAACTTTTATGAGATCAGTTGCTGTCACTTTCCTGGCTTAATTTTGTATCTGAATAGTCCCTTTTGTGTGACAGCCAAGTGCCTTGGTAAGTCCTCCCTTTGCAGTCTGGGGTTTAACCCTTTTCTTCCAGGTAAGTCCTGGGAGCACCCAGCCCAAGGCAAGTTCCTTGGGTGCTCTGTGACAGTTGTGAGGTGCCTGCTTCCTGCTCTGTTATTGTAACAGTGACTGGTTTCTGGTCCCACCTGGGTCACTCAGTGAGCAGCAGCAGAACTCTGCCATCTAGGTCCAAACTCCTTGCTCACAGCTGAGGAAACTGAAACCCAGGATGGGAAATGGTTTGTTCAAGGACACACAGTAATTAGTGATGACCCAGGACTTGGCCCCAGGACTCTTGACTCTTCAGAGTCCTTCCACCATGATGGAGTCACTGAGGGGGTACAAACCTATGCCCTCTGTCTGAGGATGGCAGAGAAGGCCCAGCCTGAGCTTCTGGGAGCTGAAACCATCCTTGTTTGCTAGAATTTTTCAGTTTTCCCATGGGAGACTAAGCCATTTGTCTATGCTTTTGTCCTGATTAAATGAATCAAGGGGCACCAAGATGAAGAATCCAGAGTCACTTCCCAAAAGGAATGAGCTTCTGTGTAGAGGTGACTGTCATGAAAGATGGGCACAGCCTTGGACCTGCTGTTCTTCCGGGGCAGAGGCTGGGATGCCTGAGGCTTGCCCTGCCCTTCACCATGGCTGCTGGCCATCTGGATGTGGCTGGTGTCTGCTGAGGACATTCCCAGCAATGTCTGTCTGCCTCTGGTAAGCTTCCAGCCACTTCCAGATCGGAGCCAATGGCACTGCAAGTCTCTACAAGGGCTGGCTGATCTTGCAGGAGGGTTGGAAGACCTCTGGACAGCTGCCTCCGATTGGCATTGTCCTAGCAGATCCTGGATGTTCCAGGAAATGCACTATAAATCCTGTTGGGTACTGGCCAAGCAAGCCAGGCAGGGCAATGAGCCAAGGTCTTGAGTCTTTTTGGCAAAGTCATTGTCAGCACCTGTCTACTCTTGAAGAGAACTGAGAGAAGAAAGGAGCACAGAACTTTGCAGGCAGGGTTGATGGGGGCACAGTGGGGACAGAAGAGAGTAACATGGACAGCATACTTTATGCTTTACTGTATGGTTTTGCCCCATATGGAGTGAAAACTACAATCCTGTTTCCACTTAAAGCTGAAGAAATAGGGACACAGACAGGTGAAGAGACTTTGCTCATGGCCCTGTGCAATTGGGCTTGTTAGTACTTGTTGGCTCTTGAGCAAATTCAGTTGCTTTACTAGCCTTGAGCTCCATTTGTGAACTGGGGCATGTTCTGCGGGCCTTCCCTAAGCATCAGCTCCATGAGGCCATTTTTTGTCCTCTGGAACCATACAGTGAGGAAGTTGAATTTCTATTCCACTTTAAGCTTTGAAAATGTTTATTTATTTTGTGTGTGTATTTATGTATGCCATGGTGTGTGTGTGTGTGTGTGTGTGTGTGTGTGTGTGTGTGTGTACATACCACCACACACTGTAGAAGCCAGAGGACAGTTTTCGGGAGTCCATTCTCTCCTTCCACTATGTGGGTCATGGGAATTGAACTCAGGTTGTCAGGCTGACAATAAGTGCCTTTACCCACCGATCCAACTTGCCAGCTTTCTCCCCCCCCCCTTTTTTTTTTTTTACTGTTTTGTTTGTGATATTTTTTTATTTTATCTTATATGTATGGGTGTTTGGCTGCATGTCTGCCTGTGCACACACGTATACAGTGCTTGGGGAAGCCAGAAGAGGGGATTAGGTCCCATGGAATTGGAATTGCAGATGGTTGTGAGCTGCCATGTGGGTGCTGGGAATTGAACTTGAGTCCTCTGAAAAAAACAGCCTGTGCTCTTAACAGCTGAGTCATCCCTCCAGGCCCCCCTCCCCTTTTCTTTTTGATATAGGGTCTGGCTACTATGCAGCTCAGTCTGGAATATGAGATAATCCTCCTGCCTCAGCATCCCATTTTGGGATTACAGGTGTGCACTATTACACTCAGACTTTTTGTGTTTTGTGCCTTATCCTTTGATATATGTGGACACAGTGGTACTTTCTGGAAAAGGCAGACAATGTAATGAGAAACCTGAGTGACACCGCTTGGCTATCTGCCTCTGCCAATGTCCCCTTGCCTCTCAGCATTACTAGCCCAGACCTGCCCCACAAGCAGGCCCTCTAGGGCCAGGCCCTTCTGCTGCTGTTCTTGGAGTGAGCCCTATATGTTAGGCTTATTGATGGATGGTTAAAACCCATAATCCACTGTCCATTGAGCACGAATCAAGCTCTATACATCTGAACAGAACCCAGCTCTTCCCTTTGGCAAGTTCACAGGGAGTCAACAAGAGAATCCTACCACCGGCGTGTACTGCTGCTAATGTGAATGATTTCAGCCATGGCATGGCCTTCAGGAGCCAGAGGTGGGCGGTGGGAAGATAACCTCCAGCCAATGGATAAGGATGTGCTGCCTTCTGCAAACCATGTAGGAGGACATGAGGGGACACGAGGGACCTTGGCATGCCAAGCAGCATCCCTGTGGGAATGCCTGATTCTTTTATCTTCTTCCTTAGGGTACTGGGGTCCATCTGCTTTGACTCTAGGGAAGGACTTGACCTCACCTAGTGCTGCCCAGACAGATGGTCATTTTCACACATTGTTTCTGTGATTCCCTAGGATCCTGTTCTGCAGATCGCTGTTGGCTGCTTCAAGAGTTATAACCACTAGTCAATTGTTTTGGCTCAGAAGGCCTGACGCTGTAATTAGGTACTGCTATATTTGAGGGAGGGGGCTGTTTTGGATATGAAATATGTCCTTCCCTATGGGTCTTTTTACCTTTCTGATGGCCATTTTGGCATTCTGACCACTCTGAACTTCTTTCTGATTTCTTCTCCTCCTTCTTCTAGATTTATTTATTTATATATTTTATATGAGTATTTTGTCTGAAGGTATGCACACCAGAAGAGGGCATTGGATCCCATTGGACTACAGTTATAAACAGTTGTGAGCTGCCATGGGTGCTGGAAATTGAACTCAGGACCTTTGGAAGAACAGCCAGTGCTCTTAACTGCTGAGCCATCTCTCTAGCCCCCACAGTTTTGTTCTTTTAAAAAATGATTTAAAATTACATTTAATTTAGGCACTTGAGTGTGTGGGTGTACCTGTCACAGACCATGTCAGAGAACAGTGTCTGGGAGTCACTTCTCTCTGCTATGTGGTCCTAGGGATGGAACTCAGGTCATCATGCCTGCTGATAAGTGTCTTTATCTGCTAAGACATTTCACTGGCCCTGGTTTGTTCTTTTGAGATGAAAAATCTTACCATGCATTCCAGGCTGGCCTAGAATGACTCTGTAGCCCAGATGCGCTTGAACTTACAATTCTTTCGCTCTTCCTGCCCCACCCTAGTTCCTCAGTGGACTGTGGACATTCCCCACTGTGCCTTGACATCCTGAGAGTGTGCCTTCTGTTTCCTGGAACTTGCCAGGCTCCTATTTCCCCTCTTTTTTTTTTTTTTTTTTTTTTTTTTCATGTTCTGCACTCTGTGTCTGGGCCACTCTTTTCACACACCCCTTCCTGGCTACTCTCTGTACCACTCTTCCTCTTGCTTTGGTTCTCTGCTTTTGAGTCACTTCCTTTGATTTTATTCCTCCTCTGTCCTTCCCAATAGTGAAGTGTCCTTGCTGTGGAAGTCCACAGTGCTGGATATCTAGCCTTACCGCCCCTCTGAACGTCTACTTAACTCTCCTCCTGTGACTGTCTTGGCTTGGAGACACTGGGTGAGCTAGAGAATGCTCAGGAGCTCACAATCAGGAAGTTACCACTTGTTTGAGGCAAATGAGCTCTGTTACATCCTCCAGGCACCTGGTGTGACTGTGTTGTCATTTCTTTTCTGGCATCCAGGCAAATGACAGAAGCCAGAGCAGCTAAACCCCAGCCCATGCACCCATCTCTTCTGTTAACTCCATTCTCTTTGGCTCCTCCTGCCTCTGTGGTGGGGAATCTGCTCCTGGCTTTCCCAGACAGACTCATGGTACCCTGGCCCCAACTGTCTCAGCCTCCTGTCACAGTTTATCTACCTTGAATCAGAACACAGTCCCTACACCAGGACTGTTATTTTAGAAAAGGTGTTGCTATGTATCTCCAGGCTTTGGTGACTTGAGACTTACTGTATAACGCAAACTGGCCTCAAACTTGAAGAAATCTCCCAGCCTCAGCCTCCCAAGTGCAGGGATTGTAAGTCTGAGTCATCACAGCCAGCTCAGGGTCCATTGCTTATTTTATTTTTTATTATTTTTATGTATGTATGTATGTATGTATGTATGTATGTATGTATGTATGTATATATGTATGTATGTATGTATTTCTGCTTACTGTGTTCGAGCCTGCACACACACCTGAGCCATTGTCAAAGGTCAGCTTGTGGGTGCTGGTCCTTTCTACCTTGTAGGTTCCAGGGATCAAACTAACACTTTCAGGTTTGGTTTTTGGTTTTTACTTTTCTCCTGCCTTTTCTGACTCTTTCCCTATTGTCCTAGGTGATCTTTGCCTTCTGTTCCCTGAATTCTTCCTCCCTTGGTAAGTTCACCTTGACTTGGGATTTTCCTATACTTATGTGGATATTTCCTTTGCCATATTAAAGTATACATATTCCATGCTGGCCTCAAACTCACTATATAGCTGAGGCTGGCTTTGAACTCCTTATCATCCTGTTTCCATCTCCCAAGTTCTGAAATTAAGGCGGTATGTGAGACTGTTTTCATCCCAAGACAGCCTGTCCCTCTTCTTATGTGCCTCCTGCCTGAGCTGAACCCTCATGTTTATAAAACCACGGCGAAATGAAAAAGAAAAACTTCCCCTGGAAAAATGGCTCAGTGGGTAAAAGCCCTTGCCATGCAAGTCTGAGTTTGATCCCTGGGACTTACTTGTTGAGATGGTCTCACTATGTAGCCCTGGCTGCCCTGGAACTCACTCTATAGACCTTGAATTGGTTGGGCCTTGAACTCAAGAGATCTAAATGCCTCTGCCTCCTGAGTGCTGGGATTAAAGGTGTGTGCCAGCTCAAAAACCCCCTGTTAAAAAGCTGGCTGCTGAAGGTGAGCACTTGCTGCTCTATCCTAAAACTGGAGTTTGGATCCCAGCATTCAAGTTGGGAGGCTCCCAAATGCCTGTGACTCCAGCTCCAAGGGATCTGACACCCTCTGCTGGCCTCCACAGGCCCTGGCACACAAATACGTGCATACGTTTACACAGACAGACAGGCAGATAGACTCTCTCTTATACACACACACACAATGATAATAATGAAAATAGATTAAAAAATAAAGTAAAAGAGCTATCTGTGGTGGAGACAGGAGAATTATCTGGGCCTTCTAGCCTGGAGTACTTGGTGTAGCCCAAATCAGAAGATGGACTCTGCCTCAGCAACCAAGACAAAGAGAACTGACTCTGAAAAGTTGGCCCCTGACCTTCACTCATGCCTGTCTACACACTACACATACTCTTTCTCTCTCCCTCCATCACTCTCTCCCTCCTCTTCTCTCCCTGAATCCCTCCCACACAGTGCAAAAAAAAAAAAAAAGTAGAAAGAACTTTTTAAATACAGAAATGGTGGTCGATGGGGCTAAAGAGACCCCCCCCTCCCCGTTAAGAGCACATACTGATCCTCCAGGGGCCAGCATCTGGGTTCCAGTGCCCATGTCGGGGGCTCACAACCATTTGCCCATCCAGCTCCAGGGGATCTGATGACTCTAGCTTCTGTGGCACCTGCATTGAGGCACACACCTGCATGCAAGCAAGCACATACCTGTATATAGTTTAAACAAGTTCCTTTAGGAATGGTGGCCTCATCGGGTATTCAAGGTAAGTGTGGGCTACATGGGAGCTTTTCTCAAGCAAACAAAAAAGAAGTGAACACCTACCTGCCCATCCAAATAGACTGATAGATAATAAACAGGCATTCTCCTTGCTTCAGGAACACGGAGCAGAGGCATAGCTGAGGTCTTCGGGGTGCCCTCTCTGCTTGGGAAAGTGTAGTCCTGGTTCTTCGAGTGACCTGGTTTTGATCCGGATGCACGTGTTGGTGACATCACTCTTGTGAGACAGTTCTGTTTCTGAGACTGCGTCACTTTAGGGAGTTGTGTGAAGGAGAGCTATTTCTGGAACTTTCAAATTTCGAGGACTCCAAGCTGCAGACGGCTGTTCGTACTTGTAGGGCTGAGGGTTTTTGTGGAGCATAGAAGCCAAAACTGATTTTTGGCCTCTCCCAAGGGGCTAGCCTACACCTCACTCTGGGAGAGCTGCTCATGCCAGAGCCACCTGGATTTAGCAGCATTCCACCTGAGTTTCTCTGGACTGCTGGGCAGCGTGAGGCGGGGGGTGGGAGCGGTGCTTGTCCAGCGTCTGGTTCACATAGTTCCCGGCGAGGGTCAACCTGATGGACAGAGTGAACCGCTGTGCTTGGGGCCATGGAGCAAGCCTGCCCTCTATTGGCAGGGCTGGGTTTCTCCGGCAGAGGCCATCATTGTGAGAAAAGAGTGGGCTTGGCACCTTGAGGGAGATGGTTTAGGGGGCAGGAGTGCTCATGTCTAGTGGCTGGTGGAGGCTCACCACCTCTGAGGTGTTTTATTTTCTTTCTGTCAGGGAAGTCGGAAGGCACCTGCCTCACACATTTGAGGATTTGCATGCTAGACTTCTGCTCATCTTAAAGCTGTAAATAAGCTACAAACAGTTAAGCAGAACAAGTTTTGACGTTGGTAAATGTGCTTTTATAATGATGGAATTAGCACCGGGCAATGGTGCTGCACGCCTTTAATCCCAGCACTTGGTGGGCAGAGGCTGGTGGATCTCTGAGTTCGAGGTCAGCCTAATCTACAGAGCATGTTCCAGAACAGCCAGAGCTACACAGAGCAACTCTGTCTCAAGCAAGCAAGCGAGCAAACAAACTAAAAAAAACAAACAAAAAACAAAAACCAAAACCAAACCAACAACAACCAAAAGACGAAATTAGTAAGTTAGCCGCATAAAATTGCCATTATAGCAAAACTGATGAATTATTATTACACATGCTGGATGTTTCTTAATGTTCCAGGAATGTCTGAATAAGCAATAAAAACAAATGTCACCAAAAATATACTTTTTTTGGGAGGGGGGATCTGGAGAGATGGCTAGGATGTTAAGAGCACTGGTTGCTCTTCTAAAGGTCCTGAGTTCAATTCCCAGCAACCACATAGTGGCTCACAACCATCTATAACAAGATCTGGTGCTCCCTTCTGGCCTGCAGGCACACATGCAGGCAGAATACTGTATAAACAATAAATAAATAAATCTCTAAAATGTAGTTTTCAATAAAATTAATTTTTGCCCTTATTTTAGCAAAACAGATTATCTGGTAAAAAAAAAAAAAGTTTACTTAATTTGTGTTGTTCTGGTGTTAGTTATCTAAGAGACACCAGGACAGGACCAAAGCGTAAACTTGAGTCAAGATGTGGAAAGAGAAAACCAGCTCCAGCAAGCTGTGCTCTGATGCCTCACACAGATGAACAAATAAATGTAATTTTAAAAAAAACGAGAGCCAGGTGTGGTGTTGTAATGTCTTTAATCCCAGCACTTGGGAGGCAGAAGCAACTGTATCTCTGAGTTTGAGGCCAGCCTGGGTTACACAGGGAGACCAGGCTGCAACAAAATAAAACACACAAACTCCAAGTGAAGAAATGGAATCAAGTGAAGGTAGCATAGGATATGTCCATCTTGGTGGCACTTTGGCACACTCACAGCTCCTGGAACACGTGTGTTGAGGATCTGGTTCCCCTCCACCCTATGAGGCTATAGGAAAAGGAATAAGCCTTTGTTTGTAGATATCTCAGCCTCTAGAATCATGAGCCATCAGTTTCTCTAGTTTGTAAAGTTACCCAGTCTCGGGTATTTTGTTACTAGTCTACATTCTCAAAGACATCACTTTTTTTTTTTTTTTAAAGGCAAAACAGTGATTACAATGATGAATCATAAAAAAGGTGGGGCAAAGTTTGTGCATAGAGCCAGTATTCTGAAATTTCATTTCACGAGATTTACAGTCTTCTTACATACAAGGCTGGAACTATTCCCAGCTCTGGAGCTCAGTGTCACCTGAGCTGCTGGAGAGAGGCAGAACCAGGACACTGAACTGAGGCAGGGCTTTACTGTATGGCAAGGAGCTCAGGACCCACCATGCTCCTAAGCTCCAGCGCTGGGTGCCTCTTAATCACATCTGAGAATTGCCACAGCTTCCACACTGGCCTCCTCTCTCCCCTTCCTCTCTCACCACTGTTCTTGCTTGACCTGGTAGTGTCCATTTACCTTCTGTGCTCCAGGAGTGATGCACCGACAGACAAACCCCAACACTGCAGAAATGTAAAACGTTGCGAGTGGGTTTCCCCATGTCATATCCCCAGAGACAACTGTCATCATCAGTGCGATGTGTAGTGCTTAAAAACAAAAATATGTATACTTTTTACTCTGCACCCCCCCCCCCCCGCAGGAAATGCTGTAGGCTTCTTTCTTGGAAATGTGTGCGCATCTGTGGCATTCTCTTCAATGGCAGTATACAGCCTGTTGGGTGGCTGTGTAATTGTTTATGTAACTAGTCCCCTATTTATGGACATTTGGGTCCTTTCCAGTGTCTGCCCTCATAAAGAATGCTGCAAGAGTGTCTCTGTATACTTATTTCTCCATGCTTCTGTGAGAGGTTTCCAGAATAAACTTCCAGATGTGGAAATGTTGAGTATCTTACTTTAGTTTAGTTTAGTTTGGATTCTGTGAGAAAGAACCTTTCTGGAAAGCCAAGGCTGATCTGGAGATCGTAGTGTAGGCTGGCCTCAGCCTTTCAAGTGCTTGGATCACAGGCTTGCAACACTGTGCCTGGAAAACACTGGTTACTTTCAGTAGACAGCAGAGATTGAACACCCCCAGTCTCAAAATAAAAACGTATTGAGGGTCAGCACACTGTCACAAGTGGAAAATTCCAAATGGACCTCATGCCATTTATCTGCTGGGGAGGCAGAGGAAGTCAGAGTTTTGTGAATTCAAGGCCAGCCTGGTCTACAGAGTGAGTTCCAGGACTGAGATGTCCTCCCTCACACAGGAACAGCAGCAGCCAGGGGAGGCTGCTGGACAGACTTACCTTCATGTTCTGTGGGAAAACTGTGTAGGAAATCTTTCTGGCCTCAAGAGCTTCTGACTTGTACTAGATTTTCTTCCAAATGGATTATCCAGCCAGGTGTGGTTGACCTGCAGTCCCCTGGCTGCTTGGTTTCCAGGACAGCCATGAAGGTGGCCCATTTTCAGATGAAAAGGTCAGAGGGTCCTCCATGGCACTTGAGGGTGCTGGGCTTTCCTTGGCAGTGTAGACTGCTGGTGGGTTTTTACCATCCTTATTAGTTTCAGGAGGCTCTTCAGCTGGATCAGCCTCCTGGAAGTCCTCTCCATGGCCACTTTACCTCATCTTACATGCTTATCATTTCCATAGGAAGTTTTAATTTTGACCTTGCCAATTAAAAAAACATTTTTTTTTTTTTGACTTGAAGAAGGCGGTTCACTGTGAAGCATTTGTCCAGCATGTTCTAGATCTTGGGCTTGGTTCTCAGAATTACGAAAACCAAACACTCTTGACAAAGTGACATAAGACTGACAGTCTCAGATTCTTATTTTTCCAATCTGCAAAGAGTTGGTGACATCAGCTCTGTGCCTATGTGGTCGTAAGCACTGGAGTCATAGTACTGGATAAGAGTGATGGGCAAGCTGGGTCTGGCAGCACACCCCTGTAATCTCAGCACTTGGAGGCAGAGGATCTCTGTGAGTTTGAGGCCAGCCTGGTCTGTAGAGTGAGTCCAGGACAGTCAATGCTACACAGAGAAACTCTGTCTCAAAACCAACAAACAAAAAATCCTCAGGACAGATGATCCGCTAGCGGGAACACAGTGACAGGTGAGAAGGGTCCTGGTAGGAGTGAGAAGGTCCTCCAACATGGAAAGCCAAGTGAGCAGAAGGACCTAGCTGAGACTGAGTGTGTTCAGGGCTGTGTACAGAAAAGGGCTTAGGGAAAACAAAACAAGAACAACAACAACAAAATCAAAGACTCAGAGAGACCCAGGTGAAAGGTGTGATGGAAGGACCACATGTTGAGGAGGGGTCATCTCTGGTTTGTAGCAGAGTCCTAAGTCTCTGACTGGACAGTCTCAGATGGAGGCTGTTGCAGAGAGGGCTGAGCTGCTGAAGCCCAGCATCTGCAGCCTTCCTGCTTTTACTATGGCAGAAGGAGGAGAGCCAAGGGGGTGCAGGGTGATGGAAGGAGGTATGAAACTGAGGGAGTGCTTTTGAATACAGAAAGATGGGGGGCATTTGCATATCAGATTTGTGAGGTAGGAGCAGTTGATAGAGAAGGAAAGTGGGTAGGAGCCATGTCCTTAAGAGAAGGAGGGATGGGGTCCCCCAGTGGCTCAGTTTTTCCTAGGAGGAGACAGAGAAAGTGGCCATATCAGGCACTTTCTGTTGGTGTGATTTAAAAGCAACTTGTAGTAGGAAGAGTTTATTTTGGCTTGCGGTTCCAAAAGGCATGATTTAAATTCCAAAGATGACTCAGCAGCAGGCATGGTGTGGCAGGAACAGGAATATGAGTGCTCACAGCATGAACTGCAAGCAGGAAGCAGAGAGCGAACGGGGGGCGGGGGGGGGAGTATGTGAGGCTAGACTACCTAAACCTCCCCAAACAGTGCCACCATCTGGGGCCAAGTATTCAGACACATGAGCCTATGGGAATCATGGTCATTCAAACCGTCATAGTGGTTTTGCTGGTCTGGAGACAGGGTCTCAGTCTGTGTCCCAGGCTGCCTGGAAAGGCTGGGAACCACCCTGCCATCAAAAGAGGTGGCCTTGATGTGAGTTTACTGTAGGTTTGGTGGCACAGAGCAGGGGTTCCTGATTGGGAGCACTTTCCTGCTAGTAATTATGAAGCACGGCAGTTAGTGACTATCAGGTGTGATGGGAAACAAAAGAACACTGAAGAAGAAACATATTTGTGACTTTGGAGACTGGAGAAATGCCTGCTCCTCAGAAGTTGCAGTGGCATCACTGGGGACAGATTTGGCTGTCTCTAGCTTTTGTCCCAGAGGAATACCTTACATTCTACTCTCCCACCCTCATTCTCCTGCTCATTGATGTTTATGCCCTTTGTGGAAGCTGACCCAGAGAGGGAGTTGCATCCCTAGCTCAGGAAGTCCTCTGGGAGCCCCAGTGGCAGTGGCAGGAGGGCCTAGCTGG
Organism: Psammomys obesus; assembly: GCF_907164565.1. Classification (NCBI taxonomy): domain Eukaryota; kingdom Metazoa; phylum Chordata; class Mammalia; order Rodentia; family Muridae; genus Psammomys; species Psammomys obesus. Next base: position 62,134,443 of record NW_026585644.1, read on the forward strand.
ATCTGCCCTGGCAGGACTAGAGGCAGGCTGGCTAATTTTAGGAGGCCGCTTGGTTCTATTGTTTTGTAGAGGTGTTGGGTCATGATACCGGCGTGGGAAAGGAAGTGTGGTTGCTGTGAGCCTGTGAGATAGATGGAAACTCTGAGTGTGGTACACAGGTTTCGACCTTGGGAGGTTACACTGTGTTTCCCAGGGAGCAGGTAGGAAGCTGCACTTTCCCTGACCCTTTTCTTCCATGAGTGGCTTTTTTTCATAGTCCCAGCTGAGTGTGGGGCTGGCTAGACCCTTCAGCCCCCACACCTACTCCACTCTGTTCCAGTGTGTGTGTGTGTGTGTGTGTGTGTGTGTGTGTGTGTGTGACTGTATGTATGAGCAGTGGCTTTCAACCTTCCTAATGTTGCAACCCTTTAATACTGTTCCTCATATTATGGTGACACCAACCATAAAAAATTACTTTGTTGCTACTTTATAACTGTAATTTTTCTACTGTTATGAATTGTAATGTAGAATATCTATATTTTCCAATGGTCCTAGGTGACCCAGAGGGGTCATGACCCTCAGGCTGAGAACTGCTGCTGTCTGTGTGTGCAGTAGGCTGTTCCTCTCCACATGGCTCCCACTCGGTGGGAGGCCAAAGGCCAACCTGGACCAGCTTGATTCTGCTGCTGGTGTAGCAGCTGATGGCCATTTCATGGGGCCACGTGAATGACTTTGGTGGTGTGGTTAAGTCTCCAGATGGATGGAATACACTTTCTCTGGGGACCGCTATTGTTCACTTGGCAGCTGGGAAGGCTGGGTGAGGTTTTTTTTTTTTTTTTTTTTTTTTTTTGGTTTTGTATGAGAGTAGAGGTAGTGTAGGGGTCCAGAAATGGGCCTCAAAGGTCTGTGCGTGAGTCCTGCCCCTTCTGAGTATTAGCCTCATGGCTTAGAGGAAGCCATGTAAGCTGCTGGAGCAGCACATGGAAAGAAAGAACTGTGGAAGAAGGTAGCTGACCAGGTCACACCAAAGGCCTGATCCTACTGAGCCCAACAGCCAAGGATTGCTTTCAGAAGAAGATGAGGATTTCATTATGAAAGTCTGTGGTTCTCCGGGAGAGGAATGAGGTGTTGCCCAGCTGGTAAAATTCCAAGAGTACTGGTATCAGGGGCTCCAGTGGAATGGAGCCCCTTCAGAGGCTGGAAGGCTGCTCAGGAGGCTCTGTGTGATTTAAATGCCTTCACTGACTGGGCAGCTGAGTATGCTTTGTTGCCTAATAGGTTCGCTCTAGCAAATTCCCCATGGGCTCTTTCCAGTTCCTGGGCAGAACAAGTTGTTCTTAATTTCTTCCCACTGCACCAGGTAATGGAGATGAGAAAGTGCAGATGTGTGGGGGAGGGGAGGGCCCAGAGAAAGGAGCCATGGACCCCTGGGAATCCTGCCCTTCTCCTTTCCACCAGACCCCTTTCTGCTGCCTTCAGGTCATCTTGGTTTTCTGAGGACCTGCCCAGATGCCTGAGAGGTGTCCCCTTGGTCACTCCTACTTTTCTCATCTTCTTATCCTATCAGTCAAAGCTCAAGTGATTTTCCTTGCTGAAGACCCTTACAAGGTCAAAATGAACTAGCTCTCTTTTGTGCTCCTGAATCAAGGGCACTTCTCATTATTTATTTGCTGTGTGTGTGCCTGCATGTTTTTCTTGCCATGTCCAGGTAGTTACTGAGAATCGAACTCCGATTGACAGCACCTTTACCTGCTGAGTCATCTTGTCTGGTGCACTGTGTTTCTACATTAATGGGTTAGTTTTGGTTGTAAAGAATAGAGAAAAATCCATTTCAGTGGATTTAAACAATAAAGAGAATTTATGCCCTAGATAACTGACAGTTTCAGGCATGGTTTGGCCAGGCTTCTGGCTGTTCTCTTGTTGCTTCTCTGAACTCATCCATTTTCTTCTGTGTTGACTTTATCTTCGGGCTGGCTTTTGTGCAGACAGTAGGGCAAGTACCACCAGCAACAGGCATTACACTCCTTGCAGTTCATGGACAGAGAAAGAGCAGATGCCAGAAGTTTGGAACTACCTACCCTGCCTGAAGGAATCCATGTGCTGACTGCCTTAGATTTGTATTACCTTTGCTTTGTGAATCAGGTGGTGTAAGAACAAAAGATGGAATTAAATGGAGAATAATTTCACCTCAGAACTGAGGTGGGATCCATCTCATTCAAATGAATGCCTGCTACATGTGCAAATGGGGCGAAGCCCAAAGGGTATTTAGTTAGTTATTTGGAGACAGGTGTGTAACTTGGCTGGCCTGGAGCTTACTGTGACATGCCCTTCATGGTGGTGTCATTACCCACCCCACTCCAGCCTCTTGTGTCTGGACTGCCATCTGTGGCTCTAAAGAGAAGTCTCTCACCACCCAAATTATTTCTTTTATTCCTACTTATGTGTGCTGTGTGTGGGGACGTGTGTGTAGGTGTTCTCTGAGGCCGGGAGAAGGCAGTGGGTCTGGATCTGGAGCACTCACATCAAGTGGATCACCACTGCTACCACATGTGGGCGCTGGAACCAAACTTGAGCCCTCTACAAGAGTAGTCCCTACTTTTAAGCACCGAGCCAGCCCTCCAGCCCCAGGGAATTTTTTTATGCAGAAGAAGAGAGTAAAATCTTGTATATGATCGACAATTGCCTGCTGTTCTTCCCTGGCACTTGGTGCGCTGGTGTTATAGAAGTCGTGTTTGTGCAGTTTTTAAATTTTGATTATCATGGTTTCTTTTGTGGGTTGTGCTGAAGCCTCTAAGGTGTCTGCCTGACATAAGGTCACTAAAATTTTTTTCCCTTTGTTCTCTTTTAGAAATTTTATAGATTAAGTCTCTGACACATCATTAGCTAATTTCTAGATATAGTATGAGGTATGGAGCAAAGTTAGTAGTATCTTGTTGTGGCATGACTCAGCCCTACCACATACCTTCTTTGTTTTTTTTTTTTTTTTTTTTTTAATGTTCATTGGTCTATGTGAGGGTATCTGATGCCCTAGAACAGGAGTTACAGACCATTGTGCACTGCCATGTGGGTGCTGGTAATTGAACCCAGGTCCTCTGGAAGAGCAGCCAGTGCTCTAACCAGTGATCCATCTCTCCAGCCCCAGTGTCTTCTTTTTTGAGATAAGATCTTGTTATGCAGCCCATTCTGGCCTTGAACTCATGGTAATACTCCTGCCTCTGCCTCCCAGAGTGCAGGGATTATAGGCATGTGCCACTGTGCCCAGCTTAATAATTGTAGCGGTTTGATAGGCTTGACCCCCATAGACTTGTGTGTCTGAATGTTTGACTCTAGGGAGCGGCACTATTAGGAGGGGTGACCTTGTTGGAGTAGGTGTGACCTTGGAGGAAGTGTGTCACTGTGGGGGCAGGCTTTGAGGTCATGTATGTTTAAGCTTTGCCCAGTGTGGCACACAGTCTCCTTCTACTGCCTTCAGGTCAGGATGTAGCACTCTCATCTCCTTTTCCAGCACCATGTCTGCCTGTAGGCTGCCATGCTTCCTGCCATGCTGATAATAGACCGAACTTTTGAAACTGTAAGACAGTTCCAATTAAATGTTTTCCTTTATAAGAGTTGCTGTGGTCATTTCACAGCAATGAAACCGTAACTAAGACATAATATATTGTTAGATTCTTTGCATTTCTATATAGTCTTTCGAGTTACATTTATACAAAAAAGGCTGCTGTGATTTCAACTAGAATTTTACTCTATCTACAGACAAACTTAGGCTGTGTCATAGTTTAGTTTCTGCTGTGATAAAATACTACAAAAGTAACTTCAGCTTTTTGGTTCACAGTTCCAGAAGGACACAGTCCATCAAGGCATGGCTACAGGAGTACCTATGCTGCCCACTTCCATGTCACTGTGACACAAGCTGGAGTCATTTGGGAGAAGGGAACCTCAGGTGATGAAACATCCTCACCAGATTGGCCTGTGGTGTGTTTTCTTGATTGATGGTGGATATAGGAGGGCCCTGTTCAGTGTGGGTGGTGCTAACCCTAGGCCAGTGATCTTGTGTGCTATTAGAAAACAAAGTGATGGGCTGAAGACATGGCTTAGCAGTTAAGAGTGCTGGCTGCTCTTCCAAAGGACTGAGGTTCAATTTCCAGCAACCACATGGCAGCTTACAACTGTCTGTAGTTCTAGTCTCAGGGATCTAACACTCAGACAGACACACATGTAGGAAGAATACCAATGTACATAGAATAAAAAATAAAAAGATGTGGTGTCACAATCTACCCTGGCTTTATTTCAATTTTTGTATATTCATCTGGTATCTTCCAGCTGAATTGAACATATCAATTCTTGTATCTCTTGTACAATTCCATCAATATTTTACTAGATAATCATGTCATCCATGAATTTTGCTTTCCTTCCTTTCTCTATCTCTTCTTCCTTCCCTACTTTTATATCCTCTCTCTTGATCTCACTCTTGGTCTCTCTCTCTTCCTTTCCTCCTCCTATCTTCCTGTCGTTTTCAGCCTCTTGCTCTCGCTTAGTCTCGCTCTGGTGATAAGTCTTTGTGTCTGTACCCAGCTGCCTTTTCTTCTCCTGTCATGTGGCTGTAGCCGTCAGTTCAGGAGGTAGACAGAAAGAGGAGCTTGTTCTCAGTCTTAGTAGGAAGAACCATTGCAGTGGTTTGGTCTGAAGTTCTCCTAGCTCGAAGATTCATGCACCGAAGGCTTGGTCTCAGGAGAAGAAACACTAAGAGGTGATTTTATCATGAGGGTATTAACCTCCTCAATTGCAATCAGTCCATTGCTGAATTCATAGCTGACTGGTCTGCTTGGAGGTGGGACCTAGCTGGAGAAAGTAGGTTATTGTGGGGGAACTTTTGAAGACTACAGATGTAGCCTTAGACTAACTATGATGATACACACACACAGACACACAGACACACATACACACACACACACACACACACACATACACACACACACACACACTTTTTTCCCTTATTTTTCAAGACATGTGACCCCATGATGATGATGTACCTGAACAAATCTTGGGTTTGTTACAAGGAAGGATAGGCACAGTGGCTGCCAGTGAGGAGTTTGTGCCCGTTTCTCACCATCTGACCACATCTCCCCACATGGTCAGATGTCTGACCACATCACAGCTTTGATTAAACCCTCCAGTGGTGACATGCTAACTTGTGGCTGAATTTTGAGCTGCTTGAATGTACTCCAGGCTTCCAGGACCTGGCTTTAGATGCTGTGCAGCCTTCTCTCCAGCTCCATGCTACTTTGACTTTTTAGTCCCATCAGCCCCAAATGCCCTCTTTTTACCCTGGCTGTATGACTCTACACTGTTATCTTTCATTCCCGGAAAAACATCATTCTCTTCAGGAATCTTTTCCATGACCCAAGCTCCTCTCTCTGCATCCCCACAGTAGCCCTCTGTGCATTCTCCCGCTTCTTAGTCCTCTGTGGGGCTGGTGTTTCTGAAGGCTGAGTGCTCACTAACTCTGCTGACCTGTCCTGCAGGACTGCTTGTTGGGAGCTGGTGCTGTGATACACAGACCCCTACATAGAATCTTGTGTCACAAGGGAGGTGCTCTCCTGTCTGGGTTTTGCTTCTTCCTGATTCCTTAGTGTGGAGATGTACCTTCATGGGCTGCTTGACACAAGACCTCTTGCCTCTCCTAACCTGGTGTTCATTTTATCTCCCAGTGCGTAATCTTATTTTCCAGTGGCGTCCCAGTCCTTCTCCATGCTGCCTTATTTGAGCCCTAGTCACCCAGAGTGTGTGGATGACTCCAATCAGTGCCCGCTGCTCCACACTCCAGCCTTTGTGTCCTTTCTTAGTGGGTACTCACTGTGGTTTCTGAGGCGGTTGCTGTCTTGCTGCTGCCCTTTTTTTTTTCTTGGCCGTCTTCTCTGGGTCTTCAGTCTCTTCTGGCCAGATTTCTATCGAATTTCCTGGTCATTTCTTTATTTTTATTTTTAAGTTTTGAGATAATGTTTTACTCTGTAGACAGGCTGGCCTGAAACTCATTCTGTGAGCAAGGCTGGCTTTGAGCTCACTGATTCTAACCCTGGTTTCTCAAGGCACCATGTCTGGTACTACTAGCCATCTCTTATCATGGTCTCATACTTTTGTGAACCCAAGCCATATGGGGTTGTTTCCAATTTCTCCAGTATAAACCCCAAAGCCTTTGCTCTGCCTAGAGCAAACCACAGTTAGTTCTGGACTCCTTTCCTTTATGGCTGGGCCCACACTGTTCAGCCTCTCTGTAGCTTCCCATCCCTGGCTGCTGATGTACCCAGCTCCCCTTTATCATGATAGCACCTAGTCATAACTTGTTATGGTCATACAGTGGTTGGGAATGAAGTGTTCCTTAGTGTTCCTGCTAGTGGGGATATCCCGGGGAGGAGTGAGTCTGAGACAGAACACACTGCTTGATTAGGCTCAGGACAGTGTTGGACAGGCAAGTTCAGTGTATGTGTGGGAGAAATGACATGGGACCTGTCTTAGCTGAGGAGTCAGGATGCTTTTCCCAAGAAGGCTAGGTTTACACTAGGTTGAAGAATAGTAGGTGAGCAAGAGGTTGAGAGGGGTTGGTGGTATCCCAGGCTTCTGTGATGCTCTGAGTTGAGCAGATTTGACTCTGAGACTCTGGAAGAGGATGGGGGAGGGGTAGCAGTGTGCAGAAGTACATGGGAAGTAGGGAAAGATACCTACAGGACTGTGGAGTCTCACGATGGAAGGCTGTGTTTTATCCTGACAGCTTTGGAAAGTCACTGTGGATTTTTTTTTTCTTCCAGAGGAGTAACAGGTACAAATTTTCATTTCCAGAAGATTCTTTGCTGACATAGGAGTATAAATTTGAGGGTTGAGGAGGCTGTTAGTGATGTGGACTAGTGATGGATGAAGAGAGAAAGGAAAGTGCCAGCAGAGTAGTTTGGAGGTTGGGTCAGCAGGATGGGGTGGCAGGTGCCTGGGAGGGAACCCATCACACAGGATTGATGGTCTGCCTGGGTGGCGACCCTGGATGGTTTGGGGAGACAGACCAAGTATAGTGAAGACATCAGTGTGAGTCCTCTAGGGGGACATCCACACTCTTCATCTGTAATTTCTGAGTAAATACAGGGGGTGCCTAGAAATGTCTGCAAAGAGAGCGAGGGGGAAGGCATTCAGGTTTCTGAGGTGTTCTGCATTAGGGCAGCCAGCACATGGGTTGTGTCTCTGTGGCAAAGGGAGGCTGCTGTTGAGGAGTTTATAGTCGGCTCCACTGGATGGCTCTGTTTGTTCAGCAGCATAGGAACACAGGTGTGTGTGTGTGTGTGTGTGTGTGTGTGTGTGTGTGTGTTCGTGAGTGCAAGCTCCAGTTCCAGGGTTAGGAGGGCTGTGTACTCATCAGCTCACCACCACCACTCATGGATGTTTGTTTAGCTCTTGGTTTGGAGCATAAAGTGACTACAAGTGGCACTTTTGTTCCAAGGACTTGGGATATTTGTGCAACACTAATATGGACTTCTCAGATTTCCCCAGACGTCTGCAGCCATGGGATGTAACACACACAAGAAGGAATCATATGTTGAGGTGTCTGAGCACCCATTCTAGGCCAGGCCCCGTGCTCGGTCTGGTGGAAGACAACAGGACAGGTGCCCAGGCCCCTCGGGCTTGCAGGTCCAGAGGCACCATGCAAGGCAAGCCCCTGAGCTGCACAGACTACTGATGATGCTGTTTGGGATGCACGGTTGTACTGCACTTGATCTTGATGCTTCCTGAGAGTTTCTTTGTATTTCTCTTTCTCTTACTTTCCATTTTTTGCTGATTAAAATATATTATTAATATGGAGGTTGATGTTGCAGAATGGGCTCTGGGGCTTTCACAGCAAACACTTCACCTTGGAACCATCTGCTGGTCCTCATAGTCTTCCTTTCTTCCCTTTACTTCTCTCTCTATTTCTCTTGAGACATGGTCTTGCCAGCCTGGAGCTTAGTTGAGTAGCCCAGGCTGCCCTTGAATTTGTCAAAATCTTCTCTCTCCTGAGCTTGGCCTATGGGCACAAAACATCATGCCCAGTTTTCTTTTCAAAATTTTTATAATGAGAAATTATTTACCATGAAAAACAGAGGCAAGTTTATTAAAACCCTATATGCTGTGCATAAGAGCTGCTAGCACCTAGGAGGCAGAGTTGGGAGGATTTTGAATTTAAGCCATTCTGGGCTCTATTGTAGACTCCAAGATAGCCTGGGATATAGAGCAGTGCTGTTCCGACACTCCTCTCTTCTGTCCTCAGCATGCACAGAGGCATGCATAGACGTACATCCACAGCAAAGCAAAACCACTTCCCCTTTGTAGTTATACATTGGCATAGGTCAGAAGAGCATCAAGGGTATAAAGAGGGTTTAATGACTGTCGGCTCTTTTTCCGTACGAGGTGAGCACTTAGCCTCCTTCACTCGGAAACTTGGTAAGTCAGTTTAGTTTCATGCAAGTTGAGCAGTTTCTCAAGCCAGTCGGAAAGGCAAACTTATTTATTTACTGTTTTGTTCATTTATCAAGCATTTATGAAGTTCCTAGTATGCTCCTGGCACTGTCCCAGATGCTGGGAAACATAAACATTCTATTGACTATGTTGATGTGGGATATACAGTAAAGGGAGTAATCAACTTAGTTTGGGGAGGTGGATGGCCAGGAAAGCCCTCACATGGGAGCATCATTTCAGCAGGGTCTTGAGGGATGAATAAGAGTTCTCTAGCCAGGAAACAGAAAAGCAGAGCCTTTGGGCATTGGTTTTGGAGACACATGTGCTATAAGCAGTATGGAGATTATTTATAGGCTGCTGTCTTCTTCCCAGCCAGTAGATCAGAGTGAGGAATGGGGTTCAAAAGCCTGAGCTTGCAATGACAAAACTTCTTTGAGACCTGGCTTTTGTCTTACTCTTCCTTTAAATGAAAACTTGTGATAAGCAAGGCATCTAAATCATGACCCCTCTGCCCAGCAGGGCCACTAGATGGAGGAACTGGAATTTTTGGGATCCTGCTGGCCTAGGAGAACCCGTGTGAGTCCTGGGTTTCCGTCCACGTCCACATGCAGAAGTGAGGATGTTCCCAGAGGGGACCCAGGGCTGGGAATGTCAAGGCACAGCTTGACCAGAGGGCTCATTGGGCATCTTCTATGCCCTGCTGTCCTTCTCTCATTCTAATTCCTTCCTTTTGTTATGCTCCCACAGCTGTTAGTCACCTCCCACCTTCCTCATCCTTTCCTTCTTTGCCGATTTCCTTAGTTTCATTCTGACAGTCTTGACTCACCTCACCCTGCTTTCCTTCTCATATCTCTTGCTCACCTTGTGGTCATTCTCAAGGTCCTTTCAGCTTGTCCTTAAGGGCATTTGGAGAGGGCAGTCGGGTGGGGGCAGGTATGTTGAGCCTGGCTGCTCTCCTTCTATGTGGTCTTTTAAAGACTCTGGATTTGTTTACAGGTCTCCTTCCCCCTGCTCTCACATATCCCTACTGGGCTGAAACATATCCAGGCAGATAATCATCAGGCTTCCTCCAGGATATTAAAGACTACAGCATGATATAGATGCTCACCTCACTTGCTCATAAGTTTCATAAAAGGCTTTGTTTCTCTGGTATGTGATAGAACAAATCTTTAATGAGATTTCTTCCCCAAATCTCTCTAATAAAGTCAGTCGTGTGTGTCCTCCATATATTTCACAGGGTCAGCAGGTTCTCATCTGGGTGTAAGCTGCTGTCTTGTTCCTTCCTATCTAAGCTCAAGGGCACTGACCTGGCACATGTCTTCTGGGTCCAGACTGGGGAGCTTCCCTGGGGGAAGAACTCACAGCCTGGTAGCTATGGTGAGCCAGTGCCTGCCTGTCCAGGAGCCAGTAATAACTGCCATGTTCTAGTTCCTAACTCCTGGAACAAGATTAGCTCTTGAAGTCAGCCCCTCTCAACACTGCCACACCCCAACCCTTTGCCAATGACCCATAGGCATAGTGTGTGAGAGGGGAAAGAAAGTCTAGGGACTTCTGGGGCATGTTCTCCTGTTATTGAGTAGAGATCCACACAGGGTTGGCTTTCCCTGGTTGTCTCCAAATCCTGATGGGATGCCTGCATATGCTGTGATCAGTATATTGGGGATGGAGGAGCGCAAACTCAAGAACCATGTTCTGAAGGTCACAAGTTCTCAGGATAGGAGATAAGAGACGGACTTGAGTTGTTGTTGTGTTTTCCTGTCAATCAAAATCTTAGTAGACAGGCCCAGGATGTGCCCCCAATCTTCATGATTTATAAGAGGCTCAAGTTCACTGAGATGAGGTGAGGAAGTGATCTTGGAGTCAGATGGCCACCATGCTAAAGCGCCAGGCTTGTGGGCCCACACAGTGACACATCATGGGAGAGCAGCGCCCTTCCCTGAGCTTATTTGGCTCAGAGTACTGAGTACACACAAATTCTCAGCAATTGTCAGCTCTTTTCTCCTTAGATGTGTTTATCTTCAAGCTATTTTTAAAGGGACCAAGAGGTGCCAGGTGCAGGGAGCTATTTAATGACATTTCAGTGCTGGGGAAATTTTGTTCAGAGACCGTTCAGAGTCCTTTACCCACAGTTGTTCAAAGTACAAATCACATCTCCAATGCCAGCAGCAGAGTTGAGGGGGAGGAAGATACACTCGATCCTTGATTCTCTATGGTGATGAGAGATGTAGAAAACTGAAAACAGCAGATAATCCCAAACCTGCTTTGAGGCATTGGCTTTCATTGCCTCCCCCAGTCATTTTTTTTGTGGTGCAGCTGACAAACTGCCACACGGATGCACATTTCTCCTCTCCCGCTTCCCTGTGTGTTTCTTGGCACAGATACTGACTTGCTTTAAAATGGCCTGGGGTAAGGTGACAGAAGAGAAGCAAGGAGGTCTGGGAGCTTCGTGGCTGTGCGTTGAGTCGGGCTAGCACAGTTGAGATTCCTTCATGTTCTTGCTAGAGCAGGGCTTCTCAACCTTCCTAATTCTGCGACCTTTTGGTACATGTTGTACTGACCCCAACCTGAAAATTATCTTCATTGCCTCTCCACAATTGTAATTTTGCTGTTATGAATCGTAACATAAATACATGATGTATAGGATATGTGACCCCTGTGAAAGGGTCACTCGACCTCAAAGTGGTTGTGACTCACAGGTTGAGAACCATTGTTCTAGGTGGTCAGTTGGGAAGGCTAAGTGAGGACCCTCAGGTGGGTAAGAGCTCAGAGATGCCTTTTTCCTCAAGTGGGCACAGCCAATTATATGATGTTCTGAGATCCTTCCATAGAGCTCACATTCCTTGGGAATGGACATTACTCCTTTTCCCACCCAGAAGCATGGCCGAAGATGAGTGGCTCATTAGGGGAGCTTTTGAAGTCTTGACCTAAGTTCTCCTTTGAGTTACTGAAATAAATACCTTCAGATAAGAGGAATAAAAAACCAAGTCTGGTGACATGTATTTATAATCACAGTTACTCAGGAGCTACGGAGGCAGAAGGGTCATGAGTTTGAGACTCCTCTGGGCAAGTCAGGAAGGAAAATGGAAATGGGTGGGAAGTGCAGCTCCATGGAAGAACATTTTCCTAGCATGTGCAAGGCTCGGGATTCCATCCTCAAGGGCATGGGGGAAAAAGTGAAGAGATAAGAAACCCCAAACCTGGGGCTGGAGAGATGGCTCAGTGGTTAAGAACACTGGTTGTTTTTCCAGAGGTCCTGAGTTCAATTCCCCACAATAACATAGTAGATTAGAATCATCTGTAATGGGATCTGATGCCCTCCTCTTGTGCAGATGTACAGGAAGACAGAGAACTCATATACAAATAAATAAATCACTATGAAAACAAAACCTTACTAGGTCCCTAGCCACATTACATTCATTACTTCTTGGGAGCCAGTCTCTCCCATTGTAACTGACTGGCCATACCAAGAGATATTTGCTCCTCTCTGGCTTCTGCTGCCAGCACTCCCCAAATCAACTTCCGAAGTTCAAACTCAGGGTCTCTTGCTGGCCTCTTCCTACAGTAGAGATTTGATCAGCTGAGCTTGCTGGGTTGGAGTGCTGGGCAGCCTGAACCTCTCCACAGATGTGGGGAAGTTGATGACTAGCCTGGCCCTCGTTGGGCCTTGAAGTACCCACCCCCCACAGCAGAGTCAAGGCTCACGTTGCTGGAAATGGCTGCACAAAACAACTGAGGCTGGGTGTTGGGAGCTACCTGTGGTGTTCGCCCTGGTTGCTTTTGCCTTTCTTTAGCTCCCTTGGCTTGAATGAAAGAGGAAAGATGCAGGAAACAAACCACCAGCCTTTCTTGCCCTATGGGGCTCACACTTGCCAGTTCTTGGGGGCCACCAGGCTTAACCACTAGGTTTGTAGGAAGAAGAAAGCATTGCATCAAGAAAAGGGAACTAGCGCTCAGCAGGCTGCCCAGCAGTTTCTAGAATGGGGCCACAGGATTGTGGGAGCAGTAATTTGTCATAAAAATGGCCCTGGGAACACAGTTTCAGAAACAATCAGACTAGGCAAGGTTTCCTAATGATAGGAAAAAACTCCCCAGCTCAAATAATTGCTTTTACTTGGCACACATTCTCTCTGAGATGCTCAGCCTTACCTATCCTTATTCTGATGTGTGGCTTTTGAATACCAAATGGGAAGGATTCTGAGTCTGGACTCAGTATTGAATCTGGGGCAGGTTCCCAGGCCTGGGTACCAATGTCACTATAACCAGAATGGCTTCACACAGAGAGATACTGGCAAATGATTTAGTTAGAAAAGTCTTAGGCCCCTTCCTCTATGTTGCCTCCAATCTCTTTACACACATTTTTATTCATCTACACATATATACACCCATGTATACATGTACACACATAGATATCTTGTTCCTACTCTTGTCTTTATCTGTCCCTCTCAAGGATTCCTAGTCTGTTCACATTCTTGTTTCTCCAGGAGCAATGGGGGAGGGGTGTTAAACATGCAAAGCTGGCTTTGTTCTCTTTATGTCTATGCTGAGTCATTTGTCACAGACTCTGGATGAGAAAGCATGGCTTCCAGAAGGCCACCCTGGAATTCATGCACAGTGACTTTTTGGGCCAGCACATCTTCCTCCATGCCCTCTTCTTGAATGTTCTGTGTGGGGGTTCTGAAACATGAAGCTACTCAGCCCTGCCCAGCAGGGAGTCTCTGGATGGGATGCTTAACAGGGGACTTGACTCTACCTCAAGGTATTGGTGTTCTGGTCTGAAGAGTAGGTGGCAGCTGTGGTGATCTCACTGTGGAGAATAACCTCTATTCCTATGGCAGGGACAGTCTCCTATAGAAGGTTTTCAGAACAGTAATGTGCTCTGGTCTCATGGCAATGGCAAGATTAAAGGTGATAGTTCAATGTTGTATAGTGGAAGCCCACTTCAGGGAATATTTTCTGAGTCCATGGCTAGGAGAGAGTGGCTAGCAGTAGTGACTGTGACCTGCTTTTTGGTTGTACAAATGAGGGGGCATGTGGGGATTTGGAGTACCTCTGCCCACAGGGTGGCACAGTCTCCAAGAATCTAGCCCAGAAACACACTTGGATCCATGGCTGTTCTGTATAAGTAAAAAGGTCCATGAAAGGACTCCCACAGACCCTGCTCTGTCCCTGGCTCTCAGCTACTCAATCCTCTCCTCTTCCTGTGTCTGGGAAGTGTCCGATTTGATGGGGAGCCTGTTTAGACACTTACTGCTTTTCTAATTCTGGCTAAATTGACATTGGTCTTATCAGTCCCCTGACATAGGTCAAGCTTGTTGCTTCCAATTTCAGGTGATTTCCATCTTGTCACTCCCATTCCTTCCACAGCCCTCCTAGTTCTCAGGCTCTCAGCTGGCCAGTCCCTCCTGCAAAGCAGCCCAGATGCTGCTAGGCTAGGCAATTAGAGACTGGTCTCCAGCAGGGAGGATAGCTTTGGATTATTGCTGAGGAGGGAGAGCGCAGCTGCGTGTCCATAGTAACCCCCTGGCTTTTACCTTTACCAGGAGTGGAGGGAGGCAAGGAAAGGGATAGGCAACTGCTGTCTGGTCTGCATCTCAGCAAAGCACTGAATCTGGGGCTTTGGTCCTGGATGTGTTCTTGGGTGTAGTGAGGGGCTTCTCTCTTTGCTTGACAGTGGTAATCTGCAGAGCTGAGGCTGTGGCTGAGATTGTAGGGATGGCAGGAGATGCCAAGGAGGTTGCTGCTATATGTGCAATTGAAACTGAGAAAGGATTGGCCAGGGGAAGAGGGCATGTCAAAGAGACCTGGGGCACCCAGCTTGTCCTTAAGATGTGTGAGTTTATGAAATTGCCTTCCAGCTTACTTTCCTTGCAAGTAAGAGGCAGCTCTGTGCCTGTCCAGCCTTGCCACTCAGACACTATGCCTCCCAGGTATCAGAGCTTATGCCTCTTTACCAGGTATCAGGAAACCCCAGGGAATCTTGGTGGACAGGAACTACCTTTGCGCTATTTGAGGACAAAGTGGTCTAAATAGCAAGTTTCTAGCCAGTTAGGGCTACCTAGTGAAACCTCTCTCCCCTCAAAAGAAGGCTTTTTTTTTTTTTTGAGTCAGGGTTTCTCTGGGTAGCCCTGGCTGTCATGGACTCACTTTGTAGACCAGGCTGGCCACTATGGCCAGCTTAAAAGAAAGCTATCTTTCTAAAATATCGCAAGGTTCACAGCATTGACTCTAGTGCCTTGGTCTTTGTGGAAGGCTGAATGTTGAGTTGGCAAGTTTGGGTTCTATTCAAGGGGTGCCTGCGCACATGTGTGCATGCATGTGAGTGTGTCAGTGTCCGTGTGTCTGTCCAGAGCTACCTTGAGTGAAAGACTATGTGTATGTGCCACCAGCAGAGGGCACCGCACTCCCCACAACCGCTCCACCGGTTGCTCTGCTCTCGGTTGGTGAGCAGAGCCATCCTAGCCAGTAGGGCCGAATCTCAGAGTTGTGTCTGGTGTGTACTGCTCCAGGCCCTTTGCTCTTTAGCTGGCAGGTCTGATGTGGTGGGCTCAGTGGGCTCAAACCAGGCAGGTCCCACAGGTACTTCTTATTCTTCCTGCAGGAGAGTTGCTCCCAGGGCACAGAACGCATATGCCCTGCCCCCTTTTCTTGTCAGAGCCGTGCCTACCTGGCTCTGTCTATTACCCTGGGTGGTTCTGGGGCCTGCTTTGTGTCTGGGAGACTGTAGGAGGCTCTCTTCTTGAATCATTCTTGGGCAGGGGCCAAGAAGCCGATTTCCTCAGTGTATTTTCCTAAGAGCATGCTCTGTGGCAGGCGCTGTTGTAGGCTCTGGGAATACAGTAGATATGAATGCTGCCCAGGCAAAGAAGCCCTTCTCTTGGAGGAGGTCTTCACTGTCTATAACACAGCCAGTCTGGCAGGTGAAGGGCTCTCTGTATGATCTGGCCTCAAGAAGACACCATTTTTGGATAGTTTCAGGCTCTGGGATGAAGCCCTGCCTAGTGAGGAGCCTATGTGGGCCTCTGTTAACCACTGGTTCTTGTGTTTTCCAACTCTACACGGGTGGCCCTGTTTACAGAGTGCAGGTGCTACCACTGGGAACCCAACAGGGCATCATGGTGACAGATCTTGGCACTCGGTGTCCATTTTCCCTGTCTCCTTCCTAGACACATGTCTTTCCCATCACAGTGTGAATAACTTTCATTTGACCATGACCCCTCAGACAAGTGTTCCCATCCGGAATGACTCATCTGTCCAGAACAGTAAGTTCTCACACCAAAGCCCCAAAGAAGGGCTCTTGGGAAGCGTTTAAATAATGTATCTTGGTTTTCACAGCCAGCTGCGGAAGGAAACATGAAGGGTCTGGCTTTGTAGCTGAGTGGTGAGATGTGCTCACCATGATCACTGGCAGAAGGATGGTGGCTGGAGGACTGGAATCCAAGCCCATGGCTGCTCCCTGTGCGCTGCCCAGATGTCCCATCCTGCCTTTTCCCTAAAGAGGGAACAGCTGGCCTTTCACAGCCAAGAGCACACTCACTGTTTCCCCTAGAGAGGGCTCCTTAGAGGACCTGGGATAGGAGTGGCAAGCACAGGGCGACCTGCCCTGGAAGGGGAAAAAGCCCAGTGGTAGGGCAACATAGGCAGGATGTGACTGCTTTGGTTCATGGCTTGGCTTCTTGTCTCTGCTGTGATTGAGAGCTAGCTGCTTCCTGTCACTGAAACTTGACTTTATTTTTCCAACTGCAGAATGGGTATACTGATCCCTGGCTGTTGACCCCACATATGCACAGAACAAATCCCAGTAAGTGCTCCAGGTGTGACCAGGCCATAGATCTTTGCCCCCACCACAGTGATACCTAAACCAGCAATTTCATTTTTCCTTAACAAAGCAGGGTGCTGTGTGGCTCCTTGGCATGCATAGGTGGCTGGGAGGTGTGAGTGTGTGGCCTGGTGGCCAGAGGAAGACAATGTAATCATACTTTACTTTTTAGCTATTAGATAGGGTATAGTTAAGTTTTAACACACTTCACCCCAGAGTCAGAACATAGAGGAACTCAGAGAAAGGAAACAGTATAGGAGACCTACACTTATCACCTGGCATCCCTGGGTCCAGGAGTTTAGGCCAGGGGGAAAGATCCCAGAATCAAAGTGCCCCAAACTCTCACTCATGAATAAACTCAGCCACTCACTTATTCATTCAACACACCTTTGCATTCAGGGTGAATTGGTGGTGTTGTGGTGTGGTGTGTGGTGTGTGTGTGTGTGTGTTCATGTGTGTATGTGTTTGTGTGTGTATTGTATGGTTTGTACCCTATGCTCCTGACATCAAGGCATTTATAGTACAAATCAAAAGAGAGAAAATACATGAGCATTGACAAAGCCAGGACAAGAAAGAGGTGAAAAGTGTCTCCAGAGAAAGCAAAGGAAGTGAGAGAACATGTCCAAGTGGAGTCTGGGAAGGTCCCCTGCTCTTACATTCCAGGCCAGTTGGGCACAGGCAAGCACAGGCATCAGGAGTGGAAGCAGTGAGGCTCATAGCTAATGGGTGAACTTGAGAAACAGTCACAGTTACTAAGGTCTTTCTAGCCTTAGATTAGGGGGGTGGGAGCACGAGGGCCCAGCCTGTGCTTCCAGGAGGTCAAATGAAGTAATTTAAGTGAACACTATAAAAGGGTTATGCAAACATAGTTGCTTGATGATTATGGCACCAATTAATCTAATAACAAAACTCCTAGATTTGAGCACAATGCTGACCAAATCTGAGTAAACCAAATGATCTAGTTTTTCAGATCTGAGCTGTCTCTAATTCATCCATCTGAGAAATGTATGGTTGATCCTCTGACATTCTCCCTAAATGCCCAAGGAGACCCCCCAAGTTCCTGTCTTCTCTAGATATCCCATTATCATCTGTCATTGCATTTGTCATCTACGTACCCATCTGCCCACTTAACTTTTAAGAAATACATCTCCATCAGATTTCCTGCTTGATGCTGCCAACAGATCACCAAGTCAGAGCCTTTTGCTCTCAAGGGAAAGAGATACACATGAGCTATGGGTCACTGCTTCTTTTCAGTCAGTTCTGTTTATAAGCAATGAGTTCGCTAGAGTAGACAGTATGGGTTTTTAGAGCTGGAACACCCCAGAAACACATTTTTTTTTGAGACAGAGTTTCTCTGTGTCTCTCTGTCCTGGAACTCACTCTGTAGATCATGTTGGCCTTGAACTCACAGAGATACCTGCTTCTGCCTCCTAAGTGCTAGGAGCAAAGGCGTACACCACCGCTGCCTGACCGGAAACACCCATTTTCCCACATGGCAAACTGCTTGCTTGCTGGGAAAGTTCTGTGACTTCCTCTTCCCCTCCAGATGATCTCTCCCTGAGTTCAGCTACCCTCTAGCAGGCCACTGCCATGTGCCAAGTTCTGTGTGATATAGACATGAAGATGACATCAATTCTGTTCTCAAGAAGGTTACAGTGCAGGATAAGGACACACTAAATCACAAGAGCTGCCCTGCTTGATGATGAAGATGTTGACACAGAGGCCCCAAAGATAGAGGAAAAGGGCCTTGATTTGAATTTGGGGAGTTGGGGCAGAAGGAAGGATTTTCTGAAAAAAGACATATAAGCAATGCTTTGAAGGTTAAGGAGAAATGTGGTGGATGAAGGTGGGAAAAGGCACGGCAGACAGAGGGGACTGAGAGAGTTAAGACATGGAGGTGAGTCGGATGACACTGAAGCTCAAGATGGAAGTAGTGAGGACTGAGTCTGGAGAGAGGGCAGAATAGGCTGACAGCATGCCTGTAGTGGAGCTGGCTTGGCCGAGGATACCCTTCCTGAGTCTGGGGACTCTGTCCTCACCCACTCTCCAGTACTCCTTGGGATAAGAAACTTCACTACACTCCAGACCCTCATCTTTACAGCCAGAAGAGGCCCAATGCGCCATCCTTTTGCTTTAGGGTAGTGTAAAGACTTTATGGATCCCATTCTACCACCTCCATGAAATCTCTTTATTAATTTTACTTTATGTATACAGGTGTTTTTATGTTTTACTTTATGTATACAGGTGCATTTATGTCTGTGTGCTAATTGCATGGAGTTCCTATGGAGGCCAGAAGAGGAGGGCATCAGATACAAAGGACCTGGTGTTATGGCTGGTTGTGAGCTGCCATGTGGGTGCTAGGAATCAAACCGGGTCCTCTGGAAGAGCAGCCAGTGCTCATAACCACTGAGCCAACTCTCTAGCTGCCATGAAGCTTCTCTCTTAAAAATATTTTATTTATTTGATTTATTCACTTTACTTTTTGTGTGTTTCATCTGTGTGTTTGTGTGTGCACTGTGTGTGTTTAGTGCTCATAGATATCAGAAGAGGGTACCAGATTGCTTGGAATTGGAGTTGTGGATATTTGTGAACCACTGTGTGAGTGCTGGGAATCAAACCCAAGCCCTCTACAAAAGCAACAAGTGCTCTCAACCTCTGAGCCATCTCTCCAGCCCCACGAAGCCTCTTTTGACTGCTTGCTGCTCTTAATGAACTCTAGTTTCTTGGCTACTCATTGGAATGTGCATTGTTGTTGTCTGTCACCCATGACTTCTCTGTACAGAGAGCACATAAGCTCCCGAGGGTTGCCTAAGTGAGTCACCTGGTCACAGTAATAAATATCCATGTAAGAATGAGTTTTGGACTTGGACAGACCTGTGCTTGATGCCACTAATTGCTGACTAGTCTCTAGAGGCAAGTCTTAAAAATACGTCTAATGCCCCAATTGTCTCATGATGCTCCCAACTCATGGTTTTCTAGGTGTAGACACGGGTTGGGGGCTCAGAGAAGGCACTGAGAGCTTCTTCCACTTGGATATGTAACAATGGGGGGAAGACACTGGGCGCAGTGCAGCTTGGGCTGATGGAAAGGCTGTTGCGCTCAGGCTCCGTAGATGCACAGATGCTGGCTTATTCACTGGTCTGCACATGCCTTAAAGTTATAAAGCTGTGGCCTGCACTACCTTGGGGCTAAAAAAACAACAGTGTGAGAGCCGTTATGAACTGACCCAGGGCTTCTCAGAAAGCCAGCCATGTGCTTTGTGCTAGGAACAGAGTCTCTGGAAGGGAGCACTTCCTGGGCTGGAGCTGAGGCTAGACCAGGAGGCAGCTGTGTGCTGGAGGATGTTTGCCAGTAAAACCTTAAGAGCCACTTGGTGGGGAGAAACACCAATGACATGTTTGTTCATTTTGTGGTATGAGCACTCCCACAGGGATGATTTCAAACTGCCAGGGTGACACTGGTGGGCTGCAATCGGGAAGACCTGTCACAATGAGCTTTAAAAACCAGCACCGCCCGGCACGGCAGTGCATGTGGTTGAGCCTCACACTTGGGAGGCAGAGGCAGGTGGATCTCTGAGTCTGAAACCAGTTTGAAGCCAGCATGATCTACATATCAAGACTCAGCACAGCCAGGACTACATAGAAAGCCTGGGTCTCATACCAACCAACCAACCAGCCAGCCAGCCAGCCAGCCAGCCAACCAGTACTGCCTACCTCCAGCACACTGTTGGGGGGCAAGCTTACTATGTATGGCGATTGAAGGGCAGTTTGAGGGTGGAAGTGGAATAGGACCCCTATAGCAGCTCACAGGAGCCAGGAATCCTAATTTCTTCTATTTTACAGAGTAGGAAGCTGAGGACCAGAAGGCCATCTTGTTTGTCAAATGCAGTCAGGACTCCAGCATGGGGAGTGTGCTCCGGCTTTTAGCACCTCTCATCTATCTGTTCTCAGGACAGGATTGCTGGCCCCGGGGGTGGAGGCTGCCCCTGTGGCACCAGACTCTTGTTTAGGCCACTTCCAGATGAGTCTCTGGGCTTTGGCTGCATAGCAGTTCTGTCCATGATGGTACCTGGCCCTACTTGGATCCTCTTGTCACAGTTAGAATAACTGGCCCAGAAAGTTAGTGGAGGCAGAAGGCAACCTGTGGGATGCAGTGAGCAAGGACATTTCCAGACCTAGAAATTAATTTTTCACAGCACAGAATCTGTATCTGTCAGAAACCCCCCATACTAGCAGCACAGTTTAGTTCCTAATAATGCATTAGTAATAATTTGCTAATAATTATTAAACCTAATCATGTGATCCAGAGCTTTGAGTCAGACAGTTGAGTCTGTTCGGGGATTGGAGAGGGTGGGAAATCAAGGAGGTAGGTGAGAACAGGGACTGGGCAGGCTTGGTGGAAGACCATGCTGGAGGCCTGTCTGATCACAGAGAAATGCATGAGACCCTAGGCTTGCACCTGTGCCCTGATGCTGGTGTGTGTGTGTTGCTCCATTATCACTGATAGCAACCTTGATATTGATAACAAGAGGGATTGTCCTTATCAGGTAGCTGTGGTTCAACTCTCAGTCTTCAGGGCTGACAATAGCCTGCAGAGGTGAGAACTGATATGCAGAGGTCTCTGCATTCATCTGGTGGGAACTCCACCGCTGTCTGACATGGGTATTTGCTGCTCACTATTCAGGAGAAATGCTTTGGAAGCACACTGGGTGTGCATGAGCACACACACGTGTGTATGTGTTTCTGGATCTCCTACCATTTCCACACTCCAGGGAAGAGACTGGACAGAGGCCTGGAGATGGTGGGAACTGGGAAGTTGACAGGAAGATGTCTCCCCACTAAGACCCCAGAGTGTACCTAGAGGAATGCTATAGCACGCTCTCCCCCACTGATTGCTAAGGCTGTCATAGTTAAAAATGGAAATAAATTCATCTCTGGCCCTGTCCTAAGCCTCTTCTGCACACAGTGGGAGCCTAATAAATACTTTATTAGGAGGAGTGTGCACCAGGGAAGCCAGCAGCTGTTCCCAGCTCTGACTCTCAGAGACCGATGGGGCAGATCAGACATGGTGCCACTGGGATCTCCAATCTTTCTTCCACCCTGAGGTGACTCCAGGCCCAGCTGTTCCGGAAGAGGCTAGATCCAGGTTACTTCACACATCCTGCTTTGGGGAAGTTGGCTCTTCCTTGACAGATGCCCTTTGACTCTTTCCTATTGCACATGTGAATACTATTGAACAACCACAGTGTGCTGAGCATCGGAGGGCGAGCGCGTTCTGGGCAGCGGTGTGAAAACAGTGGGCTCAGACTGATCTCCGTTCAAATCCTAGTGCCTTTAATTGCAAGCTGGGTGACAAGAACCATATTTCTTATCTCTGTGTGAGTGGGCTTCTTTTCTTTTCCTTCTTTTTTAGAATGATGACGTCATTTCATAAGGTTGATACGGAGGATTGGAAATAATAGAGTCTCCTGCACTCAGCGCAGGTGCTCTGGCAGTAGTAGGTGAGCTTCTCCCTGTCAGGAGGAGTGGTCCCTTCCGCTTCTGGCGGTTCTTACTCATTGTCTCAAGTGTTAATTTTTTTCTTGTCAAAACAGTTCCCATGCCCCTGGGTTTTGGGAAGGTGTACGTAAAATCCTATGTGTGAAACAACCTGTACAGACACGGGCAGTTAATCAACGTTTGTCCTCCGTTCCCGCTCCGCTCAGCATGGTGACAGCTTCCCCTTTAGGATGCTCTCTGTCCTTTCCTCCCACCTCCCCTGCACCAGCATCCAGCCCGGATCTCTGTGGGCATCAAGATCCTGGCCATACCTCCCAGAGGAAAGAGGGCAGCTGCTCGGCTTGGGGGTGGGGTGTGGAGAGGTTGGGGTGGTGGTGGTCTTGGAGCAAAAACTACAGTTCCCAGCCCTCGTTGCGCTGCCACCGGCTGGGAGCGAAGGATGGCAGGCCCTTTCTTGGAGGCGGAGACTGGGAAGGAGGCGGAGTTAGGAGGGGTTGGAGAGTTAAGCCAAGCCAATGAAACCGCTGGCTAATAAGTGGGCTTGGCTTGCCATAGAACAGTGTTAGGAGGAGGAGAGCGAAGCTATTGAGCCAGCGAGGAGTGAAGCGGAGTCTGCCTCATACACTCCTAGAGGACCGCCTCCAGAATAGAGTTCTTTTCGCCCCTTCCTCCTTCTCCTAGCTCCTCTCCTGGCCTTTCTACCCGCCCAATACAATGCATACTCGAATGGCAGCCCCAGAGAACTGAAGCAAACCAAAGAGAAAGGACTGGAGCCGAGACACTTCTGGCGGGGAAGCTTGGATGCCTGGCTTTCTTTGAGGTCATCTCTGGAACCAGGGTGGTTTTGGGGTGGAGGGTCTTGCTGCAGGGAACCCAGCCAGGTCCCAAGATGGACACTTCTGGGCACTTCCATGACTCAGGGGTGGGGGACCTGGATGAAGACCCCAAGTGTCCCTGTCCATCCTCTGGGGATGAGCAACAGCAGCAACAGCAACCGCCACCACCGCCAGCGCCACCAGGAGTCCCCCAACAGCCTCCGGGACCCTTGCTGCAGCCTCAGCCTCCGCAGCTTCAGCAGCCTCAGCAGCAGCCGCCGCCGCAGCAGCAGCAGCAGCAGCAGGCTCCACTGCATCCCCTGCCTCAGCTTGCCCAACTCCAGAGCCAGCTTGTCCATCCTGGTCTGTTGCACTCCTCTCCCACGGCTTTCAGGGCTCCCACTTCGGCCAACTCCACAGCCATCCTCCACCCTTCCTCCAGGCAAGGCAGCCAGCTAAATCTCAATGACCACTTGCTTGGCCACTCTCCAAGTTCTACAGCCACAAGTGGGCCTGGTGGAGGTAGCCGGCACCGGCAGGCCAGCCCCCTGGTGCACCGGCGGGACAGCAATCCCTTCACTGAGATAGCTATGAGCTCCTGCAAATACAGCGGTGGGGTCATGAAACCCCTCAGCCGCCTCAGCGCCTCTCGGAGAAACCTTATCGAGGCCGAGCCTGAGGGCCAACCCCTCCAGCTCTTCAGTCCCAGCAACCCCCCAGAGATTATCATCTCCTCCAGAGAGGATAACCATGCCCACCAGACTCTGCTCCATCACCCCAACGCTACCCACAACCACCAGCATGCCGGCACCACTGCCAGCAGCACCACCTTCCCCAAAGCCAACAAGCGGAAAAACCAAAACATTGGCTATAAGCTGGGACACAGGAGGGCCCTGTTTGAAAAGAGAAAGCGACTGAGTGACTATGCTCTGATTTTTGGGATGTTTGGAATTGTTGTTATGGTGATAGAGACCGAACTGTCTTGGGGTTTGTACTCAAAGGTAGGGGCTGTGGTTTCTCTTTATACCTTCAACAAAAGGAGTATGTAGAGGAGAGAGAGAGAGAGAGAGAGAGAGAGAGAGAGAGAGAGAGAAAGAGTGAGAGAGTGATATGTTTTTTTTGCTTAGTAACTTCCCATGGTTTTCTTCCTTGGTCCTGTGAAAATTCCTTCTTTGCTTTCCTTTGTGGGGAGAACCCCATACACTGTGTCTAATTTGCAGACTCTGTTAGGGAGGATTAAAGAATCTCTTTTGAGAAATAGCTATTTTTTTCCTCCAGGCTCACTCGTACCAAAGCATAACCCAGCAGCTTAACGCACCAATTAATTACACTCTGCCTTGATGTGTTTGCCAGTTCCTGCTACTTCCCTCCTCTCCTCCCCTTCCTGCTCCACTCCATTTTCCCCAGGATAAAAAAGAAATAAATATCTGGTTGGGGATGGGGATCCTGTACCATTCTACAAGCCCCCTCCCCACTCCCCTTCTCTCCCTTCCCAAGTTTCTATTTCCTTTCTCTTCCCAGAGAGACTCCACAGTGAAACAGAGATGTTCCCAGGTCTCTCCCAAGGGCACTGGGTTAAAAATATAGGTGGAGGAAATCAGCAGTCCCTTCCCTCAGGAAGGAGGACTCAGAATAAACCTGCTGCTGCCTTGTAAACATGTCCTGATAAAAATGGCTACAGGTGTTTCCCAGGCAGAGCAGATGGGCACCGCCTTGGCAGCACACGGGGAGTGCCTTTCCTTAGGATGGGATGACAGGGCTTCCCCAGCGGGCCACAGTCGACACCCCAGTTCAGCCCTGGTTCTTTCCTCCCACCCCAACTCCTTCTCCCTTGGCATAAATAAAGATGAGTGTACATGTGAGTGCATGCTGGATGGAGAATGGCAGGCACAAGGCACTGTCTTGTGTGTGTGTGTGTGTGGGGGCTCCATTGCCCTAGCCTTTCAGTCAGAGGAGAGGGGGAAGGAGACTGAGGAAGGTGGGTTTTGTCAATGCTGTACTTGCCATGAAGCTGCTGGTTGGAAGGCTTGAGACATGGGGAATTGTTGGACAAGTGCTTTCCCCACTGTGTCCCTTGGCCCCAGTTTGTTGCTGTTTGCACCAATCTGTAAGTGTTTCTCTGTGTACTTGTGTGAGTGCCTGTTTGTCGTGTGGATTTCTGTGTTTATTTGTCATTTTGGACAAGGGTGGCTGGGCTGGCTGGCGGGTAGCTGGGAGGGGCTCAGCTGTTGGAGGTTTCAAATGGAGCCTGTTTCAGGCAGGGCACAGCTGCTGGAGACGGTCACATTCCTTTTTGAGATCTAGTCACAAAAACCTGGGAGGTGCTGATCAGATTTCCTCCATCCCAGTCTTGCTCTAACCCAGCCTGGCCAATGCTCCTCCTCAGGCAACCTGCATGGACAGAGCCCAGACTTCCCAGCAGAGAGTCCTCCAGGGACCTGCTGCTTTGCAGGAACTGCCCAAGCCAGAATGCTTGGAAGCCGCCTCAGTGTCAGTGGCTTGTGGATGGTCAGACCTCTCCATGAGCAGAATGGGGTTTCCTCTGGAAGCCCAGCTCACTTAGTCATTCCCTGAAATGAGAGCCTGGGAGGCTGCAGGTCCCTCTGCTCTTGCCTTTTTACAGCTCCCTCTCCTGCTGTGTGCTCTGCTTGGGAGACAGGCTGACAAACTGACCCCCCCACCCCCAGAGTCAAGAGCCTTTGCTAGGGAAAACCCATGGAAGCCCATGTCCCAGGTGGCATAGCGTGCTCTCTTTACTGTTCCTTGTGGTGGCTCTGAGTAAAGCGGCTTTTCTAGGAGGCAGTGGCTGTGTCCAGCTCTGAATGTGGATCCATAATCATTTGTCTGAATGTGTTGAGTGGGGGTGGGGGGAGTGCACTGGGCAGAGATGACTATCTTTTCTGATGGGGAGTACTCATGGGAAGAGGCTTTCCCAGGAAGGGAGGTGTTGGCAGTGTGAGATCACCTGAGGTTCATGCTTCTGAGACTCCTCTGATGGTGATGGCACTAAGGGACAGAGGCTAAGACGCTCTGCTTGCCTCAGTTGGGGAGGTGGCCACTTCCAGTGTACCTTGATGATGGGATTAGCACAGCAAAATGTTCAGTGGGGCAATGTCCCTATCTGCCAGGGAGGCAAACAGGATCCTATCAAAGAGGAGCACCAGAGCTGGAGTCCCAGCAATGCCGCAACTAACTTGTGTGATTTTAGACAAGCTGTTTCCAGCTTCCAGGTGGGGAAAATGAGTCGGATGAGCTAAGGACTCTCCATAGCGCCTGCTCATTCAGAGGGCTTTGCTGTGGCTGTTTGTAGTGACTGAGGTGCACCTTTCCTCTGTAAGCTAACACTGGCTCTGGAGTAAGAGGGAAACTTGGGGATGAAGGAGAAAAGTTTTGCTGAGAATCTGGTTGTAGACCATCTTTAAATGAGGCAGCTGCTGGGGGAGGAGTCAGCTTCTCAGCCTTGGGCAACAGGGGATGGGTCTGTGGGAGAAGCACCCAGAGATACACAGGAGATCTTGTGTGCTTCTCTGATTTGCTGATGATTCTAGAAGCCAGAGGGTAGACCAGGTGACCAGTCATTTTGGGCAATTCTGCACCTACCATGGCAGTTTCTACTCAAAGGCCCCTGTGAGGGACAAATTTTTTACCTCTGAGTGACTGATGGCCTGTTACCCTGTGTCTTAGCTAACTCCGAAGTTCTCTGCTTTATCTCACAAGGTTGAACACTTTCTGTCCACCTATTCTTGGTTGATACCTGCTGCTGGGAGCGTAATTCACCATGCAGGCCCAGGTATTTGGGAGAAAAGCAATGCAGCAGGTACCTTGAGCATGCTCACAGTTGTTGCAAAAGGGAACTGGTGTGAGGAGGTTGGGAAACGGGGACAAAGTGCTTCCCAGCTCCCACCCTCACAGGCTGTAGGCGATGACAGTGGAAGGAAGTTCTCCTGAGAAGGGGAGGTGGGAGCCTGGGCGGGAGGGAGGGGCTGCCTTGTGGGCCCCAAAGGTACTAGTCTGTCCCTGAACTGAATGGAGGCTCTCACTTGTTTCTCCCTCCTTCTTTCCCTCCCTTCCTCCTTCCCTCTCTTTTTCCTGCCTTCCTTCCTCCTTTGCTCCCTCCCTCCTTTCTCCTGTTCTTCCTGTTCTTCTTCCCTCTCCTCCTCTTCCTCCCCCACCTGCATCTTCTTTTGTAGGTGGATTTCCTCTCTGGAAACTTAGACAACAGGACAGGGCTGAGTCTAGAGGTTCTGTTTGGAAGTGTTGGTGATCCTCTCTACCTATCAGATTCTCTCTGTTAGAGTCTAGCGGGATCAGGGTTGTTTTTCATACTGTGTTCTCTACTTTCTTCTGGAGCTGGTATGGCCCACGTAGCCCCTTTGCCTTAAGCTGTCAGGAACTCTCTACTAGGTCTAGAGGAGTTAGGGATAGCCTGGCCTTCTCTCCCACCTCTACACCCTGACAGAATCTCAGGCCTCAGTCTGTGGTTGCTTCTTCAGGAAGCCTGGATGTGCTGGGCAGCAAGGTAGCTGTCTGTTTCCATGGATTTTGTATGTCTCCAACAGCTTCCCCACCCCTGGCCTAGAGATCCCTCCGAGCTTTGCCTCTGCCTGATTGTTCATCCTATCTGTCCAACCAGACTTCTTGTCCTGCTCCTTTCTCATACCCCCTGCATGGCCTATTGCTAGGGTGATGCAGTCACAGATACAAGAGTCCCTATCTCCTTCCTTGGATGGCTTCTCCTCACTTCTTGTTACTTTTTCTTCTTTAGACCACCCGGTGGGCTGCACCCAAGGGAGCTAGTTTTACTGAGCATCTAGAGGAGCTGCTGCTGCATGCTCTTCAGAGAATGGTTTCCAGGCCAGGACTAGTTTGTTGCCTGACTCCTTGCTGGCCTCAGATATCAGGGAAGTCCCTAGTCTTCATCTGGAACAACTGATAGTATTCTAGGTTTTCCTTTCCATCTGTGTAGGGTGGTAAGCACAACTCTAGCACCTCAACATATCCCATATCCCAGTTCTCACCCTCTGCCTTCCTGAGGAGGGAGGTCCTGGCTGTACAGGGACAGAGTGCTAGATGGGCTAAATAGGATGCAGGGCCTGCCTGTCCCCAAGTGCTGCTTGAAGTCAGGTGATTGGTTGCTGGAGCAGGTGTTTCTGGAGGATTTGGGGGGCACCAGTAACTGTGATTTTGGGAATGCTGGAGAGGCAGAAATTGGAAGGGCAGACCCTTTTGTGGACCCCTGTAGGATGCCCTCCCAGGATGTGAAGGCAGGAGATTCAATAAGCAAAGCACTTTGGCTGCAGGACCCCAAAAGCCAGTAGCCAAGGACCTCAGGTCTACATTCTATTGTCACATGGTACACTGACTGAGCCAGCCCAGAGGAGGACAAGCAGATCTGACAGTGTGAAACAGCCAGAACCCTGCCCCCATGGTGACCATTTATTTATACTCTTTGTGGACAGTGAGCAAATGAGTCAAATCTTTGTAACCTATAGGGTTACCGCTAACTAGTTATATACTTTCCCTTGCATGTCACCCCACTATTTATAACTGTCCTGGGGACAGACTCCATAATGCTTCCAGACTTCCCTTCCCCACAGGCGGTGCTCCTGGGCGCTGGGCACTGGGACAATGGCTGGGCATTTGTCTCCCGAATAAGCTAATTAGAAAGCTACTCTGTGGCCTTTTATTCCCTTATTTAGCTTCCAGGAAGGACGATGTATGAGGCCAGCCTCAAAAGATCCTCTTTGAAAAAATTGGGTAGAGGAAAGCAGAACAAAATTGGAGTAACCTGTATTGTGACTCAGGCTCTGATGTAAAATCAGAGAGCTTTGGTTCCGTGCCAGTTATTTATGAAGCACAGTGTGTGTGTGTGTGTGTGTGTGTGTTGTGTGGGGTGGCTGTACTGCTACAATATCCCTTTTCTTTGCTCAGTGACAGGACCACCTATGAACATTCATTGATAGTTGTTTTTCTCTCAAAACTCCAAAGGGAGAGAGAGAAAGAAGAAAGCCATCAGTTCCTCTTTAAATGAGGGTGGGTAATTCTAAGACTGTGCTGCTCTCGGGAGCCGTGGGGAGGGAAACTCGAGTGCCTTTTCTGGTGAGGAAAGTCCGGAGGAGGCTAATGGGTTTTCAGGTCCCCCTCCCCTTGTCATTCCACCCCCAGGTGCTTGGGAGGCAGGGGAGAGGCTGGGAGCAGGGACCACAGTTTCATTTCCCTGCCCCACACTGCTCTGCAGGAATTGGTGCTGAGTGACAGCTGGGGGGAGGCGAGGACCTTTTCTTAAGTACTGGATGACTTTATACCCAAGAGTCCCAGAAGTAGGTGGTGCTGGAGGCACCCTATGCAGGTGAAATCAGTCACTAAGCCGACGATGCCAGTGGGCGTGGTACAAAGAGAAGAATCCTGCCCTTTTGACTCTTCAAGTTTCTGTGCCTGCTGCTGGAAATGTTGCTTATCTTGTGTGTGTCTCCATCCAGGAGTCTTAGTGCATAGTAGGTAAGCACTTGTACATAGTAGGTAAGCACTGTCCTGCTGAGCTGTCTCCATAGTGCAGGTCACTTCTGTTCAGTTTTGTTTTATCTTTATATTGCTTATATTATCTCTGTGTTTTATTATGTGCACATGTGCATATAACACGTGTAGTTGTGGATGTTAGAGGTTAGCATCCAGTGTCTTTTTATTTTTGTGACAGGGTCTCTCACAACTTGCAGCTCACTGATTCAGCGAGTATCACTGGCCCATGAGCTCAAGGACTCCTGTCTCTGCTTTCACTCCTATCCCAGCTAACCCTGCACCATGGTTTTATATGGATACAAGGGATGGAACTCAGATCCTTGTTCTTGCATGGATGCATTTTACTGACTGGTACCACTCTCCCTGCCCCTGATACAGTCTTAGAAGAAACAGATCAATGTCTATGGGCCAGAGACTAGAGATACAAAATGTTGAGACAGAAGCTTGGCCAAAAGATAGATAGACAGAAGGAGTTGATTGGAATGAGAGCTGCTGGTGCAGGAATCCAGACAAAAGGTTCTGTAGGGCAACCAGGACCCCAGGGGCAGGCATCCTGGTTTTAGTGAGGTTGGTGGATCTGGGAAATGTTTCTTCTATGGGGATATGGCCATACACTGTCAGGCTGACCCTGGACAAATTGTGAGGAGGTAGTTGTGGGGACTCCAGGGAACATGAGAGCTTGCTTTGTAGAGGTATGTAGTAGCATAGATGCACCATTGCTTCCCAAGAGCCAGTGGGGCCCCCACACTTGCTGTCTTACCTTGTTCCCTCCTGCCTGGATTTTTTTTAGTCTTTTCTTCCTTTTCCAGTGCTGGCTGCTGAGGTGGTAATGGAGAGTGGGGGCTTAGTCCTGTATATCCACCAGGCATAGTCCATCTGCTGCCCTGTGTGGTCCCCACAGTGGTTCAGTCATTACAACCAACTATATTTTCCAGCTGAGAAAAGTGAGGCACCAGACTAAGATGGTTCCAGAATGAAGCAGGGCTCTGGTACACTACTATTTTTTTTTTGTTGTTGTTGTTTGTTTTTTGTAAAGCAGAAAGCTGGGAACTGAGTGGGGATATCTCATTGCTATTCTAGAATTTTCTTCCTTCTTGAGTCCATTTTCCCATGTCTGTACCCTTTTTTAGTGCTAGCAGCACAGCCAGTGCTGAAGAGAGCCTCCTTCTGCCTTTGAGGGGCCCCAAGGAGGTGATGGTACTTGGTGCTTCTTGTTTTGTGATCATCCTTAACTCACCTCAACCTAAGAGCTGAACTCCTTTTCTGCCTCCAGAGCATGTTCCCCACAAGGACTGGCTGAGCCATTGTCCTCAAAGCCATGTTCTTCAGGGGTATCCGGCCAGTAGTCAGACAGCCAGACAACATTGATCCAGGTTGGGCGGTTTATGCTATTGGTTCTTGGGAACACTATGAGGGAGAGAGGAACTTGGGCTGGACATGTTGGAAGCTCCCTATGGAAGGTAATTATTGAAGGATCGGATGAGTAGTAATGAAAAGAGGGACTCATTTTTGAGTGTGAGAGCTGTAGGATCAGGGTCTAGGGGATGGAGTGTACGGGAAATAAAATCAATGCAGGATGATGCCCCCAGGATGTGTACAGAAGGGTCAGATAGGAGGATAGAGAAGATTATATGAGTTGTTAGAGTTGTTAGGGGCTGTGCCACATCCTGAAAGGTTCTGAGCTGGGCTCAAAACCCTCCTGCCAGGGGTGTGGGCACAACGATAGACTGAATAGTGAGTTGCCAGGATGATATTACCCATCACTGTCTGGTATAGTAGCTAAGGGGTTAGGATCTAAATTCATATCTTAACTCTGTGGTGTTGCAGTGGTGGGGAGTTTGCTGGATCCCGAGCCTGTTTCTTCAGATGGTAAGAGGAAACTCCCAACCCTCCCTATATCATAGTTCCCAATACCTTTCCCTGCAGGATAACACAGAGTACCCTTCCCTGTGCCATAGTACACAGCATATCTCTTTGAAGCATGGCACCCTAGGGCCCAAGACTTTGGTCTGTATTGCAGTACCTAGCACCCTCCTTCTAGCACAACAACCAAGAAGAATCAAGTACCAGCACCTCCTTGGGGCTCCTTAAAGGCAGAGGCAGGCCCAGTACCCTTATCCTGTAGTGCATACAGAGCTGGACATGCACTGAACCTCACAGCTGCCAGCTGCCACTTTCATTGGAGGATGCCACTTGGAGGACCAAGCTTGGAGGCACATAAGTACTCATGTCACCTATGCATGTGGAGAAGATGGGCTCCTGGTTAGGAGAAAGGTCTCTGGAAGAGTTGAGCGCATGGAGACCTTGCCCTCATTCTCACAGAAAAATAAAATAACATAAAATAAAAAATAGCCAAGCCACCCAGTCATTAAGGCTGGATGAGTCTCAGTGAGGAAGTGAGAGGGAGGGGCCATTCTTGGGAAGGTGGGATTCTCATGGTGGCTTGCTTTGGCCTTCTGGAGACTCCATACCATGAGTCTCTAGATTCAGGGTTGGTCGTCTGGGCATAGCTAATTGGGTGCGGACATTCAAATTGGACAGGTGGAAAGAGCACAAAAATAGACCCATGGGGCCAGGCCAGAGGCTGAAAGGAAGGTCAGGGGGACACATGTTGACCAGGCAGAAAGGTCGCCTGGTGAGGCTCTAGGGAAGGAACCAGCCAGGAGGCTGGCCTGGGACAGATCCAGGCAAGTGACAAGAAGGCTACATCTTGCTCAATGTAAACACAGTTTCCCTTCAAGACCAGAAATAGGGATACTCTATAGAACTTAAAAGATTTTCCAGCCTGTTTCACTGGACTTGGAACAATAAGGTGGTGTTTCCAGCCAGGCACCAGGGGGCACCAACAGTAGGGTGATAGAAGATTGTGCCTGGGAACCTGGACTTGCCCATGAGGAAGCAGTTCCTCCCATCCCAAGGCCTGGTCACAACATACTAGAGTTACATTCTGAACAGAGCCTTAGTGATGCCGAATGAACAACATTCAGGTGACATGTGACATAATATGCACATGGGCACCTGCTATTGTGGAGTCAGCTTGTTGGACATTTTTCTTAAAGGACAAAAAGGTTACTCAGTATCAAGTGAGCGTGAACGTTGGCTTAGATGAAGCTTGTTGCTTTGTGGGATGGTGCCTGTACCGCGGAGTTGTAGGTTCTGCATCTCCCAGCTGCCATGTTCAAGGCCAGTTGTTTGGTGTTCAGCTTGGAGAAGTCCGTATCAATGAGCACCTTGCCTGGGTCACCCAAAAAACAGGGAGGAGCCAAGATCAATTGATCTCTGAAGCCCCTTCCCTGTGGGTAGGTTGGAACTGGAGAAGGCAGTCAGCTCAACTGTCCTGGGCCCTGGCTATGGCCCACCCTTACTGCTGAGTCACCCTAGGGACTGTGACTCAAACTCTCTGAGCCTCAATTTCCCTACTTGTAAAAGGGAATACTGGCATTCACAAGGCCTGTGAGAATCACACTTGGCAGCAGTTGAGTAAATGGCCAGCACAGTGGCTGAAACCTCTCCTCAGGCCTGCACCTGAGCGGCCACCTGCCCACATTCCCAGGAGGTTCTACTAGCAGGGCCTCTTGCTGGGCCTTCCCTCCTTTGTGAGGTTTCTGATTTCAGCAGATCAGAACTTAGCCATTTTTTTTTTCTCTCCTGACTTCCAGCAGGTGAGATATTAATTTCCACACAGCTCCTACACACAGATGCATCTGGAGTTGCTGACAAGGGTGCCATTCTATCTCATGCTGAGAGTGTAGGACTGTTGCTGTGGTTCAGGCCACTGTGTTTGCAGGGGCTCAGAGCTGGAGGCCATTGTTAAGGGGACCCTAGCAAGTCTTCTCTGGGGAGAGCTGGGGACATTTCTGCCTTAGGTAGCATTCTAGCTGCCTGGAATGGCCAAACCCCACCAACCTGGGTGGGCATGGCCCCTGCACAGGCCCTGCTTTGGTGAGAAAGATTATCTTTCAGGACTCCAAGTTCCAGAGAGATTATGGGAGTTATCCAAGAGCACTTAGCATTGTAAGTAGCAGAGGTACAGCAGGTTTCATGGATTTTGGGTTTCTGTCATCCCCCTCCCCTTTTTAATCTTTCTCCCACCATTCTTCTCCAAGCATTCTAGGTTCCAAGGGTGGAAAGGATCTGTGTCCCTGAGGACTAGGAGTCAGCCAGGGTCTCTCCTCATCCTCAGCATACTGCTCTCAGCTGTCTTTTCTTAAAGTGCCCAAGGTTTCATTGCAGACGGGAGCAGGGAGTGCTGCACTGGGCAGCTTTGCAAGGTGGAAGGTGGGGTCTTCATTCTTGCTGGGGGAGGAGGTGGGGGAATGAAGGTGGGTTAAATTGGGAATGTAAATCACTGGTCTGCTGTTTACCTAACACACTCAGGATGCTGGGTTCCATGCCCAGGATGGCAAGAAGACAGCAAATGAGCGAGTGAGCAAGCAAGGAGTGAGCAAGCAAGCTGGACAGACATGGCCTCTTAGGGATTCTTGTTCTTGGCAATGATGACCTTTGTCTTTGATGTCTCTTCTGAAAACCCATGGCCTTGTGACGTTAGGAGCTCCTTTGCTTCCCACTCCTTCTCAGTCCACACTGTTGTCAGGAATCCTGAAAGCCTTCAAGAGTGAAATGCAATGTATGTGATCGGGAGCCAGGCTTTGATGTGGGCTGAGTCTGGAGCTTTCCTCACAGGCAGGTGACATCATAGACAGTGCTTCCATCCCAGCAGCTTGGGAGAGTATGCTGTGGTCTTAAAGCTTCTTTGCTCCTCCATGAGAACAACAGCAAAGCCATCAGGATGGCTCAGTGGATAAAGGCGCTCAGTGCCAAGTCTAAGTTCAAAGCCCAAGACCGACAGGTGGAGGAAGAGACCTGGCTTCTCTAAGTTGTCCTCTGACCTCTACATGTGCTCCCCTATATAAGTCAATACATATAATTAAAGACAACAGGCAAGTGGGTATTACTGTAAAAAGAGACAGAAAGGGAAGGAGATAATGAATATTTCTGAAGGGTCTGTTCCAGGCCTTCACATACCTCATTAATGCCTTGTAACACCTTGTGAGGTGGACATCAATAGCCTCCTTCTAGAAATGCTTCAGAGGGGTATGTGTCTTGCCCAGGATGTTGCAGCTAGAGTCTCAGAGTTGGGACATGAGCACAGGGCAGAGGGGCTGTGGCAGGCTGTGGCAGGCTGTGGCAGGCTGGCTCCTGGTGCTGACTCTTTCTATCTCTTTTCCCTCCCTTCCTTCTTTCTTTCATTCTTCCTTTATTTTAGACAGAATTTCTCTGTGTTGCCTGGCTGTCCTGGATTAAAGACATCACCACCACTAAAGAGTGTGCTCTTTCAAGCCAAAAACCTGTTCGGTCTTCCAGAGCACCACCTTACTCCCTGTCCTCTTATTTTACTCCTCATTGACCCACTCACCTGGCCTTATGCCCCTTGGGTGTGAGGAAGGGTGGCAGAGTGCTGTCAGTAAAATGTAGAGGGTTATGGGGGCTCCTGGAGCTAGCAACAGGAAGGCTGGGCTTGCATGTTCTGCAGGTTTCAGTCCTGACTCTGGCCGTGCGAGTCTCAGTCTCTAGGTTTGCAAGTGGGGACAATGACATTTCTTCCCTGGGAGGATGTGTGTTGTGATGGAGACAAGATACAGTGGGGGCTTTGGGAAGAGCTTGGTGAGTGTCATGTATTACATTGATAATGTCTCATCAAATCAGTCCCAACGCTGCCCTTGTTCCCCAGCCTGAGGACTAGAATGAGTTTCAGTCCTTGTCTCTTCTAGGCAGAGCCATCTGGGCCCTATGTACCTACCCTGCCACTGGTTTTCTGCAGACTCTCCAGGTCTCAGTTCTACTCTGTCACTTGCCAGCTTTAGGAAGTTGCTCCAATGTATTGATTCTCAATGTCCTTGGTCGTTAATAGTAATCTGGCTGTCAGGCTTTGGTGGAAATGGCAGGCGGCTAAAAGTAAGCTTTTGGCCTACATGGAGCGCTTAGTAAGGGTCAGCTGAGATTGTGGATGGCTAATGAGACCGTCTCTGGCTAGGTATGGGCAGGCTTGGCGTCTGGCCATTTACTTTGTCATCTGGAGAATGGAGCAGTGAGCTGGAGCAGTCTCCCTCAGGCCATATTGAGATACTTGTGGTGAACAGATGGAACAGGGGAACCAGAAGAAGATGGTGGTGCTTTGATGGCAGGGTACTGCCTGTCAGTGTGCTCAGTGTCTGCTGGGGGGGAGGGGCTTACAGGTCGAACTGGAAACATGTCCCATGTGTGAAAACCTGTGAAGGCAGTGCAGCTAAGTGGATTTCCTTACTCTCAGGAGACTGCTGGGGAACAGGCAGGCCCTTTGGCCAGCCACCCTCCTTGCTGCCTCCTCCCTGCAGGCCAGTGCTTGGCATGAGGTCTGTTTGTCTCCTGAACCCTCCAAGCAGCAGTGATTTAATTACTATAGTGTAAGGAGCTGTGGCTCAAGGCCTTCTGGCAGAGGGGAAGCAGATTTGTCTTCTCACTGGGAGAATAAAAACTGATGGAAGGAAGAGTAATGACCCTTTCCCTGAAGGTTCCAAGGCTGTTAAACTGCTGGAGAGATTTTTTTGGGGGGGATAAGGAGAGAGGATCAGGCAGAAGTGTGTGGTGGGGGGAATATACTGTTCAATTTCAGGGCCTTTGCTGCTCAATCTTGCCTTCTATGAATAATTTAGCCAAGCTGCCTCTGTTTCCCCAGCAATATGGGGAAAAGCCATCTGTCAGGCACCCACTATGAGCTAGATACAGAGCCCCTGAGAAAGTCCCTAACCAGGCAGGGAATAGGTACTTTTACCTAACCAACAGATTGCTAGTGGCCACCTATGAGTGGCCGGCCAATTATTCTAGGCACAGCACAGTAGGAAAACCCACAGAAGACAAAAGTCTTCCCTTGGGGTCTCACATTTCCATAGCTGAACCCAACAGTAAAGGACATCAGCTAATTATATATTATGTTTGAAGTGCTATGAAGGAAAAGAAAGCTGGGATAGGAGGGCACAGAGTTCCAAGGGGAAGCTAGTCATCTTAAATAAGTGCTCAGAGGAGGTCTTGCTGAGCAGGTGACATTTGGTGAGGATCTGAGGTTGGTGAGCAAGCCAGGCATCCTTGGGGATGGAGGTAGGGGACCAGCAACGTGAACGCCTGGCTCAGGTCAGTTTTTTGACTGCACAGTCTAGATAGTCCTATCCAGTAGAAGCAGAGCAGGAACTATCTTGTCCTTTCATGCTTCCCAGTAGTCATATATTTTAAAAAGTAGAATGCATAAAATTTACGTTAATATTTTCATTTCATGATATTATAGCAAGATATTATAGTTTTAGTGCATAAGCACTATAAAAATTTTCAGTGAGATGTTTTACATCCTGTCTTCTATGCTGTGTCTGGTGTATATGTGACAGCCATCTCAGCCAGACACTAAATCTTCATTGGAAACACTTACCCTGTTTTAGAGACCATAAAATTTATAGTTAAATAAACATGTTGTTGCAAGCATACTTTAGAGTTTTATAATAAATTAATGGTGAATCAGTTTTAAGTTTACAGTTATTTACTTTGGTACTAGGGGTTGAACCCTGGGTTTTACATGTGCTAGGCACATGTTATACTACTGATATACTACTGAGACTTGTACCAGCCATGTCAGTGGGGATTAATGGAACTTGTGACATCCAACAGACACTTCCCAGGAGTGAGGAGCCCCTCGGGTCTGCCTGGTTAAGCCATGGAGAACATGGGGTAAGGAGAGGGGGTTGAGGCTGGCAAGGAGGCAGGACTTTGGGCATGTTACCTGGTGAGAGGGTACCAGGTGAGGGCTCTGAGCAGAGACCAACAAGATGGCTTTGGTTTTAGAGTCAGGCACAGACAGGAAAGCACTGTAAGAGTGTGGGGACACTTCAGGTGAGGCTGGTGCTGATGTAGACCCAGAGTTAGCAGCGAGGTGGTCCTTGCAGGGTTTGGAAGGGTAGGTTTCTGGTGAGGCTGATGAAGGGGGGAGGTGGGTAGTGGGAGAGGGACCCTAGAAACGGTGTGTGTGGTGCCCCAGAGAGACTTGTACTTGTTCTCATACAAGCATGTGAGAGCCGCACTTAGGTTATAGAAGATTCCTGCAAATCTTCTATGATGGTGAGTTCCCTTTGCAATCCAGAGGACAGTTTGTGACAAGGTTGATATCCTTGAAAACAAAACCAAAGCATGGGCATGATGGCTGAATGGGGTATGAATACTCATGGCTGAGCTTATCACCGGAGCCCAGCCCCTGGAACCCACATGGCAGAAGGGGAGAACAGACCCCTGCAAGTTTTCTTGTGACCTCCACATGTGTGCCATGGCATCCATA
This sequence comes from Psammomys obesus, assembly GCF_907164565.1. Lineage (NCBI taxonomy): Eukaryota > Metazoa > Chordata > Mammalia > Rodentia > Muridae > Psammomys > Psammomys obesus. Next base: position 62,171,892 of record NW_026585644.1, read on the forward strand.
AATCCCCAGCCCCACACAATAAATAAATAAGTGTTTAAAAAACACCCCAAACAAGCTGAGTTAAGGGACTAAGGAGATGTTTAGTGAGTAAAGCTCTTACACCACCTGTGTGAGGACTCAACTTTGAACCCATATCAAAATGGATGCAGCAGTGTGTGCCTGTAATACCAGAGCCTCTAAGGCGAGATGGGAGGCAGAGATGGGTATGCAGTTGTGAGCAAAGAGATTCTGTCTCAAACAAGGTGGAAGGTGAGGACCAACACTGAGGGGCCACACCCCAGGACCACACCCATGCCAAGGCACCCCCACCCCATGCAAGAAACAAAATGGCACACACAAACTAAGAACCCAAATCAAATAAGTTATCTGTGCTTACAGCAACACTAGTGTAAACTTCTCAGAGGCCACAGGAAGTTAATAGCCTATTTCTGGGTCAGTCTACATTGGAAGATCAAGTTTCCTTTTTCTGGGCCGACCCAAAAATTTGATGGATGGGATCAGAAGTGACCAGAGACTTGGTTGGTATGTTCAGGAGATGACTGAAATACGATAGACACCATGGATTCCAAATATTCCTAATTCAACTCCATGGGCAGTGGGGGACAGTTTAGTGAGCTTGAAAAGATAGGTTGGAGGTGAGGCCTCGGTGTTGGAGGTGCCAGTCTCGTGCTCACTAGCCAAACGGCTGTGTCCAAAGCCTATGACTCTCCTGGGGACCTGAGGGAGCATGAGGGGATGACCAGAACTGTTTTATTTGTGAGAGAGGTGGGGAAGGGGAGCAGGAATGGCTTTAGAGGTCTTATCTGGATCTCTTGGTATCTGATGAGGGTCTGAGGGTCCTGGCCTGTGGGCCAGCTCCCCTCATTGGTCAGTCAGGTGTGTTGGGTGTGGGCCTTCCTTCCATCCCATTCAGAGTTGGACCCTGCCACTAGTTGACCACGTGACTTTAGTAACTTAATCTTCAGCTCTATTTGCCTATCAGTGGTGCAGGTAAGAGTGAGATTAATGGAGTATGTTAACCTATGGCTCAATCAATGCTGATTCCTTTCTCCTTACACAAGGCACCTCAGCAGTACCACACACAAGCTCCTCTGGCATTTGGGTGGAAAGAGATGGCCTGTCTGGGGATGAGGTGCTGATGAGGAATAAGAGGCAGGGAGAAGGTGACGACAGGGAGATCTGAGGTCTGCCTGGACTGTGAGGCCAGGGTTTCTACCTGAGGACCATCTGCTTTCAGCACATGTATAGCAGAGCCTGGGGACATATTTGGGCCTCACTACCAGGGAAAGGATTTGACAGACATATAACAGGCAGGGGTCAGGGAAGCAAGGCATTACCTGGTTCCAAACAGCAGAAGTCGAGGAAGCTGGCTTATTACAAGGTATGAAATTGCCATCCTAACTACTAGTCTGTCTTCTCTTGGATGCTGGACGAGGATTCAGACTTTGTTTTGTTGAGGGTCTCACTATGTAGACCCTTGCTGGTCCAGAACTTGTTGTGTAAGCCAGGCTGGCCTCAAATCCACAGAGATTTACCTGCCTCTGCCACCTGAGTGCTGGGATTCAAAGTATGTGCTACCACCCCAGACCCTCAGGTTTGAATTTAAGTTTTGAATTCAAGTTCATGCTCCTCTGGAGTTCTTTCTTTGTTCTTAATCTCTTTGTCTTTACATCCTTGGAGGTTTCATCTGTAGATGGGGCTGGGGTGTGAACCACCTGGGAGCCTATGAGAAAGACTTTCCCAGGACCCATGTCTCTGGGAGGGTGTTGAATGCCCTGAAACTTGAGTTACAGAGAGTTGTGAGCTGCCATGTGGTTACTGGGAATTGAACCTGGGTCCTCTGGAAGAACAGCCAGCGCTATTAACCACTGAGCCATCTCTCCAGTCCCACATCTTGGTCTTTTTTGTTGTTTCTGAGAAGGGGTGGAGTTGAAGTCTCTATTTAAGAAAGATGGAATTTTCAGGGCTCTTCTGTGTATATCAATAAGAGGCTCAGCTGCTGGAGTGGCAGATTTCCTGGTCTGGGGAGAAATGGCTGGGGGCCAGCCTAGGTCACGCTAGAAGCTGTCTGATGTTGTATGGATCACTGCTCTTTGGGACCACCTTGGGAAGCAAGTGTACTTAGGCTGAGTTGCGGACCAGCCCCTGGGGATGACAGATCCAGGAGAGGTCTGTGGGCTCTCTACTGGGAGGACCCTCAGTGATGCTTGTTTGCTTGGTGTTGACCCTGGTGACCCTGGGAACACTGAAATGAACAATGTGTGGCTGAGGGGTGTCAGGCTGCAGCAGCTTGGAAGCATGCAGACTGCCATGAGCTCCACACCAGCTACTCCTTCCTAAGGGTGTGCTGTGAATCTGAATGTCTGGAGACATCTCAGACTGGGGCCCAAGTCTGGCTTTCAGGGCTTCATGAGGCAGAAGGGAAAGAGTATCCTGAGCTTGAAGAGACAATTGTGTGTGTGTGTGTGTGGCCTGGTTGCAGAGGTGGGGGTGAGAGGGAAAGGAGCTGAGGGTCCAAATCAGATTGCCAGATGTTCTTAGAGAAGAACAAAGGAGTCAGGTCTCCCTGAGAGCAATAGGAACAGACTAGAAAGGGACAGGAACATAGGGTCTTTGCATACCAGGCTTTGCACACTTGTAGAGGCATGGGGAGCACAGCAGTGCTATAATTACACTTTGGCACAGAGAATAGTAGTAGGAAGAAGCTGGCAGCATGAAGTGAAGGCTTGAACCAGGCTAGAAGCAGTGGGAAAGAAAAAGTGGGAGGTGATAGGAGAGCACCTGTAGGGCACCCTTCTTCTGGCCTGGGATTACTGAGGCTGAGTGAAGGTTGATACAGGTACCATGGCTTGAATAACTCACTATCTTGTTCAAATTCCAGCCCTTCCTTGGAGGACAGGCAGCACTGAGAAAGCAGCCAGGCAGTCTGCTGTCCCAGAGAGAGGGGTGGCAGAGTGCCCATACTAGCCAGCACCAATTCGCACCAGCACTCTGGCTGGGGGCCCTCCTTCTGTAACCTATCAGCGCTAGCTTCCAGCCAGACCTTACGGAGAGGGAGACACCCTCTTCCTGCATGTTTTCAGAGACAGGGGTGGAGTAGCCACAGCATATGGAACCAGCCCCTGTAAGCTTCTTGTAGTAGCCTGGGTAGTGTCTGACTATGCATAGGGCAAGTGGGCAATGGTCAGGGGTCCCTGGGCCTCAGATTGTGTGGGTTTTAGGTGCTCAATGCTCAATCCATGCAGTGCTTGCAAATGAGGCTTCAAGAACATGGGTGGAAGGTTCTTAGCTCAGCAACAGTCACTGCTTTTAATTGTCAAGAAGTGGTGACGTACTGAAGAGAATGGGTGGGGGACGTGAGCTATGGCTGCCATTGAAAAAGAAGAGAGGGATACAGTGGAGATGGCAGCTCTCTCAGGCTGTGGCTCTGGAGGGCTGAAGGAGTGCCAGAGGTCATCCAGTGCAAGCCTGGGGTCACCCCACCTTGGGGTTCATGGAAGATTTTTGTTACCTAACTTGGGACCAGCTTTCAAAATGCCAGCATCCTTACCAGCTGTCTCAGTGCAGTGATGAGAGAGGAGGGCAAATGGAGTCAGCAGGTCAGCTTAGCCTCTGGTCCTGTCTGTGTTACTGTAGACTTTCCTGGTCCCTTGTGCTCCCTCCATAGTCTGTTCCTCAGAGGCTGGCTGGACCTCTTTCCAGGGCTCCAGTTGGAGTCTTGTCCAGTTCATGGCCAGTTCAGAGAAGAAGGAGTCCTGCCTGGTCTGGCCTGCTTGCACTGATGTTCTCTGTCCTCTCAGGTAGACATGGAGGCTACCTGAGGGCCAGTGTCCTGCATGGAGCAGGATGGTGATGCCGCTTTTGGCAGTCCTGAGGGGGATCCCAGGAGATGAGCAGTATGCTGGCAGCAACACAGAGAGGCCATGCAGGTGTGTGGTGAGGTATGGGACAGCGGAGCTGGGTGAGCGGGAGACAGGCCGAAGGGGAGGCCCATATGAGAGCAGAAAGACTACACTCCCTACCCCTGCAGGCAGGGGTGACACTCCAATGCCCTCCTCACAGCCAGTGATGAGGTGAGGTTGTGTCAACAGCCCCAGTGACTTGCAGACTAACCAGCATCCATCCTTCCTTCAGTGAGTACAATAGTCCCAAAGGGCAGTCCCTAAATGCCTTGATTACCCCCAACAGTGGCAGGGGAAGTGGAGTGGGTCTGGAGCAAACTCTCTCTTCTGCTGGGCCCCTTTCCCAAATGCCTGATGGCTGTTTTCTTCTGTAATTTGATCTAACCCTGTGGAAAGTGGCTGCAGCCACCTAAGGGCTATGGTAGATTGGGGACTGGGGTGGATTTGTCTATTCTAGAGGCCATGCTGTCTGCAGAGAAATGAAAAAATGAAGAAAAAAAAAAACCTGAAAGCTGGTCTGCTTTTTACTATGCTCTTGTGAACAAGGTCAGTGATCATTTACTCTTCTCTGGTAGAGGTGGGGTGTAGATGCCCCCCACCCGTCAGGCAAGAATGTGACTAGCTAATGGCCCTACACCCCCAGGTCAACAGAAAGCATCAAGACTGTTCTTGAGTCCTGATCCAGGAGGCCCTGGGTGATTTGAAAGATGAACCCACCTGGGAATGCTTAGATTTGGGAGCCAAGGGACCAGAGAGAGAGAGTACAAGGTCTCCTGTGAGATCAAGGTAGAGGAATTGGTGAGTACATGAAGGAAGCACAGATGGCAGCCAGAGGCTCAGGCTAGGGAGAGGCATTGTCTGGGTTCTTGGTTCTAGGGAGAGGAGAGCATGTCTTCTCTAGCTGGGGCCTGACTAAAGCCAACACAGATGAGTTCTGGAAGACCTCCTACCCAGGGTGCTCTGGGGCTAGTAGGCAGCTTTCTGTTCTCTAACTGGGAAGCAAAGGAATCAAGTGTTTCCTCTGGGTTTGAGGTATCACAGAGCACTGGGGAAGGGCAAGGTTTAAGTTTTTCTGCCTCGAAGAACATCAGCATCTCTGAGGACCACCAGGAGCACTTTAGGGTTGTCCTGCAGTTATTCAAGCAGGGTCCCTTGCAGGACATGGCCGTGTGTGTGTGTGTGTGTGTGTGTGTGTGTGTGTGTGTGTGTGTGTGTTGGGAGCAGTGTTTGGCTCCTTTTCTGGCTGAACTCCTTGGAAGGCCTTGTTCCAGGACATTCAGACCAGAGTCCATTTTGGAAATGTGTCTTACTGCAACTGAATGTGGTAATTGGTTAAGGGGGCTCATGGCCCTGTGTGTTAGGGCCCCAGCAGTGATAGCAGAGACTTCTTTTGGTTCACATGATCACTTCCAAAGGCAGGTGTCCTCCTATTCTCTCAGAACCCATTTGGAACTGGTCGGTAGGCTAAGGGGTGTCCTAAGGGGCTCCTGAGGCTGAGCAACCAGGTTAGGTATAGCCTATAAGCACTTTTCAGAGATGCATGGCACTGGCACCATGTTGGCTGGATACGGAAGTGTTGGCAGGATATAGAGTAGACATAGCAGAGGTTTTATCTGGGTGTTAATTCTGAACAGTTGGTACCAGCTGCCAGAAGAGCTGTGCTGAGAAGGATTCTGAGGTGCCATCTGAGCTCAGCGAGAAAAGTGCCGTGATTGATTTGTGATGTCTGTCAGGGCAAGGAGAGATGGAGGAAAGAGGGGATTTGCTTTTAGTGTTGCAGAAGGGATCCAGGGGTTATAGACTGGCCATTAGTGAACAACTCATACTTCTTTGTATCCCAGTTTCCTTATCCCTAAAAATGGGAGCAACAGACTTATCTTGTATGTAGTAAGATGATAGACTTAAGCATTTTATAAAAAAATGAAAACATGGAGTGTGGATTTCACTGCTTTGGACTCACTCAGGAGCCCAAAGTGACTTCATAGCCATAACATAGTCTTTACTTCTCTGCTTGCTGTGGGAACCACAGAACAGACATTGTGTCAGACACTTGATTGGCATGACCTGTGACCAGGCCTGTGCCAGGCATATGGGACCATGATACATTCTTGGCTAAAGTGTCAAAGAAGTGTTTGGTTATAGTTCTCACTAGTAGTCACTTCATTTATGCCAATGATTCCCCAAATTAAGATTTGGACACTATTTCTGTGTGTAATGAGAAAAGGACAGAAATCTCTCTAGAATTTTTTTCTCTGACTCTCCATTAAAGGTAGCAAAATTGCTTTATAAAGTCTGAAAGCCTGACAAGATCATGTACTAACAATGTATACATTATGCAAATCTGGGCATAGTTACTTACTTTGCATAATAGTTGGGCTGAAGGAGGGCTGGGAAGGGGAAAGGGAAGGAGTGAGGGTACTTGCCCAGATCTGTGTATATTATGGGACTCCATCCACCCCAAGGAGTTTCCCCTTTTCCTGTTCCTACTTGGCCTTTAGATTACTGGTTCTGTTTTTCCCTGATGGCCAGCTACCTGTCCCTCTGTAGTCACCCTCACCTGCCAGACAGTCACCCAGGCAGGCACAACAGGCCTTGTGCTTGCTTCTGGAGCAGAGAGACTTCCCTAAGGCTCATAGTCCTGCTATGGACAGACAGCTTCCTCTGGAGCTGCCCAGGCCACTCTACCTCCTATATCTGTCCTGTTGAAGCATGGGACTTGGGTTAGTAACATCTTGAATTATAATTCTTGCCACTTAGTGACTATTTCTGGGATTCTGTGGAGCAGAGGTGGTAAGGTATCTTAGGGGAACATTCCTCCTGATTAGTCTACATTCTCTCTGGACATATTTGACAATTTCTTTGAAAGGTTTTATGCTCTGGCTATGAGGGGTTTCATTTCAACCTTCTGTTTTTCTCCCCACCTCCTGAGCCCTTTCTAAGTGATCCTCTGTCCTGTACCATCCCACCTCCCCTGCTAATCTCAGGACTTTGGATTTGACAAGAACTAAAATTGAGACCAAGGGTATTTGAGGTTTGGACCCAGTGGCTACTTCCTGGAAACCTGAGGATTTGGAGGGTTCAGGTGTAAGGAGTACTGGGAACCATCTGTGAAGGTCAGGCAGGTGTGGGAGCTGGGGAGCTGGCCTCCCTGTGTGGTGCTGAGGGTGTGTTCTGTGTAGTAGATGGATACAAGAGCCACCTCTGGCAGAGGGTGGACAAGGGGCTAAGTCTGCAAACCGTCTGGGGCTTGGTGTGATCAAAGCTGCCTAAAGCTCCCAGTGCTGGGCCTCTTCCTAGGTTGTATGACTGTGAAGGTAAATAAGCACAGGTTTCCTTGACTGAGTTCCAGCTGTGACTACCTGGCTCTGGTACTCCATGAAATCTCTGAACTTATTGCTCCCATTTTATAGCAGGGTACGGGGAGACTCGGTCTCGTGGCCAGTGAGTGCCCAGCAGTGTTCTAAGGGTGATTTTAAGATTTCAAGGCTCATTCTGTTGAGACTGAGAGTCGGCCCAGCCCTTTGGTGACCAAAGTGTAAGCAGAGGGACAGAAGCAAGGAGAGGGGCTAGAACAGAAAACACAGTGATAGCAACATTAAGGACAGTGGGAGGCCCATGAATGAGCCATGTCAGGGTGTCTGAGTTGGCCTGGACGTTGGTAAATGGAAGCAGTTCCTGGGTGGGGATGACATGGGGTAGCACCATGGGTGAGGGGAGGTGAGCAAGAACTTTGAGCAGGGAAATTCCAGAGCTTGACAGACCCTTTCTGCCCAGATGTTGGGGCGCTCTTAGGTGAGACAGACCTGGAATATTGGCTCCTGTCCTGCTCAGAGGGCCATGGCTGGGGCAGGTAAGGAGTGCTCCCTCTCCTGTTGGCCTGTTTGTTAGGCTGGTGCAATGGCATCTCCTGCCTGGGGTTTGGAGCCATCTGACCAATTTGTGAACTCTTTCTCTCTGGAGTGAGGCTACAGCTCTTCTCACACCCTCTCACAGCCAAGAGTGGGCCCCACAAGCACTGTGAAAGACAGCACTGGACGGATCCTCAAAGACTCTGTGGCCAGGCAGAAGGGGAATCTGAGGCCCAGAAAGGGGAAGTGACTGTCTTCATGTCCCGTAGCCAGTGACATAATAATCAGAGGGGTCCTGGTTTAGAGACCACAGGCATCTTTCCTCATATGCTCCACTTTGGGCTTGTGACATTGCCTCCTGGGAATATCAATGCTCTTGCATGTTTTTCTTTGCACCTGGCCATCCTCTTGGGTTAGGCGGCACTTTGTTCTGGCACTTTCTCATGGTATTGTCAGCAGATGGAGCAGAATCTACTGATTCTACAACAGCCTGGCCGGGCTGTGCACATACTCTGCTCTCTCAGCCTGCACAGACCCTGTGTTCACCCTAGGTGTTCAAGGTCCTCACCCTGCAGGGGCTTGGGTTAGGGTTGGTGGTGGACTGTACAGAGCAGCACCAGGCACGCAGATCTGAGAGACTGAAAGAGATGAGTGTTTAAAGACTGTGCAGCTTTGGGCAGGTGATTTACCCTGTTAATTTTCTTATGAATAAAGCATGTGATAATAACACCTTTTATAGGAGTGCACAAGCCCTGATACATACATACATATACATACATACATACATACATACATACATATCTGTTTGTTTGTTTGTTTTGTTTGTTTTTTTGAGACAGGGTCTTTGCAGTCTTTGCTGGCTTTGAACTCTCTGTGTATACCAGGCTGGCCTTGAATTCACAGAGATCCTCCCACCTCTGCCAGCCCAAGAGCTGGGATTAATACTGTTTGCTAGCTTGCCCAGCCCTTGCTACATTTTGGAATTACCTTTAGGATTAAAAATAACAACAACAACAACAACAAACCAAACTTGATGTAAAGGGAAGACAGAAACAACAAACAAACAACAGCAAAAACCCTTGATGCCTGTCCCAGCACCTACCTTCTGTTCTCATTGGTTGGGAGTGCAGCCAGGGAGCTGGGAATTTCCCAAGCTCATTGGGTTTTTCTAATGTGCAGCAAAGTTTGGGAGCCCCTATCACGTATCTGTTGGTGACTAAAGGGGATAATGTGGCTCCTGGTGGTGATTAGCATTCCTCTCACTGCATTTAATGTGGGCTCTGTTAAGAGAGGGAGGAAGAAAACAAACAAACAAACAAACAAACAAACAAAACAAAGAAAGGGAGGAAGGACAGGAGAGTTTTCACTTTTCCTACTATGTGTTTGTCCTCAGCGGCCAGCCTTTCCCCAGAAAAGTGTGTCCCTCATTCCTGCCACTGTCTCTGTCACTTTAGGGACAGGTTTAGCCTCCCTGATAGCCATCCTGGTTATGATTAGGTTGGATGCACAGAGGGGAGCTGGGATGCGCTCTACTCCGTGGCAAGGTGGTCAGAGAGGCCTGTCCTGAGTCTCCTCCTGTTGGCTTTGAGTCTTCAGGATGGCTGATAGAATCATAAGCAGAAAATGTTTGCTGTACCTTTGAAATGTTCTTTGCTGTTGCCTGGCACCAGCTGAGGCTGTGAAGGAAGGCACATTTCCCCAGACTCTTCTGTTGTCCTGACAGGAAGTTGTGCATCAATGGGCTGACAGGAAGAAAATGGCTCCACTGCTGGAAGAGTCTGATGGGGGCTGAGGGAAACGGTAGAATCCTTTGGTCCACAATGAGGACTCTCTTTCCTCAGGCAATTCCCCTGTTTTATTTTCCTTTCAGTGACAAAGATTAGATCTGGCTAATAAGGAGGTAAGAGAGGGAAGGGAGGGGGGCTCTGTGCAGGTGCTGGTGGCAAGCTGCCCTCAGCTTTAGTCAGTGTCAGTCCTCCCAGGCCCTTGCCTGGGAGGACTGACTGCTAGGTGACTAAGCATTTTGTGATCTCCAATACTTTTCGCTCTATCAACCTTACCTGTGCAGATGCCTTTGATTTCTGTTTCTTTTTAAGCCCTCCTCAACCCCACGGTGAATCTTTTAATAGCATAGGCCTTTTGGATCTCTAACCAATCAGTTGCCAAAGCCTATCCAAAGTACACCCAGAATAGATGCTTTTAATAAAATATATCACCTTTAAGCCAGCATAAACCTGTGAAATTTGTACATTTCTTCTTGGAGCAGCTCTACAAATTTTACAATATTGAAATTACCACCCAGTGACCTTTCAGAAAATACTAGATAAATTGCAAGTGATAAATAGACAAGCTAAATGGACTAAGCACCGTTTCTAGTGAGTGTTGTTCCTGGTGGGCTTTTAGCCTGAGTCTTTGAAATCCTTGACCCTGACCCCCCAACTCCCATCCTATCCAAGCCCAGGGAGTTGCCCTGGGCCTTGCAGGCCTACCTGCTGCCTTGCTCCTGGCAAAGAGTTGATGGCATGGTGCAACTCTGAGAAACAGTTCTGGTCTGTGGCCCGTGGCACCTTGTCCTGGCTGTCTCTGTGCTCTATCATTCAAAAACACTTCCACCTGTGCTCAGAGCCCTCAGCCTGGGGCCCTGGGGGGTGGCTGAGAGCTGCTTCCCTGGACAATGGCAGGAAGCCCCCTGCCTTGCCAAGTGTGAGCTGAGCTGTGGCCTGAGCCTGGTGACACTCCATGCCCAGGCTAGTCCTCAGTCACCTGAGTGTGATGGTGCACTCTGCTTAAGTTGTCGTGTGTACCCCTCTAGTCTCTGCTATGACTCTGCAGTATGGCTACCTTCTTGCTTGCTAGCTGCTGGTCCACAGAGGGTGGGAGCGGGGGTAACATCCTGTGTATGTTTCGTGTAGGGAAAGCCATTTGAGAGGCAATGGTTTGTGAAAACATCACATCAGTGGAACCCTCAGAGGGTCTTCTTGGTCATTCAGTGTTCTTGTGGGTTACTGTGTCTCTTGCACAGGGCAGGGGGCCTTTTGCTTTGCTTCCTAAGGGCTGCTAATTGCAGCTGACTCTGTGGTCGTGGTCATGTATTTATGAGTTCATTTCATGGGTAAGTGAGCTTGGTTGCCAGGCTGGTTGCTTGGCCATCTCCATTTGATGACCCAGGTAAGCATCAGGGAGCTGGTCTTCAGGTCGCTTGGATTCCCATCACTGTTTCCCTGTGAGTTACTATATCACCTGGCTCAGTTTTACCTGAAACCCAACTCTCCTCCCAAGTGGAGAGAGAATTAGAGGTTACAGCATGTCCAGAGCAGTCTGGCCTTTCCACAGGTGAAGCAGTTCCCTGAGGCCCAAGTGGTCAGAATTCACTCCTTTCTTAACTTGACAACTGAGTCTACCAATATTAGTGACTTTTTTTTTTTTTTTTTTGCTCATATCTCAGGCAGAATGCTGGGTTTCTGGAGGAGGTGGAGAGCCAGGAAGATAACAGACACCTGGCTTGTGTGTGTGTGTGTGTGTGTGTGTGTGTGTGTGTGTGTGTGTGTAGTGTGTGTATACACACAGGTCCAGGATCCAGGCACTAGGTCTCACTTCTAGACCTGGGTTCTGCAGCTAGATGACTGTGACCTGGGCCTCAGTGTCCTGGCCTGTAAGATGTGAGGAGCCTGTCCCTGCCCTGAGATGTCATACTCAGCATCTCCCTTTTTGGTGGCCATCTCTTTATTTAGTATTTGTCCCTCTACCTCTTGCCATATGACTCTATCTCCTGGCTTTACCATAACCAGCAGCTGGTGGCAGCTGGAGCCAGAGGGATGACTCTGTTGGGAGGAATGTAGCCCCCTTACTCTGCAGCCTGCTGGCTTTCTCCCTCTGACCCGCCCCAGCATCCTGGGCTCCCACCATTCACACCCTGGGCCCAGCTGGGTTTCTTCATCAAAGTAACCACTTCCTGTGCCTACAATGCTCCACCTGGCCTGCGAGTGACAAGAGGCAGCTGGTTGGTAGCCAGTGACGTCTTTGTGGAGAAATGACAGTGCATTTGGCCCATACTGTCTTTTTTCATTTGCTGACTTGGGTTTTAAAAACTCAGCTGTTGTCTGTAAACTCCTGCCCAGGGAATTACCTCTGAAGGCCTCACTGGCCCAGTGCTCCCTATCCCAATCAAGCGCTCCTCCAGGGCAAGGAGCCCCGGAAGGCTTGCCAAGGCTTTCTGTTTTTCTTGGTCTCTGATCACAGCTGTTAGAGCTAAAAGCTTAAATAATGGATGGTAAACAAATAAGTATCTGTTTAGTCAGTGGGATGGGGAAATTAAGGTGACTCAGTTCTAAATTCCTAAGTGTTACTACCTGGAAGACCATTTATGTGGAGTAACGCACAGCTCCTCTCTCCTTGGGAATCAGCTTTTGTCATCTAGCATTAGGTCTTGTGCAGGGCAAGGGGACAGAAGGACAGAGGAGCTTCTCTCCCTTTCTCCCTACCTCCCTTCTTCCTCCTTCCCTCCCTTCTTCCTCCTTACCTCCTACCTCTGCTGACCAGAGTAGCAGGCCAGGGCCTATGGGACTCTAGCAGTTTTATCTAGACTTCATTCTTTAGCTGGCAATCTTAAAGCATGTTCCTGGAAAACAGAAATAGTGCAAAAGGGAAGCAGTGTGGGGGAGGAGCCTGAGATGAAGGTGGAGGAGAGAGATGGGAGAATTCCCATTAGAGAGTTTGTCTCCAACAGTGCCACAGTTCTCCAAGGCCACAGCCTTGGGCAGCAGGACGAAGAAGGAAGTACGGGTCTGCCTTCTTTCTCAGCTCTGCCCGGCAGGTGCTTCAGTTTTATCATGTTGGTTTGGTAGTTTGTTTGTTTGTTGTTGTTGTTTTTTGAGACAGGGTCTTTCTGTGTGTAACCCTGGCTATCCTGGAGCTCACTGTATAGACCAGGCTGGCCTCAAACTCAAGGTGATCTACCTGCCTCTGTCTCCCTAGTGCTGAGGTTAAAGCCGTACACCACCCTCCTGGCTAGTTTCATCATCTGTAAAGACAGGTTTTGGACGGGGTGATACAGATATTTGCTTAGGTCTGCACTTCTGAGAGTGGTGTGTGAGGCCGATGGACTCAGGGCAGTGAAGCAAATAGAAGGCACTCAGGTGTACACTGGTTTTTCTTGGCTTCTCTTGTTTCAACACCAGGAACTAACTGGTGGGTCCAGTAGGAGCCCTGTCACCGCCTCACTTGAGATAGGTGCCTTCCAGCTGCACTGCTAGATGGTGGAAAGTTCTGGGTCTCCAGGTTTGCATATTTTTCTGATCTGGACACACTATTCTTAGAGTTTCTCAATTGTTTTTCTTTCTGTCAGTGAAGCTTTCAGGACAAAGGGCTCCTGAGTCTGGCACACATACCCTCTGATACACTTGCCTGGCTTCCTGTCACGCCTGACTCCAGGTGCCTGCTGGTCATCCCAAGTACCCAACCGTGGGGCTACTTCAAAGCACACCTCAATGCAGTTCGCACTCACTGACCTACAGAGAAGACTTGACAATGTTTTGGCAACATTGGAAGAATTGGACCTTTCATCGTGTGGCTTTAGCTAATTGCTTAAATGTTCTGGGCCTTTGGTTTTCTATCCATGAGATGGGAGCAACTTGCTCTATCTCTGAAGGAGCAAATAGAAAATTGAGAAAAAACAAAACCAAACAAAACACATAAATAGGAAAATTGTAAGCCGATGTCTAGAACACGGTGTTCAATATCAAATATTTTCTGATTGTTAGCCTTTGACAGCTCACCAGTCCTGTGCTGAGAAATGCAAGCCAGCAAGGGCTAAAGCAAGCTAGGCTCAGACTATAACTGTCCAAAATTGATGTGATAAACTTTAAAGGAGTGACATATAAGTGCAATTAATCCAGGCAAAGTGACACTGCCTTGCTAAAAATAGTGTCTACTAATAATTACTTTGATCTAGCAAATGATGCCTGTCTGTGAGCCTGGCTGGGGCAAGACAGGCAGAGGGTCTGCTAATGCAGTAGAAAACTCCTCTCTTCTACAAGGTAGAGGAGGAGGGAAAGAAGCCCATGTCTCAGGCCTCTGGCAGCAAATGCAGTGCAGATGAGCAGGTATCTGATTCACTGTCAGGGATCATATAATGTTACTATTCATATTAATAACTGTGCCAGGCACAAACTAGGCTATTTGGGTTAACAGCGAGTATGGACATCCTGTGTCTGGTCTGAGCTGTGAGCTCATGGAAACTCTTGATTGTTAGAACGTGTTCACATTCATCTCTGGTCTTCCTCACAACAATCCTGGAAGAAAAAAAAAGAGATTTTGCTATTACTAGTATATATTAAAGACATTAATAGGGCCAAATGGTCCACCTGTAGTTTTTGGACTGGCTTTTTAGGTGGCTGGCCTCCTGAAGGTAGAGGCAGCTGGCTGGGATCAGGGAGCTCTGTGGCCATGGAAACAGACAATGGAGCAGAGGGAGGGCTCAGTCAACCTGGCTTCTGCAGAAGGGGAGCAGGTGTCAGCAAGAGCAGAGTGGCCTTAGCATGGCCTCTATCTGGGGTTTCCACAATCTTGCACATGGATTTAGAAAGCATGGGCTTGGGGTTAGCTGGGCATGGTGGTAGAGGCCTTTGATCCAACACTCAGAGCAGGCAGGGCCTGTGAGTTTAAGGCCAGTCTACATAGTGAGTTACAGTCCAGCCAGGGATGGATACATATATATATGTGTGTGTGTGTGTGTGTATGTATATTTATATGTATATGTATATGGTATAATATATATAGAGAGCAATATATATATATATATATATATATATATATATATATATATATGAGAAAGAGAGAGAGAGAACTTGAGGTTAGAGTCTAGCCCTCCACCTCCCAAGTAACCTTGGGAAAACTTCTGAGCAAGTACTTTACACCTTGGTTTCTCCAATTGTCCAGTGGCAACACCAATTCCTTTTATTTGTTTATTTATTTATTTTAAGACAGCTATCCTTTCTGGGTGGTGGTGGTGCACACCTTTAGTCCCAGAAAAGGCAGGTAGATCTCTGTGAGCTCTAGGCCAGCTTGGTCTACAGATCGAGTTCTAGGACAGCCAGGGCTACACAGAGAAACCCTGTCTCAAAAAACCAAACCAAACAACAACAAAACAACCCCCAAACAAAACCAAAAAACAACTAGCTAGCCCCAGGACCTGCTGGGCAGCAGTTCCTCAGGAGCTCCTTGTGTGTTTGAGATCGGAAGGTCCCCAGAAGCATGGGGGCCTCTTCATGGACCCCAAAGCTGTAGACTGTCTATCATTGCTAGACAGGGTTATATTCAGGCCTGTAGTTCTTTGTTATTTTTTAAAAGTAGTTTATATATTTTAAATTTCATGTGCAATGGTGTTTTATCTGCATGTATATCTGTGTGAGGGTGCTGGAACTGGAGCTCCTTGGACCTGGACTTATAGACAAATGTGAACTGCTATGTGGGTGCTGGGAATTGAACCTGGATCCTCTGGAAGAGCAGCCAGTGCTCTTAACTGGTGAGCCATCTCTTCAGCCCTTGCGGTTCTTTTTAGGGGGTAGGTTAATGACTATCTGACGCTCTGTGGTTAGCTTTCATTCACACTAATGTGTAGATTTGTGGAGGTGGCAACAGGGACACGGGCTACCAAAGCCTAGAGCTTGCTCTGTGACTCTTCACCTTCACTGTGTTTCTGGACCATGGAGTTCTTCAGCCTGGATAGTTTTGCTAAGCCTTGTTTCACTGTGGGGGTTCCAGTTTCCAACATGGTAGATTCTTGAGTATCCCTGATCTTGTCCCTTGGATGTCTGAGGTTTTCTGAAATCGATCATGTAGGCACTCATGAATGTTGGAGGTGCCTTCTTGACTCATCACCTTGGTGATTGAAGATTCTTGTGTCACCATTCTTTGGGAGAGCCATTTTGTCAGGTCCCAGCTGGAAAAGAAGCACACCAGGGATTGCAGGAAGAAAAGCCTCTACCTGCAACTCCTGCTCTCTGTAGAGGCCAGCAGTCATGTGACCTGAAGCTAGCCTTCTGGGCCCTCAGATAAGCTTGCTAGATCTGAGTAGGTGATATGGCATGGATGGCACTCAAAGCAAAAGGTAAGCAGATTGGTAACAGTTTGGTGCCAGAGGAGTTGAGAAAGGGAGTGCATTTATAAAGGTACCGATACCATGTTCAGCCTATTAATAGCCCATGTTTGGACTCCACCACTCTTGTCAACATCATCTATCACACTCAAACAATTGAAAAGCCTTTGCCAAGTGGTTAGGAGTTAACAACTCATGGCTGTGCTGAGCTTCTGAAAACAGAATTTCCACTTCTTATGCAGACTGAAATGTCAGTTGTTCCATGCCAACTGGTTATTTTTCCAGACCATTTCCCTTTATTTATGTTTAAGTGGTTGTGTTTTTAAGTGAAAGAAGGACAGAGAACCTGGAGTAGGTAATTGTTATTTCTCTTGATTTGCCCTTGAATGAGCCATTGGAGAGATAGTCCTTTTCCAGACTTGAAATGAGGACACCCAGATGCTGGGGAGCGGTTGGACAGGACCTTGCCCCTTTTGGGGAGCATTCAGGCTAGTTACAGGAAGGATAGGAGCAGGGAGAAATGCCACCCCAATCCTTGAGAGACTGAAATCTTGTCCCTTTTTGTTTTGAATATGAGCTTGCACGGGAGGGAGCCCTTCTCTGGTCCTCAGTTTCCTTATCTGTAAAATAGGAAAGTTGAGTGAGATGGTCTGAGGCCTGCGGCTGGTGGCAGAGGTGTGCACTGCACTGCGTTAGACACACAGGGCTCATGAGCTTGCTGGCTGGCTGGGGACACTCATGTGCCACAGCAGAGGAAGGAGAAATGGAAGCAGGAGCAGACTGTCTGTCGGAGAAAGAGAAGAACAAGGTGGTAGGCCTGGAGGTGTTTTTTTTCAGACAGGGATCCAGGCTTCTGGAGATAGATGAATTTAAGGACAGCTGGACAGACCACCAGGTGAGCCTGGGAGCTCAAGCCTGGATTCTAAGGTTGCTCTGACACAAGCTGATTTCTGCTAGGGATAAACCAGTTTTCCTATCCTTGGTACCCTTATGTAGAATTTCCAAGGATACCTCCAGATCTGGCATGAATGTGTCCTTAGAAGGGAAACTGTCATAGACACCTATGAGGTTATGGTTGGAGGGGCACTCACAGGACATCGGTTTAGTTCAACACCTAAGAAAACTGAAACTAGATTTCTGAGAAAGTCAGGGCCTTTTCAAGGTGTCTCTCAAAGGCTGTCTGGAGGGGAAGTGAGTTCTCAGCCTCAGAAATGGTCACAGCCTGGAGGACCAACTCTCACACAGGGAACAGGAGGTAAATAGCTATGTGGTTTTTAAGTTGCCACCGATGCCAAGATTCAGGGACTCTATTATCTATGGGTATGATCATGTGTCTGGTGGTATCTCAGTGACTATGCTGATTTCTGCCTCCTGGGGTTCTTTTTTGTATCCCAGAATAGAAGCTCTCGCCTCTATCCAGTATATCATAATCAGAGAACTTTTAAAAAAGTTGGCAGAGATTCTGAGTCAATTGTTCTTGTTGGGGCCAAGGTAACTCCATCCAAGGAGTTACCATCTAGGTGATTGCACCCAGTAGAGTGTCATTCCATGTCCATACTTACTGTGGAGATGAACAGACACGCTCCCCTGCGTTCAGTCCACTTCTGTAGGGTACAGATAGGTTTGTGGTTGATACCCTTCTTTAGCATTCTGGAGCACATTTGTTGTGCTTGTTTTATGTCTGGAAAAGGCCTTGGTGGCTCTCTTTGGCCTTGCTATCAAGCTTCTGGAAGGTCCCATCCTGTTGTGTCTACCTCCCACACAGTGCAGGGCCTGGCACACAGCAAGCATGTAAGTCACATTTGGACTAATTGTCAGTGTTGTCAGTGTAGCAGGAAATGTACAGCAAGCACCACACAGCAGAGACTTCCTGGTTTGCCAGCTCCTCTCTGCCCAGACCTTGTAAAGGAAATCATCTCCTTGATCAGAACTGTGTTTGTGGCCAAAGGGGCAACTTGTGGGATTTAATATTTGGAGAGCTTGGTCTCCAAAGTGACCTTTTCTTGCTGTCCTTGGGGCACCACATAGTGGGACAGTCAGGCACAAGGAGGATCACTGCCTCTTAATTGGTGTTCTGGTCATCATGCTGGCTTCACCAGACAATTCCAGGCCACCCTCTGTTCAGACATAAATGTCCTTGCTATTTTCACTGCATGATGTCCCTCAGACATCAGGTCCCATGTTTTTCTGGAAGTGACAAAGTAGAAGGTCACAGAGAAATGCCCTAGGCCAAACTGACTTTATGTGTTTTAGTTCAAGATGCTGGCTTCCTCCACTCCCTGGCATTTCCTGTCTTCCTTCCCCATGCCTGCCTGGGCCTGGGCTAGACTTGCCAGGACAACCCAGACTCCCAGCCCTGACCTCAGACTGTCATTGTTGCCATGCCACCATGTCACCGAGATTTAATGGCACAGCTGGAGCCTGACTGTGAGGTTTTCTGCAGACCGTATGCTATGAGAGCACAAATCTTAGAGTCAGCCTTGTCCAGGTTCAAATCTTGCCTCTACTTCTTCGTTGCCTCGGGACTGTGCGTAAGTGACAAGTGCTTTTTCAGCCTCAGAACTCTCTCTATAGTGTGGGGCCACACAGTCAGCAAGCATGGGACCCAGGGTGGGCCAGGGAACACATATTAATGTTCCTTTGATCATCCCTCCCCACTTTGCTTCATGAATTTGAGAGTCCAGGATGGAAGGATCTACGTGTTGGAAACATCTCTAAATTTTGCTCCTTCAAACAGTCAGCATTCAGCTATATTTATTGACCCACTAAGTACTGGACAGTATTTCAGATATGATGACATAGAACAAACTTATTAATTAAAAGATGCCACCCGTTGTGGCTGACTTTCTGGCTAGGACGAGCCACGGTGAGTAAAGGGTCGGACATTGTTAAGTGTTAGACCCTAGTTCAGGCTAGCCTGCAAATCCTCAGAAGTTGTAGCCAGAAACCCAGGGGGGAGAGATGCTCTCTAAAGTCTCTGCCTGTGGATGAAACTGCAGGCCGCAGCTCACACTCACGATGCAGGGGCAGTTCAGATGCCTCTCAGTGCCACCTCCTCAGATCATGGTCAGTCTCTGATACTAAAGCCCAGAGGAACCAGGTCTTCTTTCTGTTGGAGCTTCCTGTCCATTTTGACTGTCTCTGCCCTATTTGCCCTCCAGGCCCCCTGGCCACCGTCTTTCTGTCCGTTTTGACATTTGGCTGTGGGTGGGACTAGGGCTGAGGGAAGCTGTACAGAGGATGTAGTATGGCTGTAAATGCTCGGCTTGTGAGCAGGATTCAGACGCAGTACACTGAGGTGGTACGGAGGGACTCTCCAGTGTTTTGCAAGGGCTTATCCTGGAGCACAGGCAGAGCAAATGCTCAGTACTCTGTCTGGTTGAGTGAAGGAGCATGTAGCCTAGTGACTGCCCAAGTGTCTCTGAAGTGCTGAGGACACAAGGCACTGAGGTGGAGCGTGTAACAGAGACCAGCTCAGCTTCTTTGCTCTGGGTGGCAAAAGAAAGGGTGTTTGACTTCAAAAATGTGGAAAAAATAACTTTTTTCTTTTTTTCTTTTTTTCATTTATATCTCATGTGTGTAAAGTGAGAGCAAAGCAGAAACTGGAGACCTTGAGAGGTTAAGGCCCAAAGAGGAGCTGGAAACCCAGGGTTATAATGGATATATCTCCAAGACATGACTTGAACTCTAGCCTTTTGTTGTCCAGTTCTATGTTATAGAGAGAAACAGTGGAATCCTTCTTATTCGTCTCCGCACTAACAGTTGAAACCATCCTTGCTCCATTGAGAAGACAGAGTGGCTGGGCTCTACAGCTGGCAATTTCGTACCTGCACTTTTATTCCTTACAAAGGAAATGTTTGGAATGTTCCTATGAGCCATATGTGTCATGGCCAGTGCATGCCTGATACTATAGGCCATCAAGTACACATAGCTAAACATCAGGGTTTGTTTGAATTCCAGAATCTTCTTTTCCTGGAAGTCTAACTAAAGTCTAAAGAGTAAAGCAGCTTGCACAAGGCTAGGCATTTAATTAGAGGTAGCAGTGACCACTGGCCACACTGTAGGGAAGCCTGACTTTCCGAGCCCTCCTCCTGATGAAGTCCCTGGGGTCTTGATACTCTCTCTCAGATCTGTGAAATGCACACTGCCCATCCCTACCCACTGTGATGGCAGCACCAGAATCTCCTGCTCTCAGGACACAGGCTAGAGTGGGCCTTGAATACTTACAATGGGGCGCAACATCATGCTAACGATGCTGGTAGGGCCAGCATGACCTCAGGTGACCTCATAACCTTGATGACCTCAGGCTATACCTGGGAGGAAGATCAGCTAAGGTCTGATCAGGGAAACATGGTGAAAGTTCAGAAGTCAAAGTCAGGGGAAAGATTCAGGATGGAAGCCAGGGTAAAGGGTCAGGATGGAAGCCAAGGCTAGGTACAGAATGAACGGCCCAGCTAGAGAAGAGAAGCCAGGCCTCCCTGGAGATTAGTAGCCAGGAATGCTGACTTCCCTGCCAGGGGCTGGGGGTGGGGAAACAGGGAAGGAAGGCCTGGCTTAATCTGCATAGCATTAATTAGCAAGAGTGTCTAATTAGGACAGCCATTACAGAGCTACAGTACGAAGCCAGTGCTGAATATCAATCAGTCTTGGAGCCTCTCCATGAAATTGAAGCAAAGGGTTGACCTTATTAAACAAGAAAGATTTCTAACTCAATTATTTCCCAAGTCGAATGCACAAAACAAGGTGATGTCAGGAAGGCACATCAGACCTTAATTCGGGAAGTACAGGTTCTGGATGTTATCACCTCTTTCCCATGGGGCCTTCTAACCAGTGACAGAAGTCATGAATGCGAGCGCTTCGCGCTTACATGCACACCCTTGGAGCTTATTACCTTAGCTGGGAAGGAGCCTGTGCATCCTGTCGCTGAAGACTGTGGTTCAGCACCCCCACATGACTGCATCATTTTTTGCCCCCTTCCCCATGTTCCAAACAATAAAACATATTAAAAACTTCAAAGTCTCTGGGAAGATCTACTGTAATCATTATGATTCTGGAAGCTACAAGGCAAGCCAGGAGAGCAATTTCTACTGCTGGCTCAGAGGCCTGGGAACCACTCTATCACCCTTTGCCTCAGCCTCAGGAAGGAACGGGACACAGCAGCTCTGAGAAGCTTCTCTTTGAATCTGGAGGCCAGTGGGGCCCATTCTCAGGACTACTGGCTCAGAGCCCTCAAACCTGACTTTGCCATTTGTTGGCTTTGCCCTTTGACAAGCTAGGCTTCTTGGAGCCTCAGTTTCCTTGTTTGTGAAAGACAGTCGGTGATGCCTCTCTTGCATGGTAGGTCCCTGGAGTAGCAATAGTGCTTTATTCTAGGCTATTATCAATGGGAAATCACAGACCTGTGAAGGGCTGGCTTGTGTCTGGGAGCAGAACAGGGACCACATGGCGGGAAGATCTCCAGGAATGTGTCTTGATCTCCTGCCCAGCTAGAAGTCTCTCGTGCAGCCCAAGGCTCCACTGAGGTAAGAAGACACACTGTCTCACACAGTACCTAGGACACTGAAGGGCAGGGTAAGTATGGGACACAGAAAAATATGGCAGATAGCTAAACCTCTGAGTTAGTCACATGACCTTGGGAAAGTCACTTCAGCAACTCTCCAATTCCTAGTGTTTATCAGTAAAGCAGAGACATTAGGTTTTATCAGAGGTGAGATGTGTGGTGGGCCTGTTCTGGAGGTAAGCATGTGATCAGTGGTCAATGAAGATTAGCTATAAATAAAGTATTTATGAAGCACCTCTTACATTCAGAACACCAAATAGGTGAAGGGATCATATAGAATAAGTGTGTTTTCGTAAATAGATTGTGGATCAGTAAAACAATAAGGCTGTCTGAAGAGGGTGTGAGTCCCTAAGCCCAGCCCAGGTGACTTAGAGGCCTCCTGGCCTACGTGTATAATTTTCTGCTCAAGCTGAGAATAGTGGCTTTTCCAGCATGACACCAGGAAACAGGCATGAAGTGAAATGGGGTTTCAAAACTGAGGGAAAGCTTAGGTCATTCATGCGCATCACAGGGGTGGACTGGAGGCTTACCATGCTCCTGTGGCCATCTGTGGCAGAATGCACATTACGATAAAGATGCCTCTTTTCCACTGCACAAAAGCCTCTTCCTGGCAGTCCAGAGTTCATATTTTGAAAAATAAACTTTTCAGTTACAAAGTGCTATATTCTCATTATTCATAGTTTGGGAGAGAAGAAAAGTGATAAGAAAACACCCTATAATACAGAAGACTGACATTTTCACAATCTTTTTCTACATGGAAAAAATTTTTTTAAATCATCAAAAATGTGCTTCATATATAGTTTGAGGCTCAAAGCCTTCCAGTTAACATTCTGTCACAAGCTTCCTCCATGTTTTCAGACACTATTTTCATGGCTCTACTAGTCTCAGATAATCTGAGCCATGTGTTATGCTTGAACCTGTAGGACTAGATTAATTTAAAAATGACCCCTATCCCACCCCCATAGAGTGCTGGAGAGTGACCCAGCCGCTAAGAGTACATACTGCTTTTGTAGAGGATCAGAGCTTGGCTCCCAGCAGCCACATTTGGGAGGTTCACAGCTGCCAGTACCCAACTGAGGATCTGACTCCCCCTTCTGGATTCTGTAGGTGCTGCACTCACATGTACCCTCTTACATTCACATTTGAAACTAAAAGTAAAATCTTTATATATAAAAATGCCTCTTCCTCAATGGGATGTGCCCCATGTATTCTGCATGCTGGGCTTATTTCTTTGTTTTTAAAAAGTTCTCAGACTTAGGGGAGAAGGGTTAGCTAGTTGGTCATAGGATTCCTCAC
Source organism: Psammomys obesus (assembly GCF_907164565.1). NCBI lineage: Eukaryota > Metazoa > Chordata > Mammalia > Rodentia > Muridae > Psammomys > Psammomys obesus. The sequence goes on from NW_026585644.1 coordinate 62,194,593, forward strand.
AGCCAGTGACTCAATTTTAAGGCCCCAGATGGAGTGTGTTGGGGCATAGTGGACCTGGCAGGTGCCGCACCATGTAGTGTTTGGTGACTAATCAGTCTGCCCTGTGTCATTGTTGTCACCTGAAGAGTCACATCAGGTGGAAAAGGAGATAATTCAACATTTTAGCAAATAGGAAATGTTCCAGATCTGATTGACTTGTTGACATATTTCCCAGGTGTTAAAAATGAGTTAATGGTTTACTTTTTTTATTGACATGTGATGAGATCTCAAGGATATCCATCAACTTTCCAGTTAGTCCAGGGCACAGCTCTGTCTCCCTGTAGGCTGCTACTGGCCCAGGGGCTGCACCAGTCAAATCCACTGAACAGGTGGAAGCTGCCATTTAATGAACTTTGGAAAGAAACAAAATTGAAGAGGCTTAAAGTAGAGGAGACAGCATCTGGCCCCTGTCCTTTTACCTCTTCCTCTAAAAGTGACAGAAACAGACTTAGATTCTAACTTTAGCTAATTTTTGCCAAGAAAGTGAGTTAGAGGTGGAAGTGTGCCACTGACTGCAAGTCTTCCTAGGGCAGGCGTGACGCTCTCCGCATGCTTCTGGACACTGTGATGAGGACCTTATGGTCAATTCTGGCTAGAAAGCACTATGAGCTGTCCTGGCTCATTCCTGTAGGGAGATTCATCTTGTCCCATAACATAACCCAAGTGTCCCTAAGCTTCCTTTTTTTTTTTTTTTTTTTTTTTTTCCCAGCCCCAGCTAGGTCTGGGGTCAGTATCAAGTAAACTTTCAAGGTTGGAACCTTCTGAAGGGTCAGAACTGTGCTCTGTTTTTCTTGGTGCTTACATTGCATCAGCAAAGCAGCAGGACTCCCGAAGACAACCCTATACGTACAAGCTTAAGGAAGTACTCCAAGTACTCTTCATTCTGAAGAGTGGGGATGGTGCTAAACAGGCCCCGCTCTGGGGATAGAATCCAGGGCCTGTGTGACCTCCACCATTAAGCTATACCCCTAACCTTTCACCACTTTGGGATAGTACAGAACGGAGACATTTCACCACAGCTAAGCCATATAGCATAATTAAATGAGAGTTTGTGCAAGAAGACAAGCTGAAGACTTCTAGTAGGTGGGGTCCTCTCTGTGTATCTCCTAGCATGGACCACACAGTGGAGTGTCTAGCAGGTCCTCAGCAAACAAGAAATGGTTGAAATTGTTGTGAAAAAGTAAATGAATGAGAACTTGGGATGCTGAGGCAGGAAGATAGTGAGTTTATGTAACCAGACCTTATCTCAGAAAACAACAAAACAGGGTCTCAGGAAGATGGTGTCACAGGTAAAAGCAGTGGCTATGCAAGCCTGATGACCTGTGTTCGATTCCTGGGCCTCACATGAAGGTGGAAGGGGAGAATGGACTTCCAAAAGTTGTCTTCTGGCTTCCACACAAGTGTTGTAGTGCATGCTCATGGCTGCTTATCACATATGCACCTCAACAGATAATACAGAAGCAGAAACAAACAAAAGACAAAAGTATGAAGGAATGAACAAAGGAGTTTTCTCCAGTTCTCCCTCAGAGCTAGTTTGTGCCTGTGATAAAATTGGCTTCAGTAACCATATCAGAGAAGAGAGTGATGGAATTGACAGATACAGCAGAGAGAAGCTCCTGTCCTAGCCCAGACCACAAGGGCTGAGTGAGAGCATGGGCATCTGCCAGTCCTGGACTCGAAAATCAAGCTTTCCTCTAATCTACAGTAGTCATATTGGCCCATAGAGCCTTGCTCCATCGGTCCCAAACACCTTTCACCTCTGCCAGTGGTGTCTCCCTGCTTCAGCTCTGCTGTAGTATCATCTGGCAATTAACCATATCTTGTGTTGAAATGTCTTCCATTGTTATCTTAAAACTTTTAGCTGAGACATAATATTTGTACACCCTTATGGGAATTTTGTTAGAGGCTCTGAAACATGTTTTGGTGTGTAATGATCAGAGCGGGCTGATAAACACTCCCATCTCTTTTGTAGGAAGAAGCACTCTTGTCCTTTTCTAGTTATTTTGCCTTGCACCATTGGTGGTTATAACCATAGTTACTCTCTATAAAAAGCTAGAGTTAGTCTTTCTTACCTAATTGTTTTTTGCTCTCTTGTTTTGAGCTGCCATTTAGGTCTGTGTAAGGGAATTTTTCACAAGTGTTCCTGTTTCCTGGAAGAGAGTTGGTCCCAAGTAATGAGCCCAGGATGTCTGAGGCTCTGACTGAATTCTGGCATAAGACACTCATCCTTCTGGGAATGCTATACAGTTGGGGCATACAGAAATGGTGCGTTGTTGATTACCCTTGAGAATAGCACTGTTTCTTTTGGTCTCCTTCAGCTCTCAGACCATGTAGAGAGCCCGCACAGTGGTGATGCCCAGCCCTGTCAGCCACCTTTGCTCAAGGCTGGTCCTGTGTTCCCTTAGGACTGGAGGTAGCTCTCCTTCAGACTCATACCACTCAGGAGTATGGCAAGTCCCAACTAGATGCTCTGACTGAAAGGAGCAAAAAGTACTGGCATCCAACACTTGCTGGGCCAAGTACCTTGATGGACATGCAGCTCTAAGTAGCTGGGGCAGGTTCTGGACCCAGCAGCTAGCCAAAGAACTTATACACAAACTGTAGGCTCTCTAAGCTAGCTGGGCTGAAGCTGCGGGCGCATCCCCTGCTTCGGCCAGAGACCACCAAACCTTCCCGTGCCTACGACCCCTTCCACTCCTTGCTGGTCCCTCAGCCACCCAGTGGCTCTTCTGCTGTCCTTGTCTTCTCTTTCTTGTCTTGATCCAGGAGACAGAGCAGCTACCAGGACATTCTGATTCATTCCTGATGGAGCTCTTCATAGACAGGGATTAGAGGGACCTCAGAATCTTCTGGTTTGTCTTAAAAGAAGATAGAAACACAAGTTTCTATGGACACCCAAACCATATTACAGTGGCACGTGCACATGCGCGCGCGCACACACACACACACACACACACACACACACACACACACGCACGCACGCACACGCACACACACACACGTGAATTGTGTTCATATGACTTATGAGCATGGAGGCAAATAGTCAACACATTGGTAACTAGAATCTCACCAGGTTTCACAGACATAAAACATTGTGTACTGGCGGCATCATTCTGGGAAAGTAAGGATGTTTTCTCATGGAAAGCAAAGGTTCAGAAGGGGCATCCCAGGCTAACGTTATGCTACACCCTGCTCCTAAGGATGGTCCATCCTCTGCCCTACTGTTTCCTGCTACACCTTTCTATGAGGTGCATCTTGCCTGGATCCCCTAACTCTCTTTCCCTCTCTCCTCCAGGATTCCATGTTTTCGTTGGCCCTGAAATGCCTTATCAGCTTATCCACCATCATCCTGCTTGGTTTGATCATCGCCTATCACACAAGGGAAGTCCAGGTATGTCTCCCCTCTACACACACACACTCAAGTGGTAGCCTATCCTTCTGTCTGGGTTGAACCCACCTGCCCTCAACCCAACTTGAGTGATCTCACAAGATGGTGTCTGAAGTCTTCCCTTTCTCTTTGGATCCTCATGGAGGGTGTCTTTGACCTTAGAACAATTGAGACATTATTTTCTCCCAGGTGGCCTCATGAGTGGGGGTCATATGGTTTCATGACTGAGGGCTGTGCTCTCCCATACACATACACACACACACTGCCTCAAACACCATCAGGGAACCTGCATTTCTGAATGTAGGGACTCTACCTCTGAAGATGCCAGGCTGGGAAGTGCCATTTTCTAGAAAGAGTGGATGTGTGGTGTGGTTGAAGGGAGCCTCTGTTTCTGGCTTAAAAGGGGTGACTCAGTACTCTGGGAAATGTTTCCTGAACATCTGGGTATTCTTCCAGGTTGGCTGATATAGAGAGAATGATAAACTTGCACCATGAGAGAAATGCAGGAGCACACTCTGATATCCTCTCCTGGCAGTGAGTCATTGATCCCCCTCCTCCTGCACCCCGGCCTACAGGCTGATCTGCTCACTGCTGACCCAGGTCATCCAAGATATCCAGATGTTTCTGATCATGAGCCTGTGAATCTGGACACTCTCCGGTTCTCTGGTCAGGGGAACACAAACAGAGTCACATCTGGGCAGCAGGAAGAGATTGACAAAGACCAGAATTCAAGCCTCAGAAAGACTAGGGCCAAGTCTAGGGCCACCTCTTCTTGCTGCATGTTTTTGGTTGGTCCCATGACCTTTCTGAGTCTCAGCCTCCTCACCTGGAACAAGGAGGCTTTATTCCAACTTTGCTGAACTACCATGAGGGTGGAACAGGAAAGTGGGGTCTATGTGTACATGCTAGCCAATAATGCTAGTAAACTGTGTCATTGTCCTGATACAGATGTATTGTGGGAAGCCTTCTGGTCCCTGAATGAGGACCAGCCTCTGGCCAAGTGCTGGAGTTGCTGTGGCTGTAAGGGATATAGTGGTTTTAACTCTAGGCCTCTGGGCAGTATGCCAGTCCTCAGGGTGCCAGAGGCTGGACTCTCTACCTTTTACAGTCTTGTATACTTAGATTGGGCTATGCTTTGAGGGCTGAGTACAGAGGTCACTAGGCAACTTTCTTCACAGAGTTCAAGCTAGACAAAACTTCTGGACTCAAACATAGCCCATTGTCCAGCAGATCTCAGAAAGCAGCTAGTAGCATAAGTGAAGATGACCAAAGGCCATGTCAGGACAGGGTCTCTGGAGTCAGCCTCAGCCCAGGTCCATCCTACCTGAAGCCAGCATGGGGGCTCCCAGCACATGGTGGTCCTCCCAGACACCTTTCTTTTCTATTTCTGTATCAGTCTCTGTGAGGGAAGAACAAAATTGCTGATTCTCTTAGGGTCAGTCCCCTTTCCTGCTTTGGGCCTGCAGTTCTGACATAGTTCAACTGCAAAGTGATCCTGGTCTGGGGGCCGGGCCATGCTGCTGGCAGACCATTTAGTCCACCCTCTGCTTAGGACCACTCTCTGTTCTAGCCCTAACCATGCTTTCTGGGTTTCTTATGTTGGCCCAACAGTTTTAGAGAAAAAAAGTGAAATAGGTAACTTTGATTTAAAAAAAATATTATTATTAATTTGCTGTTCTGGGATGGAACTCAGGCTCTGTGTGTGGCAGGCCAGTGCTCTGTCTCTGAGCTACACTCAGCCCCAAGTAGTGGCTTTGACTGCTAGCTCAAATACTTGAGCTTGGATGATCTTGGGATAATAATAGATTCTTCGTTTTCCACACAAAGAATGGAAGTCTCACCACCTACTTTGCTGAATTTTTTCCTTCCTTCCTTCCTTTCTTTCTTTCTTTCTTTCTTTCTTTCTTTCTTTCTTTCTTTCTTTCTTTCTTTCTTTCTTTCATTTTGAGACAGATTTCTCTGTGTAGCCCTGGCTGTCCTATACTTGCTCTGTAGACCAGGCTGGCCTCAAACTCACAGAGATCTGCCTGCCTCTGCCTCCCAGAATACTGGGATTATAGGTGTGTGTCACCATGCCTGGCTCTTTGCTGAATTCTTAAGGGTGTTGAGATGGCACAGAGTAGAGTGTCTCAAGAAATGGAAACTTTACTCCCTTTCCTGTTACATACACAGGTGCCCTCTAACTGCCTTTTTTTAAAAAATTTATTGTATATATTTTTCATTCACCTTACATCCTTGTTGTAGCCCCATCCGTCTGTGCCTTCCAGTCCCACCCTCTTCCCTCCCTGTTTTCCTTCCCCTTTTCCTCAGAAAAGGGGAGCTCCCTTTCCCACCCCAGCTCATCAAGTTGCATCAGGACTGAGGATGTCCTCTTCCCCTGTGGCCTGGCAAGTCAGTCTGGCCTGGGGAAGTGATCAAAAATCTCACAAATGAGTCCTTGTTAGATGCAGTCCCCACTCTTTTTACTAGTGGGCCCACTTGAAGCCTAAGCTGCCCATCTGCTATATCTTTGTAGGTGCACTAGGTCCAATTTGTGCATGGTCCTTGGTTGATGCTTCAGTCTCAGTAAGCCTCTCTGGGCCCTGGTTAGTTGGCTCTGTTGGTCTTCTTGTAGAGATCCTGTCACTTCCAGGTCATTTTCTCTTTCCTCCCACTTTTCCATAAGACTCCCTACGCACCCAATGTTTGGCTACGAGTCTTGGCATCTGTTTTGAGGCGCTGCTGGGTAGAGCCTCTCAAAGGACAACTCTGTCAGGCTCCTGTCTGCACGTTTAGCGGAGTATCGATCATAGTGTCAGGGGTTGGCACTCTGCAGTAAGGTGTGTCTTTTGTTGGGCCAGGCATTGGTTGGGCATTCCTTCAATCTCTGTTTTGTCTGCTCTGTTTTTATCCCTGCACATCTCGTAGGCAAGGTAAATTTTGGGTCAAAGTTTTTGTAGGTGGGTTGGTGTTCCCCTCTCTCTGCTAGGAGACTAGTCTAGTTAGACAGTGTCCTTTAACTTCTAACTGCATCTTGGAATCTGCCAGGTGAGCCATCTGCATGGTCACTAGCATTGCTGCCTACTCCTGGCTTTCCCTCTGTGGTGCCTGGGCTCAGTGCCCACTACCCAGCCCCTCATCATGCTGTACCTACTGGCTTCCAAGGGATATTATCAATGTCTTCACTTCAACAGTCACGTTCTTCCTATAGCTGGCTGTGCTGTCTTTTGTCTCCTTCCAGAAAGGAATGTAAATGGTTTGAGCCCAGAGAGCCAGCAAGAGAGGTGTTCCCATCTGTACTTCATGAGACCAAACTACAGTTTTCTGCATGATGGCTTTCTCTATCACTTCAGAAACAAAGATGTTATTAATGTTTGCATTTCCAGAAACATACAGTGCCTGACAGAGAGCTGGTGTTTGCAGCACATTTTAGAATAGAAGGTACTGGACTGAAGAGCTCTAGTTTCTAAAACTGTATCATTATTTTGCTTTGTGGTCTTGGGCCTCAGTTTCCTTGTCTAGTCATTAGGGTCCTAGACCCCTAGTTTTAAATTGCTCAGTCTAGGTATGGTTGTTCACCTTTCCAGGCCCTGTTTACGGAGTTTATATTGAGGATCTGTGTCCTGTTGTGACTGATAGAGAGTTTCCAGGGAAAACAATGGAAATACTTTCCCTCTGGGTGGGCCAGCTACTGCTGTGAGGGTGGGATGATGGCTGTCCCATCTCCTAGTCTTAGAGGACCACATCCTATCTATGGCCACTCACCTAGCACAAGACCTGCTGGGTTCTATGAGTACTACATTAATGGAGTGACAGTGTACATTTAGAATGTCCCCCTTTTGCTTTGAGGAAAGGAGCCAGCTTTTCTGGAACTTGCTCTCAGCTCCAGTCTTGTCTCTGGAGCAGCAAGAAAAACATCATGATTTTCACATGCTCACTTTTGTTGTTGAAGATGGTCATCCGCCTTTCCTTGGCCTTCATCTTTTATGGTACTTTGGAGTGGGGCTTTGAAAGACTCTGGTACCTTTTATCCCTAGGCCTGTGTATCCAAGAAGGAGAACACAAAAGCTATGCATTTGGGGCTTTCACTGGAAGCCATGCTTGTTCATAGACAATTCACTCTTGTATCATTCTACTTTAGATGCCTTTGGGGTATCCCTGATTTATGCATGAGGCTGTTCTCCTGCCAGCATGCCCTCCCTGCTCTTCATTGCCCATCCAGCTCTGATAGTTATTCAGCAAGAGGTTTATCGAGGCTGCTCTGTGCACAGTTGGTGGGGAGCTTTTCTCCCAAGGCTAGAAACCCTGACATCATCCTTGCTTCTCTCAGAGATTGCTAGCCTCAGCTGTGGCTGGTGTTGTCCTTGAAGGCAGCTCAGTTTGGGTTCAATCCAGGCTGTCACCTTTTGGTGTATGGTTGTATGGGTTTGACCTTACATCCATAAATAAGAACATTTCTTACTATCCTTTTCTCAATTTCTTTTCTGTAAAATCAGAAATAGTGATTGTCCCTATCACAAAGACTGCTGTCCAGGTCAGATTTGTGCATCAGCTTAGCTAAGGCCCTGTGTGCCTGCCCACAGGGAGGAAAGGGTGTCTGTCTTAGTCAGTGTTCTATTGCTGTGAAGAGACACCATGACCAAGGCAACTCTTATAAAAGAAAGCATTTAACTGGGGACTTGCTTACAGTTTCAGAGGCTGAGTCCATTACAGGGTGGGGGTTGTGGCAGCACATTAGTCCCTGGAGCAGTAGCTCTATCCTGATCTGCAGGCAGCAAGCAGAGATGGGGGCGGGTTTGAAACCTCAAAGCTCATGCTCAATGCCACACCTCCTCCAACGAGGCCACACCTCTTAATCCTTCTCAAATAGTCACTCCCTGGTGACTAAGCATTTAAAATATGAGCCTATGGGAAACATTTTTATTCAAACTGCCACAGTGTCCCTAACAGAGGTCATACAATAAACAAAAGCCCTGGGGTGGAAACTGCAATGTCCTTTCAGAATGCTTCAAGGCTAAGGTCTTGGGCAGTTTGGGCAGCTCCACTGTGGAAAAGTGGACAGGCCCCCTGGCACCTGTTTGTCTTGCTAAAGGATTTTGAAAGGCAGCAGCAGGAATCATGAAAGGGTGTCAAGCTAGAGGGATATTTATATTTTAGACATGCTAAAATCTCTGCAGTTGCTTGCAGGTGTTAGAATTGTCAATTTAGAGGCAGGGAGATAGTTAGAAGCTGATTACAACATCAGGGTAAAGGATAGTGATGCCTGACCAGGAGGAGTGCAAGAATGGGGACAGGAGTAGGGAACATATCTAGGAGATGCTGAGCAAATGGAACCGATAAGACTTGGTCCAATTAGGGTGGTTATACTCTCTGCAGGGACAGGGGAGTCTCCCAATTGCTTGGATAACTCAGTGCTAGAGAGTACTATTCATTAAAACTGAAAACACAGAAGCAGGTCAAGGTAGGAATGGTGCTGGGTTCTACTCTGGGTATAGGAGGGGGTTTCTAGCTGCCTCCAGCACAGGAATGTGAGCCAATGATGTAGAGTCCTTAGGAATGGATGTGCCAGGGCAGTGAGATAAAAGAAAGGCACAGGGCAAGATCCCAGAGGAATCTTGACAGGTGATAAGTAGATGGAGGAGGAGGAGCTGCTAGGACATTGAGAAGGGTCAGTTAAAGATGACAAGGAGGGAGGGGGGAAAGGAGCATCACATCTGTCACACGGAGGGCAGGGCTGAAGAGCACACTTTAAATCTGCCTTAAGTTATTCCTTGTTACAACAGTCACTGCGAATGGCAGTATAGGTGAGGGGGGCAGAGATAACAAGCAGGGACAGTGAGCATGGGTGGTCTGCCTCTGTGATCTGGAGAAGCATGTTTAAGGGCTATCAGCAAGCAGCCAGCCAGCCAGCCAGCCAGCCAGCCAGCCAGGGGTTACTGTCTGATCCAGGAGCCTGCAAGAGGGGAAGGGTGCAGTTTCTCCAGGAGGGGTGCCTACGGATAGCAGTGTGGGTTCACATTATGAAGCCCCTGGATAGAAGCTGCAAGAGCCGTCAGTTACAACTTGTGTTATTTCATTAGCTGACTCGGGTGGAACAGGGTTGGTCTGCTTCTGTTTGGAAGTGCTGATCCCCTCAGGATCTAACCTAAGCCTTCGCACACTTCTTTAGTTTTCTCTAACATGACAGAAACAAGGATGGTGGTAAGAGATGAGCCTTTAACTTGAATTTGGATCACAAAGGACCCAAACTAGAGATTTTAATTTATTGGGTATATAAAAGTAGATTATTTTTATTAAATGCCAATAGAGTTTTCAGAAGATAGGGAACTTACTTAAAATTATAGGGCATAAATTATAGACAAGAGGCAGCTCACACTGGAAAAGGCTCACTTACTGTGCGCGGTTGTCCAGGAGATCCAAGCAGCCTTCTGGGTGGTCACAATGTACTGTCACCAGAGCAGGATGTATCACTGGTGCAGACTCTTTGGGGTCCCTTTGCAAAACGGGTCAGTGGCATCTTCCACTGGGAAAGGCAGACAGTTCAGTCTTGCTTTCTGCCTTCCTGTTTCTATAGAAAAGTGGACACAAATCACATTCTGAACTTAGGAGGTGCCTGGCCTTAAGAGGAGGAGTGTGACAGCTGAGGTCTGCACTGGCTTCTCTATATTAGTGAGTCTACCCTCATATAATTTGTAGCACTGAGCCTGCGTGTTTACTCAACAATCATAATGCATTCTAGACTCCTGCCTCTGGGATGTGTTTGACCCACACCTTGAGCCAGCTGGCCCGGGGTCTTAAGCACCACAGGAGGAGGTGTGCCTCCATGTGGGATGAAGGAAGGCAGAGTGGGGCATGTCTCCTAGAGGGTCTGGGTGGATTTTCTGGAGAGGTGATGCTGTGCACTGTAATCATCTGGAGCAGAGACCTTGTATGTCGGAGACAGAGCTGGCCTGGAGTAATTCAGGGGCTATCAGGAGAGGAGGAAGAAGTTGTGCCTTTTGTCCATGGCACTAGCAGCTGTCCACCTTTCTGCAGTCCTGAGGGTGTTCCTGGCTGTCTGACTGTTGCATTTGAAGTGTGGGTTCTGGGGCTGAGGACACAACCCCTGAGCTTGGGCCCCAGCACCCACATACAACCTGGGCTTGGTGTGTTTGTAACCTATCTCCTGGGATCAGGGCACACACACACACACACACACACACACACACACACACACACACACAAAGACACAGATACATGGAGACACACACAAACACACACAAGCACACACACACACACACACACACACACACACTCTCTCTCAATCTCACTGGCAAGCCAAGTTAAGCAAATTTCTGAGCTCCAGTTTCAGAGGGAGACTCTGTCTCAAAGAATAAGGAGGAAAGTGACTGAGGACATCTGTCTTAGTTACAGCTTCTACTGTGGTGATAAGACAACATGATCAAAAGCATCTTGGAAAAGATTTATTTTGTCTGATGGATTATAGTTCATCATCTAAGGAAGTCAGGGCAGGAACTCAAAACAGACACCTGGGTGCAAGAACTAACGCAGAGGCTATGGAAGAATACTGCTTACTAAGTTTGCTCAGGACTACCCATTCACAGAGGGCACCGCCTTCTGTGGGATGGGCCTACCCACATCCACCATCAGTCAAGAAAAATGCACCACAAGCTTGCCCACAGGCCAATCTTGGGGGAACATTTTTTTTCAATTGAGGTTTCCTCTTCCAAAATGACTCTTGCCCATGCCAAGTTGACATAAAAAGCACAAAACCCAATATTGACCCCTGTCCTCCAGATGCATTATAAGGACATGCATAAATACACACACACACACACACACACACACACACACACACACACACACCACATGAAATTAATTGCCAGTTCTGAGTTCCCAGTTCTGCAGACTATGGGTCTACATCTCAGCTTGGCTTGGTCTGAGGACATCAGCTCAGTCCCACTGTGGTCAGCTCAGAGGAGACCAGGCCTCAGGTGATTCTAGCACTGAAGGGGTATCCAGCCTGACAGGGACATGCTACACTGCAGATTCCTCTGCCAAGCTTATGCCCAACTCCTGCTCTGCTTTTGTTGCCCCTCCACTGATAGATCACAGCACATGTGGGGAATGGGAAATGGAGAGTGTGTTCCAGGGGACTCACTGCAGTGCTGCTGGTCCTGGATCAGTGTGTGCTTACAGGGCTGGAGAGAAGGAAGCAAGAGAGAGGAGAGCCTGCCACAGAGGCACACACATGTCTGTGGGCCCAGCATTCAGGAGGAGGCAGGAAGACCAAGAACTGGAGGCTTGGTCTGCAGTGTGAGACCATGTCTCAATAGAAGAAGAAAGGAGAGAGCGAGAGTAAGAGGGCAAGAGGGAGCAAGCAAGGGAGAGAGCACCTGAGAGAACTCAGATAAACCAGAGAGTGAACAGGAATGCAAACGCTTGGGCCTCAGCAGGAGACCTATGCATGTTCTTTGAAGATGGGAGATTCACCAGCTGGAGCTTGGCAGCTGCCTAGGAAATGCTGGTTTCACTGCTCTGGTGTTTTCACAGCCCTGCTGGCTTTACCATCTTTTTACTTTTAGCATGATAATTCCTTCTCTAGAAACTCTTTCTGGCCACCTCAGCCTCTGAGCAAGGTGTCTGTCTAGTCTATGCCTTAGCATTAGCTCTTTGCTTGCTGCTGATAGATTGCTAGCTCTTGTCAGCCCCTCTTCCCTGAATGTGGCCACCATGATGATGGAGACTGTATGTGAGCTAAGAGACATCTATCTGTCTAGAGCATAGTGAGACTCAGAAGCTGGGCTCACGCCTGTAATCCTAGCACTCAGAGAGGCAGAGGCAGGTAGATCTCTGTGAGTTCAAGGCCAACTTGGTTTACAAAGCAAGTCCAGGACAGCCAAGGTTATACAGAGAAATCCTTTCTCAAAACAAAACAAACAAAAAGAGTCCACAGGCTGAACAGTGAGTAAATAAACTAAACAGATAGATAGACCCATTCTCTCTTCCCTTTGTGGAGAAAACTTATCTCCAAAAGGCTGGATGGGTCTATGCCCATAGCACTGGCTTCTGCCCCATGAATTCTGTATCCCAGAGGGCAAGGGTCTCAATCCACTACTCTTGTGAGTTGACCTTGCCCACTGCTGCTCTCTGGCCCTCCCTGCTGTACTCCAGTCAGCCTACTTCAGCCCCAGGACCTGCCATGGTGACCACATCAGTCCTGATGGTCAATTTCTATATGACGCTGTGTCTTTATTCGCTAAAAAATTAAACACATGAGTTTAATCCTTTTGGCTTCCTGACTCTGTTCCAGTCAGCAGGTATAAGGGTACCTATTCTACAATGACTTCTGGGGTGAGGGGGGTAGCCAGACTCCATCTTGGCTTGTCTGTGCTGACTTTCAGTTTTGTCACTGGGAAATGGTGTTCTGAATCACACTGTTTCCCGACAGAGTATGTGTCATGTTCATTAAAGGTATGAGAACCCATATCCTGGGCATGTTGAGACTTGTCCCAGACAGGATGGACAGCTCCAGACTTCCCATGTCCACTTGTTGTATACCGTTGACTCTAGGGTGAATGCTTCTTTAAGTGTGGGAGGGAGTGAATGGGAAGGTGTGTGTGTGTGTGTGTGTTTGCTCTCTCATTTATATGTGTGCATACGGAGGCCAGAGGTTGACATCAGATGTCTTTCTCTATCATTCTCTCCTTTGTTCTTTTGAGTCAGAGTCTTTCATAGTTTCATCTACACTGGCTGGCCAGCAAGTCTCCAGGATCCATCTGTTTTGTTGAGTTACAGTGCATATGGCTGCCACACCCACCTTATATGTGAGGGCCGAGGATCTGAACTCATGTCTTTATGCTTGATGCTTGCACATAGAGAGCCGTCTTCCCAGCCCTGCACATTCCTCTTGTCAAGTCTTCCAAAAGCTTCCTGGGCCCCAGGAGTCTGGGGTGATAGGTCTCTGTCCTAGATCCTGACAGAGCTCCAAGGAAAATTAGTTTGGGGGAGTTATACTTGTAAATGGAAACCGCCTCCTTTTTACTTCTCCCTTCACTGGCTTCAGACAAGCCCCAGCAGTCAGAATCTACCTGAATATAGGTTGCCTTGGAAACCACACACTTGTCTTTACCCTGGGCTATGTGAAGTGAGTAAGCATTGGCTTCGGCAGGGCAAAGCATCACCATACTCTCAAGGAGACTGAGGGAGTATGAAAGGGGCCCAGTATCTCCCCAACCCCAGGGCTCTGGCCCCAGTGAGCTCTGCCTGCTGTGTAGGAATGGGGCCGCCCAGGCTGTCTGGAGTATAGGTCTCTGTAGCTAGACAAGCTGCCATCAGCTCAACTTTATTTGTTTGTGTTTATGAAGTAGATAGATCAGGGCAAATGATCTTTGGGGCTTCTGAGTCAATGAAGGTGTCATAGCTGAGGGACACTTGGTGACTGGAAGAGAAAAAACAGAAGGAAAGTGGATGAGAGCCGTTTGGAGGACAGTGACAGTGTGTGCTTGCTCAGGAGGCTCCTGGTAGGGCCTGTTTGAACAACTTTGTCCTTCTCTTAACAGCTTTGTCTCTTTCCCAGAAACAGAATGGGACACCTGGCTAATGGCCTCAAAGTTGAAATAGAAAGCCATCAAAAAGACAGCTTTTTGGCTCTACTATCTTAAAGTTTAAAGGACACTTCTCAAAAGTCTTTTACAAACACAAACTAAGTCTTTAGGATAATTACAGTAGGTGACCATGTTTTTTCTTCATTCTCAGTTCCAGCCTCCTTTCTGCAGGCTCACGTCATGAAAACTCTATCTCTGACTCTGGTGATTTGCTTGTCTATGACTTTTTCCGCAGTTAATTCATCCTATTTTTGTGTTGTTACTTTGTGTTTGTTTGTTTCTTCACTTGAGTTAAGGGCTTGCAGCTTGTGGGTTTCCTAAGAGCTGATCTGATTTCCAGATGTGTACCACCATACCCAGCTATCTTCCCCCTTGTCCTATTATTTTGAAGATGTTAATATAGGTGTCCTATTTAGGGCTGAGCACTCAATATACATTGGTTCTCAGTATTATGACTCGCTATTAATCTCTGCATTAACTCTAACCACTGCTGAGAGAAGATCCTCTGGCTAAAGTGTAGCACTACTCTAAGGATATAAGCATAAATATTTGGAAGAGAGTTTGACAGCATGTAAAACAACAGAAATAGGTTTCTCTCTAGGGCCTGTGACCTCATGAGCTGTGGACATTGGACCATTTTACAGTACCACACCCAGATTCTTTACTGCGGACCAAGTCTCAAATCTAAGCCCAAGCCTCCATAACCACTGTGCTGCGATCACACTAACGGCACCTGTTGTCTGACAGTCCAGTACTGCAGTATGCAGGGTTACCAGTGATGCGTTTTCTTCCCCAGTGGCCTGGGTGTCATCTTCTGGTATGACAAAAGCTGGTCAGCAGAAAGAAAGTTTTCAAGTTTGCCTGATTTCTCTATGTTCTTCAACCAACGTATGTCGTATTGCCAGCAATTGAGTCTTACCACTTCATTCTGGTGGCAATAGCTTATGTTGTTTTAAGGGACATTGGGGCCTCCCTGACCCCAGAGGGAGGTGTTCTGCACTTGATGCTGAGATTTTTGTTTAACAATCCATGGCTGACAAGTCTGACTATGTAAGGCATAGCTACCATTTTTAAGTGGTGAGCTTTCTTCATAACGGTGGCAATCTTCCATCAGTAATGTACATTCACCCCACAATTCTGTCTGGCCTGCCACAGGTTATCAAACCTCACTTCCTTAAGGTGTGTTTGTGATAGCACCGGGGTTCTATGCACACCCTCCCCGAGGCTGCTCCTTCAGAGCCTTAATAAAGTTTCTGTACAGCAGGAGCACAAGTTTTCTAAACTGGACTAGCAGTAACTGATTCTGAGGGTTTGTGAAATTGGAAGATACTGTAGAATTTTTACTCTCAAGATTTCTATACAATTGTTCTTACATTACGCTGCCAAGAAAATTCTGATAATTCTAGTTTCCTGTTGGGCAAGAATCTAGTAAAATGACATTTTCCCATTCCTAAGAAGAAGGATGGTGAAATCAGCACTGTTCAAATCCTCTAACATAGCAATTGGATTAGGGGGAGATGGGACGTGTCCTTCATTTCTCTCTGGTTTAGAGGATTTGGCATAAGTCAGAAGAAATGATGCCACCCTGACGCCTTCCTGTCAGAGGGGAAGGACGCTCGTGGATAGTGGACCCAGGTTCAGGGTGTGATTTTGACAGGAAATTCACCACTTACAATACAGTTCGATGGCATGAAGGGACATCCACGAGTAACTCAAGGATCACCAGCAGCTGCCATCTCCAGAACTGAGCTCATCACCTTGTATGTAAACTGTGTGCTTTGGTACAAAGTAGATTTGCCTCACACCCTCACTTCAACATGCATCCTCCCTCATGCCAGCCTCTGCCCCTGCTTCCACTCTGTGTAACACCCCCATAACACAGGCTGGGATCCTCTTTCAAGCCTTGCTCTGGCAAGTGGCTTACAACCACATACGTGGCAACAGTGGCAGCACCATGTGTCCAGTCCATTTATCCCTTGTGGGCAAGGGGTTCCATTTATCCTTGACAGCAGTCTTAATTTTTCTTTTCTTTTCTTTTCAAGATTTATTTATTTATTTATTTATTTATTTATTTATTTATTTATTTATTAATTATGTATACAGTGTTCTGTCTGCATGTATGCCTGTAGAACAGAAGAGGACATCTGATCTCACTCACTATAGATGGCCATGATTCACCATGTGGTTGCTGGGAATTGAACTCATAACCTTTGAAAAAGCAGACAATGCTCTTAACCTCTGAGCCATCTCTCCAGTGCCCCAGTCTTAGTTTCATAGCTAAGTCAAGTGAGGCTGAGAGAGGTAGATTACTATTTAAAGTGGCAGATGAGAGGCAGAGCTAGGCTCAAATAGATGATCATCTCCAAACTCCATAGACCTCCTGCTTATCGGCATGTGCGCCTCCAGTCCAGTCCTGCCCTTAATTCCTGTGGTGTCTATAAGCACCAGGGAACATGGGTGAGTCATGGGACTTACCTGATACTCATGAAGCATGATTGTGATGAGGTCCAGGGCTGAAAAGCATCACAGACACCATAGGTCCTACCTTTTAAGCACCTGAGGGTATTGTGAGCCAGACCTCAAGCTCTGCTCTGCTTAGGGCTTGTCCCCCTCTACCTGTTAGAACCTCTTTCTTTTTCTGGTTTCCCTGATATCTTCCCCTTAGGTCCTATGCTTGTCTAAGGATGGGGTCCAGTTCCCTGGGGGAGGAGAAGGTTGCAATGTTGGTGATATGCCCTTGTTTTCCTGCCTTGTTTCCCTTTGCTCTGGGTCCTAGTCTTTCCTGCGGATTCGATGCCTGGCTGAGCCTCATGCAGTCTTGATCTTGTTTGCCTCCTTGCCCCTCTTAGGGGCTGGCACCCATTTCTTGTATCCTACTAGTCCCTGGGCTATCTGCTTTAGCCCAAGGCACTGAAGACCAGGTCTGCTTTAGATGCCATATCCTGGCTTGCTATGATCAGGGCTCTGCACCCTCCTCAGGGCCTCTTCTCACAGTGACTGTTCTTATGCCAGGGATCTGTAACCACAC
The DNA here is from genome assembly GCF_907164565.1 of Psammomys obesus. Lineage (NCBI taxonomy): Eukaryota > Metazoa > Chordata > Mammalia > Rodentia > Muridae > Psammomys > Psammomys obesus. The sequence goes on from NW_026585644.1 coordinate 62,211,634, forward strand.
ACCCAAACCTGCTGAGGGGGCCCAGAACTTCCCAGTAGCCTACTTTTCCAGATAGGGATAGGGTCCTGCCCACTTCTGTTGCTCTGAATAGATGCAGGTAGAGGGGAGGTGGCGCACGGGCACCATGCACCACTGTAAGCTGGGCAGTAGGGAGCCACCTCCTTGCTTTCTTATTCTCTTCACCATGGCTAAATATGGCTTTCACAGCAGCTTATTGGTTCATTAAAATCTGCTGTCTTCATTGAGCTGTTGATTCTTCAGCTGTTCAGCCAGTCCCTCATTCTCTCATCTTTGCTGTAGAGCAGCTTTGGGGGCTGGGGATGGGAAAGCTGCCCCTTTGCTTGCCCTGTTAGATTTCCCTGCATTCCTCTCATCTCGTTCTGCATTTCATTCAGCAGTAAGATATTTGGGGCAGTCCCAGGTTCCATTTCTCACACTCGTGATGAGCCTGTTATAAGAGCCTTGTCCAAATCACTGAGACAGATATGGAACTAGAAACTGAATCTGGGACAGTCATTTCTTTGTTGTTGTTGGACTAATCAGAGGGAGCTGCAATAAAAAACCCAACTATCTGCAAGTCTTTTATCCTAAAAATCAGTGGTCTCCCCTTAGTATCATGCCCCTGCCCACTCCACCTTTCCCCATATACCACGCACATCTGTGAAAAAAACTCATCTCATGTAACCAGTGTTTACTGAGCTAAAGTGCTTGGTGCTGGGAAAGTGCTGCTCTGGGCCTGGGCTCTGGACTGGGTGACACATGACACTGTTTTGTAAGACTGTGTCATAACAATGTTGCCCCAGCAGCCCATGCCACCTGCGAGCGCTGACACATAGCCACATGTCTTGTGGCACCAATATCCCCAATTGCTCCAGTGCAGTAGCTGTGCTTAGCCCTTTCTGCTGACCTGTGACTAAGCTTGCTACAGCCACAAAGCAGGGATCAGTAGCCAGCCATGGTGGAGCCATCTGCCTGGTGCTCAGCCTCCAAACTCAGACCCTGAGGCAGTATGGCACGAGCACACAGGCATGGCATCCAATGTCCCTGACACCTTTCTGCCCACAGACCCCACCCCTTCTCCCAGTTCCTTTCTTGGTGCCACCAGGGTGGGAGCTAAACTCTCTCGAAGATCCCTCTCAGTTTTCTGTGATACTCCATGTTAGAGTGTGCTAGAAGCTGTGGCCATTTGAGAGCAAAGAGGAATTGCCTGGACTGGGTGTGTGTAGGATGGAGGTTGGGAAGGGCAGGCCAGGCAATGTTTGTCTTCCTGCTGTTGTTAGAAATAGCAACTGTTCTCCACCTTGCCTGAGGACTGGACAAAAGGTGATTACTTCCCTCAATACAGAGCTATTGAAGGTCTGCTCAGAGCTAAGCACCACAGGAACAACAAGGCTCCAGCAGAAACAGGCTTGAAATCTAACCTGAGATAAACATCCTGACTGCAGGAACCTGGCGAGCCTTCCCACCAAGGTGGGAGTAAGGATGTCAATCTGGTGCTGAGGAGATGGGTGAGCTCTAGCAGGGGCAGGGAGGCTCCCCTAGGGACAGGAGCTTACCAAGCAGCTGGGAGAGGGAGCTAAGTGGAGCTGTTTTCTTGGTTGACTTATGCCATGTGGTCACTTTTACTCAAGATGAGAGTAAAGTCACATGTGGCTTCCTCCATCCTGATGGTGGGACAGAAGCTAAGATGGTGGCAAGCCACATAGTACTTCTAGGGATGGAAAAGAGACAGATAGGTGTAAGGTGAAGATGGGTGGGGCTAGGCCATACTGGTGAGTCTAAAATGGAAGCAGTCACACACTACTTAGGAGAAGGGTAAGGGATGATTAATCTGACAGAGACAAGGGGAAAGAATGAGAGTTCATCAATAGTGGGAATGGGGTGGGGAGAGAGATACGCATGTAGGAGATTTGGTTCCCTGGTTACAGGCGTCGACCTGGACTTCTAAGTTCAGGACTGTGCTGGTTGAAAACTCTCCTTCATTGGAGATCTCTAAGACTAAAGATGGCAGCCATCATATGCACTTGACTGAGAGTCAGGAGTGACAATTACCGTCTCAGCCTTAGAATCCTGAGAGTCCACATCTCATCAATAGAACACACTCTCCCATGGGTCCTGCAGGAGACCTGGTTTGTCTTGCTCTATCAGAACTTTTCAGATGCTTGGCAGATGCATCCATTAGGCCTTACAGGGACCTTAGGATTTCACAGTTTTCTCTTAATGTCTCAATTACCTCCACCTAAAACCACACCCATCCCCAGCAGCTTTGGGGATCTAACTTCTCTCAAAGGCAAGGCTTTGAATTGGTTCTTGCCTATGCTATCTGAGAATATCAGCAGCGTGGGCTTTTGTGCAACTGTGACATCATCCCAAAGCCAGCTCAAAATGTCTTGTGTGTAGTGGGTAGAGAAAGTGCTCATGTTGGGGTCACATAAGAGAAGGTGTGCTGCCATGTCTGAGCAGGAACTCAGGTCATAGCTGTAGCTGGACCACAGAGCCAGGACCTAGCTCCAACAGCTTGACTCTACTTCTCAGCTTGTCTCCTGCATTTTGTCAGTATGGCCGAGCCTCTTCTTAACTTCTTTATATATTCTCTATCTGTCTGTCTGTCTGTCTGTCTGTCTGTCTGTCTGTATTTCTCTGTCTCTCTTTTGCTTCCATCTTTTCCTTTTTTTTTTTTTTCTTTATTAAAACATGCAATGTTTGTTGCTGTGGCTTGACTGTGTCTGTGTGTGCTTGTGTGTGTGTATGCTTGTTTTTAAAAGCTGGATAACAGGGATGGACTTTACAGCCCATATTTCCTGGCTCTGGAAAAAGAGAGAGGAAGACAGTGAGGGCCAGAATCTCTGAAGCAGAGAACGTTCTGATCTAGGTGTGCTCTGGGGATAAATTGAGTTCTCAAGGTTGCTGCTGTGTTCTAATTGAGCAGGAGTCCTTGGGCACCCACAGTGGGGAGTGACCATGTCATCCCTCCCCTGCTGGCTCAACTTCAGGGATCACGGGAAACCCAACGCTTCTGACTGTCATGCAGAGTTGCAATGACAGCAGCCCTGAGCTGCCACAAGATGTACAGCATTGGATTTCTTCCAGGCCCCTTTCATAAAAACCAAAGCATTTGGCTGGCATATCTCAAAGAGGAAGTGCAGATTTATGGTGTGTACTGCCATGTGCTCATGTTCCTGGGACTAAATCAGGAAGATCTAAAATATTAATTGGGCTTTTATGAAGAAAAAAATGAAATACAGTATAGAGTGGAATATTCTAGATTTAGAATAATGAGTTTGACTGCCAACCCTGATGTTGAGGTTTGCCCTCTGCTGATTTGCTAGCTTTCTCTGAATCTGTTTCTTTCTGTGTATATGAAGTCGGGCATACACCTGTATTATGAGTATGAGCTTAGAATTCCACCAAACCTGGCACCAGGGGCTTTGGTGAGTATATTCTATTTGCCTCTTCCTTGACAAGACCACCCTTTGCTCATGACACAGGGTCCTGCTTTTGCTTGCTGTTGGCTCCTGCTGAAACATTTGATGGATTCAGCCCTTTGATGAGGTCTCTGGAGCCCTTGCTGGCCATAATCAGGGTCTTTTCTTGACTGTGGTCAGCACACTCCCTGGGAGATCCCTTCTTCATCCTTTTTCCACTCCCAGTGTTGAGGGTCATCCTAGGGCTGTAGGGAGCTTCTTGTCATACCTATGGCCCAATTCAGGTCCCAGATACAAGGTTATTGTCACCATGTGGGGCATGCAGCTCTTCAGTCCCCTAAGTACTGGGAACTGGATCTCATTAAAGCTGCTTGGCTAGATATGATGGTGACAGTGAAAGTAATATTGCATTAAGCACAGGGCCACATGCTGCAAACCAGGACCCTGTTTAATCTTCATGTTATCCTCAATTTATTCCCATTCATTTTGTATTTGCTGCTGTACCTTGAATCAACACACATTTATGGGTTGCGAGTCAGAAGTTCAAAACAGCACCAGCTAAAACCTAAACATTGGCAGGGCTGCTCAGGATAATCCATTTGCTTGGCTTTTCCAGCTTCTGGAAGTGGTTTGCCTTCCATCTTTTAGGCCATTAGTGGCTGGTCGAGTTTTCTCATGCTGTGCTACACTGCCACTGTCTCTCCTACTTTACTGTACTGTATTTAAAGGAACTTTGTGATAGCATAGTGCCTATCTGATAGTCCACCTTATATACTAACCATCTCCCTCGGTCTGCATCCTCCACTCTTCTTTGCTGTGGTTTGGAAACAGGACATGAGCATTTGAGAGCTGTTGTTCTGTTTACCACAGCCCCCTTCTTGCAGCTGAGGGAACCAAGGCTTGGGATCCCATGCCCAAGGCTATGTAGCTGCTAACTGGCAGACGAGCTCGAGCTAGATAGAGGTGGTAGATCCAGGAAAGTCTGGAGAAAATGCTTGTGCAGAATAGGTAGTGGCAGTCAGGGGAGAGGAGACAGAAGGAGCCTTAGTTTGCGTCCCTACTCATCCCTGCCCTGCTGAAATACTGCTGGTGGAAGACAGTGGCTCTTCAATTTGGCTGTATACCAGAACCACCTGGGAGCTTTCAAGCACTACCAGAGTTTCGCCCCTAGAGAGTTGGGCTTAATTGCCCTCGGGAGACCCTGAGTTTAGGGGTTTCCCCAGGCTTTCAAGCTAATTCTGGAGTATAGCAGAAACATTGCTTTCAAGTAATCCACAGCCTCAGCTATGCCTCTCACCGTAGTAACTGTATTCAGTATTCTTGGAGTAGGCTGGAGCGGCTCCCATTCGACTCAGGACCCTGAGCAGCAGACCTTGTGCTGGCTTTGTCTCCTTTGTAGTCCTGGCTGCAGGCTGCAGGGCATCACATGCACCCAGAGGAGCCATGACCCTGTTCTTTGTCTGTCTGGTTTCCAGTCCTTCTTGCAGGCTGTCTGCACACCTGTACCAACTTCTCCTCTGTCCGTGCTAGCATCGCTCCTTGAGTTGAAATCCGTTCACTTGGATGGGACAGATTGGAAACCCACTGCCCTGGTTCAAACCTCAGCTCTTTCAGGTGCTGATAGTACTTGGAACAAGTTATTATCCCTCTCTGTACTTCAGTTTCCTCACCTATAAACTCAGGATACAAATAATGTATCAGTGTGAAGATTAATGGTTTTGCAGATGAAGGAGATTACAGCTAAGTGTTTGCTAGTATTAACAGTGGCTTCATCTAGCCTTGTGGGCCCAATTGGTTTCAACAAATATCAATTCTTTACTTAGTGTGAGGTTAGGAAAGGGTAAAGTATCTTCCCTGTCCTGAGATAGCTCACAGTGGAGAAAAAGGTGAATCAGTCAAATCAGACAGCTAATTACAGTACAGCATTCATGGTCAGAACCAGATGGTGGTGAGAAATAAAGGTAGGGAAAGTATGGTGCAGGGGTCATAAGAACCACGGATGTGAAGATGCATCATTAATTCTCAGGCCTAATAAAATCTTAGCGAGTTTTATCTGTGTCTGCACATTTGAACTTGTAGATTATTGTGTCTCATTAAACCTCTTGGACCAGGACTGTGAATTTGGGCAAGTTGTAATAACATGTACTTGCAAATGCAAAGGTGTGAATGGCCCTGAAGACCCACTGTGATGTAGGTGCTTGCTGCAAGAGGACAGTTCCAGGCTCCTCCATAGAAAGAATCCCTTGGAGAGCAGCAGGGACTGATGCAGGTAGACACATTGTGCAGACAAGGCCAGCAATGAGGAGGGGTATGAAAGAAAAATACATAGATGCACAGGGTTAAGAGGGCCTTATGGATGGACAGGGTTCAGGTTGCAAATGGCCAGAATCAGCCAAAAGGTTACCCAGCCTTTTATGAGACTGGGAGGAGGCAGGTCTTAACACGACGACAGCCAGAGGGAAGTCAGGTGTGGTGGGGGTCAGCTTTAGGGGGAAGAGGTGCTTGCAAGGCAGAATGTGGCCTTCCTATCCCCTCTGTCCAAATGGCCAGTGGCTGTACTCATACATCTCTGCTCAGTGTTGGCTGATGCTGCTGGCAGCTGTGGGTGTCTCTGCTAGCTCTGTGAACAGCTATGCACCAACTCTGGGCTGTTCTATGCCCTGGTTCATTTCCCATCCCTGCTTGGTTGAACACACTTAAAAACAGGATCCTGCACTTCTTGGTTCTAGCTGTAAATTATGTTGCTCAGAGGAAGAATTTGTGTGCCTGGGGAGAATGGTGAGATGAACACTAGATAGACTTGTAGGCTTTTCTTGTTTTGAAGAAAATCTCCGTCTGAAGCAGGTGGCTGTTGATGAATGTGTTTGTGTATGCATGGTGCAATAAGGGCTAATAATTACACAAGATCATTACTGAATGGCAATTATCAATTCTGATTGCTGTCTCACAGGTTTTCTTGTCAGATATTGTTCAAACCCTACCTCTGTTGGTGCAGCCTGCATGCTGCTGCTGACCTTCAGCTGAAGCCCCAACAGGATTTCTAGAAACTGTTTGCAGTCACCTGGCACTTGCCCAAGTGTCCACAGATCCACTGGTGTGGCTCACTGGGGATAAGAAGTGGCCCTTCTTTCTGCGTGCTGGAGCCTATAGGATTCTGCAGAGGGAAGAAAAGCCTGAGGCTTTTCTGAGTTGTTCACAAGGCCTTGTCAAGACCAAAGCCCAGAGCACACAGCTGGAGTGGAAATGTTGGCTCCACCCTCAGTGAAAGGCCACCATAGCCTTGACCGGTACAAGTGAAAAGCCCCTTCCAAAGACAGCCTCTCCCTTCCAAATAATCAGGATAAGTCAAAACGTCAAGCATCTAGGAATAAGGCCAGGGAAGAAATTTGTCTTAGCACAACGTAACCAGAGGAAAACTGGCGGAAGCCCTGGGATTGTGGGGTTCTGCCTGCTGCTGGGATCTCCATGCACGCTAGTGATAGCAGGCAGGGCTCAACAGAGATGCTCTGGTTTCCTGGGGTAGAGTCTGACGTATAGGACTAGAGGATTATAACGACTAGATCTAGCTTTCTCTGTAATATTCTAGGTACTATTTTTTGCATTGTATTTGTGGGTTATGAGGTAGCCTCTCTAAAATGTGGTGGTCCGTGCACTATGCACCCAGCCTTGAACTTAGACGTTAAGGTGTGACTGAGCCTCTTCCTTCCTCTACCCACCTTATACTTCCCAGACAGGGGATTCTAGCGCTTCCCCAGGCTCGTTCCTACACACTCTGAGATTTCCTACCTCTTTGCTCTGGAGAGAGCTTCTGAGTGGTGGGAGGTGTCTTTTGCCTCTCTGTGCAGTTTTCCCGAGGTACAATCTTTGTTCCTGCTGACAAGCTAAATAAGTTCATATGACATTTGTCTTCCTCTGGCCCAGAGTCCAAATGGATCTGGATATAAATTTCAGCTGTGCCTTTCACTGGCGATATAACCCCAGGCTAGTGGTTTTAAACCTTTCTACTTCAGCTCCCTCATCGGTAAAGCAGAGTGGTGCTAGTGTCTTCTTTAACAGGTTGCTACAACCAGTAAATAAAGTAACATACTGAGAGCTGTGGATATGGGAGCCATATCATGGCTCCTGTTTCATCCCATTTCTCTAGTCAGGACCTGCTTCTTGGACGGCTATGTCCTTTCGGAGTGTCAGAGCTTCAGGGTCTTCTCAGGAGCCTTTCTCAGGTCCTGCTGCTGTTGGCTAGTGCTGCCAGCTGTGAGAACAGCGGTACCTCTGCCATCTCCCCTTTGTCTCCCCCTGGGTCTTTGCTGTCATGCTAACAGGCAAGTGCACTTAAAAGGAAGTGGCAAAAGCTGCACCTGTTTGAAGTGTACAGCATGTCACTCTTGGAAAGCATTTGTGCTGTGTAATAGATAAGAAAGAGCTAGCTAGTTAAAGAACTTTTTGGGCTAGCTTTTCTTTCAGGGCATGGGAGGAGCATGCCATCCTGGTGTGGGCTGGGGGAAGAATGGATGTGCTCTTCAGAGGTTCCACACAGGCTCTCGGTCTGCGGCTTTCTCATTGATCTATTTCTCTCTAGTGAATAGAAATAGAGAGAGATAGAAAGAGATTTTTTCCCCTAATGATCAGGATAGAAAAGAATAAAAAGTGACTTTAGGGGTATCTTGGGACTTTAGCTGTCATTGTGCTCTGACACTTCATTTCATGATGTAAAGGGCCGACTTCTGTTTTGTAGGATAAATGGTCATCTTGTTAGGGACAACCAGGAAAGAGGCAGAGCTCTGTACTTAATAGCATGCAGCGTGGAGGGGCCTCTCTTGGGTAGGGTGATGGTTTTTCTTTTCTTTTTCTCCCTCAGAGAAACAAGGCTGGTGCCTGAGCCAGCTGGAGCCCAGTACAGCTTAGAATGGCATCCTAATTAGTTGTTTGGAACAAATGTTTCCCGGTGTTACTGGGAAAGGGGACGGAGGTTGCTCAGTGGCCTTGAGCTCTGTCTTGGGCTGACCTGGGGGCTGGTGCCCATGTAGGAGGCTAGGAGGCTGCTGCACTGGTCTGCTTGGGTACAGTGATGCTTTTCACATGTGGGTCCTTCACCCTACCAGGCTGCAACCAGGCCAGCGCTGGAGCGCCCTACAGGGATGGGCAAACACCCCAAATACTCATTTCTTTGGTAAGAGTTTGGGTCAGAAAAATCCCTTGAATTATTTTGAGTCCTGTGCTAGAGAAGGTCAGAGCAAGGCTAGGTGGCTGCCCTGCATGGCTGCTCATTAGCCCAGCATGTGACAGTGCTCTTAAGCCCAGAGTGACTGATACCACTTGCCATCAGTACTGACTGAGCCCAGGGTCATCAGCACAGAGAGCCTGAGCAAAGCTTCTGGTCTCTCCAGGTGTGTAGGTAGGTAGTCCCATGATTTCAGCCCGGGGCTGTTATCTGCCAGGAGCTGAGGCAGGGGATCAGAGAACAGTGACATCCTCCCTTGTTTCAGGTCGAGAGGTTTCTTGTGCTCTATTTTCTACGTGTAAGACTACCAGAGCCATCAGAAGTGGTACGTGACAGCAATGGCTCTGGACTGTCTTAGTCCATCTTTGTTGCTGTAACTAAATACTGTAGATGAAGTAAGTGACAAAGAAGTTTATTTAGCTCACATTTCTGTAGGCTGCAATAAGAGCATGGTGCTGGCTTCTTGCTTAAAGTCTGATAGTTTGGTCTCTTTTCCTCTTTTCATAAAGCCAATAATGCCATCTGGGGCCTCACTCTCATGACTTCATCTCCAGAAGTTCCTGCTTCTAAATATCATTAACACAAATTAAGGAATTAAGGGGTTTTTGTTGTTATTGTTTTTGTTTCTTTTCTTTTTTGGTCGGAGGGTCTCCTGTAGTCCAGGCTAGCCTTGACCTTGCCATGTGGTTGAGGATGACCTTGGTCCTTCTGCTTTCATTTCCCCAGTGCTGGGATTATAGGCACTATAAAGCTGCATTGCCATACCCTGGTCTCATGCGTTGCTGGGGATCAGACAAATCCTGTGCTTTGTGCACATTGGACATGCATTTTATCAGCTGAACTGCAACCTCAGCCCAGGGGGGTGACTTCCTTATTTTTTTTTAAATGATTTATTTATTTTCATTTTATGAGCATTGGTGTTTTGCCTGTATGTATATTTGTGTGAGGATGTCAGATCTTGGAGTTACAGACAGTTGTGAGCAGCTATATGGGTGCTGGAAGAGCAGCCAGTGCTCTTAACCATTGAGCCATCTCTCCAGCCCCAGTGGAATTACTTTTCCAACACACAAACCTTTGGGGAACATTTTCCAGCAGAGCAGAGCGCCAGGTGGTAAAACCAGAGTCTTATGTTTGTCCAGGACCCTGCCATCCTGCAAGCTATTTGTCAAGCATGTGGATAGACTAGTAGGAGGTTCCTGCAGCTCAGGGATGAGCCAGAGATGAGCAAAAGGCAGGATGGGTACATAGCAGCCCACCTCCTCTCAGGACCTGTACCCAGCTCCTCCAGATGATTTGGGTGGCACTACAGAGTTGAAAGATATGCACATTGATGGATCTGCACTTTGGACTTGGCTGTGGTCCTGTTCAGTCAGCTCCATTTGAGAGTCAGAGACAGAGCCCAAGAATACCAAAGGTCTCAGCAGCCATCTCTAGATTATCCTCTGATCGAACTGATGAGGAAGCTGAGGCCCAGAGCAGTGGGAGACCCACTCCAGTCCAGACAACCTTACATGAAGACTTGCTCTGTTCAGCCTCCAGCACTCCAGCTAAGCCATAAGCACTTGCCATTTGAGAGGCTCTGTGCTCCACAAGTCAAAATCAGTCACTTTCACAATTCCAGGCATTGGGGATGCAATAACAAGCAGGATAGATCTGATCCTGTCCTCACAGAACTCCCATTCTGACGGGAGGGCACAGGATAGGCTGTAATGAGGGAGGAATCAAAGCGGCCCGGGTACCCAGGCATGGTGGTGCACACCTGTAGTCCTTAGTACTTAGGAGGTGGAGGCAGGGTCAGGAGTTCAAAGTTATCAACTACACAGTGAATTCAAGGCCATCCTGGGCTAGCTGAGACCCTGACTCAAAAGGAGATTTTTATGTAAATTCTGTTAAGGACAGTGAAGAAAAAAGGAGAATGATGGAAGGGCTGGAGTTTCAAGGGAGGCAGATCTCTTTGAGATGGTAGTTTGGATATCTCAAGATTTATTTCTGTTAATATTATTTCTTTTTCCTGTGTACTGAAGTATTATCTCCCCAGGAAAGTGAGGCTTAGAAAGACTAATCAACCTGCTGGCTGAAAGGGGAACCAGGATATGAATTCTACTTTGCCAGATTACTAAACCCAGGCTTTTTGCCCCCTTCCTTGGCTGTTTCCAATTCAGTTGGCTGAGTTCTGAGTTTTCATGGAAACAAGGTGACTACCAATGTAGTAGAGTGGTAGAGGCCAGTTCTGTGAGTTCACCTCCACTGCTGTGATGCCCCTGTTGTAGGAAAGGGTGAGCTGGATAACCCAGGGGAACAGCTCCCTTCCTTCTGGAACTGGCCCAGGTAGGAATGGGGTGGCAGTGTCCTGGGACCACTTATTTAGGCCACAGTCTATCTACCCCAGGCTTCTTATGAAGCTGGGTAGAGCACCCCCATTTCTGCAGACCCACCAGGTTGGTATACTGGTAAGCCCCCTCCCAAATGTTTTTCTCATTTCCGGTTTCAGTTGTTTTGAATCTACCAGCTTCATTTCATTCATCACCAAAGCAAGGCGTGCAATGGAAAAGACACATCCTGTCTTCCTGTGTGGCCTCATTTCCTGCCTGAGATTGACAAGTGCCGCTGAGGTGTTTTGTACACCTTAGAGAGGGCTGTTGTTCATGTGGCCTGTGAGGCTGCCATACAGACAGTTTCGGGGGCTTGGTCTCCCTAAGGCTCCAGACTGCACACAAAACTCTGGCTGCTTTATGGATAGAGTCAGTTCTATAGTTATGACTTTTCTCACCAGCCACAAATTTGTAACCTGATCATTGTGAGCCTTTGCAGCCTGTGCACCTCAATTTTTCAACCAGTTGAGAATTCCTCTAAACATCCCTGGACCAGTGCAAGTGCATCTCTGTGTTCATGTGCCTGTGCTCATGGCATCCGTGGCTGATGGGAACACTGGGACATGTGGAATGCCTGCTCAACCCTCAGCCTGTTTCTCCTGGGGATGGAAGATGTGCTCTAACTCCATGCTGAAGGGCTGTGGAAAACAGGGGAGGGAAGCAGCTCAAACCTGGAGATGAGGGCAGGAAAAGGGGCCCAGGCTGGGCTCTGTGAGAACTGTGGACTTAGTGGTAAGGCTCTTTGAGCTTCTTGGTTGCTGTGCTCATTGCACATTGGGGTACCTTTAGTAGGTTTTCCTTCCTTCCTTCCTTCTTTTCCTCTTTCTTTTTTTCTTTCCTTCCTTCCTTCCTCCCTTCCTTCCTTCCTTCCTTCCTTCCTTCCTTCCTTCCTTCCTTCCTTCCTTCCTTCCTTCCTTCCTTCTTCTCTTTTGGCAGTGCTCAAGATTAAACCTGGGACCTCGTGTAGCCAAGGAAAGCACTCTGGTGGGTATGTCTCCAGCAACTAAGCATTTTTTTATTGTCACATTCTCCGTCCTACTCATCATCCTCCACTGAGTATCAGGGTACTGTGACAATAGGGGCCTCTTCCTGGTGTTCCTGCTTCATTCTCTTTCTGTGTCATTTCCTCCTGTCTTCACAGCTGGCCAGGCACCAAACAGACTCACACATCTGACCTTGCCTGCAAGTTTCCTGCAGCTACTCACTCATCATACTTACAATAGAGTCTGGACTTCATGGGACAGCATGTCTTACACAGCAAGCCCTACTCAGAAGCCACATCTATGCCACCTTCTCTTTAAATACTCACCAGTCAACGGTGAGGCTCTTTCCAGCATCAGTCCCACATCTCTGGATCTTTGCACATGCCATGTATTCCTTGTTCTCAGTGCTGTCCCTGATCTCCTCAACTTCTGCTTTGTGCACATAGACATCTCCTGTGCCCTTGCCTGCAATGCAACAATATATCCTTTTCTTTATTGAGTCCTTCAAGGGCAGCCCTGACTCCTTGGCCCATGCCTCTTGACTCCTGGTCTCATATAGCACTGGACAGAGTAGGGGCTCAGGGAGTCCTTGCTAAATGAATGGATTCCCTACAACTTCCACAGACTGTTAGACAGCAGTTCACTAGATCTCGGAGCAGAGCCACCACCCTTAAAGAAGCTTCCTTCTATTTGCAGGAACTTGAACCATCTGTGCAGAGGTGGCTTTGAGGTATGACCTGCATATGTCCACAGAGCACTTGTCTAAGTGGATGATTAGATTTTTTTCCCACAGTATCCAGCAGTATAGTTCCAGGGTTCTCTCTCTCTCTCTCTCTCTCTCTCTCTCTCTCTCTCTCTCTTTCTTGGTCCATCTATTCCCCTAGGTAAGACAGCAGGGTTTTGTTTGTTTGTTTGTTTGTTTGTTTTGTTTTGTTTTTGTTGTTGTTGATGTAAAGACAAGGTATGTAGCCCTGGTATGGAGTTTACTATGTAAACCAAAATGACCTAAAACTCACAAAGATCCACTTGGCTTTGCCTCCTGAGTACTGGGAGGATCTCACCTCTTCCAGGTGAGATGCCATCAGTGACATTTCAGAGAATGTTCTGTGAAAATGTGAAAGATCTAACATGATACCTGTATGCTTCAGGTATAGACCCCTTAGGAACCACCCAGTTGTTTGAAGTCCTGTCATACACAGTAAATGAAGAAATGGCCTCCTTTATTACACAGAGCCCTATTCTCAGACCAAGTGAGAAACTGCTCACCACAGGCCGGTGGACAGTGAGTTCCCCTACATCTTCACAGCGACTTGTCATAGGGTTCTTACACTGTGCTCACAAAAGATATAACTAATCTATCCCACCATCCTTCCTAGGTGAGTTCCTGGAGTACCTCAGTGCAAGATGCTCAGCCAGGAGCATTCTGTGCTCTTGTGACTCTGCTCAATCACTGGCCAAGACACATGCTCCCAGGGGCCTCAGTAGCTGAATAAGTCAAAAGAAGAGCAGAAAAGTGATGTTAAAGACAAAAAGGAGAAGATAAGTTGTCTGCTTTGTCCACATTCCAATTACTGTCATCTCAGAGGGCCACTAACCTAAGCAGCTAACAGGCTCACAATAGGCCAGGCTTTGTAGCAGGCACTGCCACAAATTACTGTGGCAAGTAGCATAAGAAGCCTAGAACTGAGTGTCCATTGGAGTGTGAATAGATGCTAGCCTGGCACAGGGGGAAGGGAAGAACATTCTAAGTAGAGGAAACAGTATTCTCGAATGTGTTAGGGAGGAGATGAATGTGACAGCCTGATTGGCTGCCAGTGGAGCTCCTGAGGAGCCCGGGTGGGCGCTGAACTGGAAAAATGATTCCCCTTCATGCCAGCAAAGGGAACACCCTGGGCAGCCATTGGTCTTGTGCCTCCAGCTCCTGGGAGGGCTGGTGTGGCTGAGGACTGAAGGGCCTGTGGAGGAGTAACTGGGAGCCTCAGGTGTGATGGATGGCAGCTGCTCTGCCCTCTGGGGTGTCTGCAAACCATGGGTTCTCACCCCTTGTGGCTCTGTCCAGGTCTGCAGGTCTTTGGCATTTCCTCAACCAGCTAACTTGCTGCTTTGGCTATTCTTGGAGCTATTTTATTGCAGCCATTTTGTATTGTGTTTCTGCCTTACCCACACAGTTGGGCAGTAGCCCTCAGCATCTAAAGTAAGTTACAAGATTTAATATTTTTCCATTGTTAATGATTTATTGACAATTTGAAGTGTTCATTAATCATGCTCACTCAAGGTAATCACTTAATGTGGTATATTACTTTCATCTGAGGTCTGTCTATCCTCCAGACTGATGACTTTGGACTGTATTGGAGTTTTCTACCACTCCTGGTTGCTCTCTTCCTGTGCCCCCTGTATACTGCCCCATTTGTTTGTTTGTTTGCTAAGGTACGGCAAGAACAGCTGGGGTATAGGACGAGGTGTCTGCCTCTTATAGGCATTTGGGCACCTGCCTGGCCAGAGGGCAAGGTGGGTGCTCCCTGCCTGGTTTCCCCACTGGGTGGAAGGAAGGAGGCTACCGCCTAACTAGCTGCTCACGGCACCTCTGCTTGAAGGCTCTGAGTTAGCATTCCCAGTTTGCATGTGTGACACCTCACTTGGCATGTGATTTATTACAGCTCTTTCTTTCTGGAATGAACTGTCCATGTCCATTTGGAAAGATCTGCTTGCAGATGTCTGAGTACAGTTGTTTGAGGTTCTAAGTGTAGCCGAAGCTCACAGACTGGAGAGCTCCCTAAGTCTGGCTGTAACTTAGGACACAGAAGCTGACATTTGCCTGCCATCTGGATGAAGGATGGCATGGATGCAGAGAGCCTTTTGTTTTGTTTTGTTTTATTTTGTTTTTGTTTGTTTGTTTGTTTTCTACATTTCAGAGACAGAACATCCCAGGCAAGGGGCTTCTGTCTTACAAACAACCTGGAGTGGGCTTCAGAATCCATACTAGCCATTCCCCTGCCTTTGTGGTAGGCTTTACCACCGGGTCCACACTTTGTTATGAAAACACTTCCCCGGGAGGAACTTGCCTTGTTTTTGCTTTCTTTCCCCTCCTTCTTTGGGGTTTGGCAGTCTTTCTAGCCAAATCCTTTTCGCCGTAGTTAGAGCCTCTCAGGGATAGTTAAGCTAGAATACAGGATGGTTACAACAAAACATGCAAATTCCCTTTCCTATTTCAGAGATATATGTCCCCTAGACGTTACCTGAATTAACTCATCAGATTGGGATCACCATTCTGGGATTACCCTGGTGTGGACTGCTGCAGAAATCCTTCGAAATTCTCTATCCTCCCCGTGGGGGTAGGGGTGGGGGAGCCCTACCAGCTTCCTGCCTGAACATTCTGGTTCTTTTTATTATTTTGCATTTCTCTGACTGGGTTTTTCTCCTAGCCCACCTCCTTCTGTGCTGCTGAAAGGCTATTTAGTGGCCCCAGTGAAAAGGGAGAGAACTTGGCATGATGGTTAGAGCCTGGCAGAGAAAGGAACAGAGGGAACAAGCTACCGGGGTGCTGCCTGAGTCACCTGATCTCACAGACAGGTGCCCATGAGCCACATCCAGGTTCTCCCCCCCCCCCCCCCGCCCTCATGATTCCACAGTAAGTACCACCCAAGCATTTCACCACAACAGCAATGGCATCTATGCTTCTCCATATTCTCAGTTCTGAACCTCAATGACTTGCCATCCACTGGTCATGAGGCATGTGTCACCTGTCATGCTGGCTTGGTTTTATTTTTTTCCACTTCCAAGGTTTCCTTGGCTAGCTAGAAGGATGCTTTTTCATATGGAATGATAGCAACAAATGAGATTGCTTAGGGTTGGAACCATCCAAAGAATGAGAGTTAGCTCTTCAGGTAGGCGTGTCTTCCCCTTCCAAATCCAGAAAAACAACTGAGAGGTTTCAAGACTTTCCCAGAAACCATAACCCCATTCATGTGGTAACAGACGAGCACAGTAGTTAATGCCATGTACTTTAAGAATGAAGTCTTTCAAGTTGGAGAGAGAGCTCTAGGTTACCTGTAAAATACATACTAGCGCTATTGCTCCACTTGAGAATTTTTAAAAAAACTGGGTGATAGCCCCTTCCTCTCACTGTTCTTTACCATGGCGGCAGCCTGGTAATCCTCCTCCTGCTCTCCTCCTCCCTACTCTCCCTGTTCTCAGACTTGCCTAGTTGTCAGTCTGTGGGGCTTTTTAACCCACATGTTCACAGCCATGAGGTGCTATCTGAACCATGCTCTGGAGGGCAGATACTTGTTGAGCCCTACTATGTGCCAGCTGGAGAATGAGAATGGACTGACTGTGGCTCCCACCCTGTAAAAACTCGTCCCAGGCTGGTCTCAAATTCCATATGTAGCCTGAGATGAGCCTAAATTCCTTACCCTCCTGCCTCCACCTTCTGCGTGCTAGGATTACAGACATATACCACCATGCCAGTTTTGTGAGACCTGTGAGTGATAGACAAGCATTCTACCAAAACTGTATTTCACACAGCTCTTCACCATTTGAAAGTACAGAGTTAGAGGCCACCAATTTTTGAGGGAGTGAGGGGGAATTTTGGATGGTTTGGAGGAAGGAATGGAAAGCTGGGAAGTGACATAGTTATAAAAGAGTACCCTTGGGGAGTTTAGCGATCTCTTTCCCCACAACCCTTAATCCCTAGGTGAAGTGTCATTAAATCAAGAACCCAGAGATGGGAGCCAGCCCTGAGTTACCTGAGAGCTCTGGTGACCACAAAGGTAAACAGAGAGGCAGAGGCTTGACTACAGAGGAAGATGTTATGAGTGAAGCCAGAGTTCCAAGTTATTCAAAAGACTGGGAAGAAAGGAGAGTGGACACCTTCAGAGGCTGAGAAGGCCGGGAAGCACAGCTGCTCAGCCAGGCTGCACACAACCTTGACCTAGTCTCCCAAACTGTGAGGCGACACATGTGTGCTGTTTAGGGCACTGATACTGCGATGATTTGTTGCAGCAGCAATAGGAAGCTGGCACAGACATGCTGGGGAGCCAGAGAAGGGCCAATCCAGCCTAAGTCACTGAGCAGCTGCGTGATTTAGTCTCTTCATGCCTTAGCTTCCTCATCTTTAAATAACAGGGCTCCCACAGAGGTTTGTTAAGGGTACAAAGTTGGTATTTGTAAGTCACCAAATGAATGCCTGGAACCGACAAGTGTACAGTTGTCAGATAAACAAAGCCCAAAGCATCCAGCCAGGCCTGGCTTTATAGGTCTCAGTGGGATGATCTCAAAGGCCTGGGTTGGTGACGTGAGTCTGGCCAAAGTGAGCTGGTGTAGGACGGGGAGGGTGGCTTCATTAAAACGGAGCGTAGGTGCTTGAAGGGATGACCCCTCTTTCCCCTGTCATACCACATCAGGGCCAAGTACATTTGTGAAACTGCATTTTCATGCTGACCAGTCTGCTTTCCTTTGATACACTAATGAGTCTAGTGAATCCTTACTTAGGTCAACCTCACATGTCGTTACCTAACAGGTCTGTGGGGTACTTTAATCACCATGTCCAAGCTCCATCCAGCTCCCTTCGCCCCCTAACCACCAACAGGTATGGGGAGCTTCCATCTGAGGAATGCACAGACAGAGAAGGTACCATGTGGCCCTGGAAGCAGGCCTGGCTCTGGATAAGGAATTCTGGGGTATCCGGACAACTGAAGATAAGTTATGGGGTGAAGTGGCCCTTGGGTTTCCGGCTCTGTGAGGTGGGACTGGGCAGAAACCTCATGTGGGCTGTAGAGAAGGAGTCCTGGTGTGTGGTCCAGGGCAGTAGCAGTTATCGGCACTGTGGCCAGGGCCCCGTATGACAAGTAGCACTACTCTATTCCGTGTGCCATCACCATATGGGCCACCTTCTCAGCCTGAGCCTCACTTCCTGGGAGACAGCCCTAAACTCCTGGCTCAGCGTCGAGTTTCTCTTTAGCCTGGCAGTACTCCATAGAGCCCGGCATTAGAGCTGGCTCAGAGAGGCCCAGGGGCACTGTCTCCTTGGTGACTATGGCTCTGTGGCTTTTTCTAGACCTTCCCCCGGAGGGAAGAAGCAGGGGCAGTGGAGAGTGGTTGGTGACCCCAGTGGCAAGGAGAGGCCCCTCTTTGGAATAGGGAGCCAGCTTCCATGGTACTGGGCAGGCTGGGCACGCTGAGCCCCCTCTAGCTCTCAGGACCTTTAATGGGATGGGCCTGGGAATATATTGCCATTGCTTATTTCTTGTGCGTAGGAAATCTTTTTCCCAGGCTAGTTAGTCTGGAGGAGTTGCAGAGCTTGCCTTGGCGTGCCCTGGGAGTGGCACTGTCCAGCAGAGTGGGGGAAGCCGGAAGCTCTGCAGAAAATAACAGGGCAGGGACCACTGGAAGGATCAATTGCCCTGCAAGAATGGCCAAGCTTAAAATATCTCCAGTAGGTTCCAACAGTGGCCTTCCCCCAGAGACTTCTGCTAAAAAACATTTTATTAACTTTTTAAAATTACAGAAACAATATTGGCTTATTTTAGTGCAGAGGTGTGTTCTAATTATTAGAGGGAAAAAAATCGATAGTTCCCTTAACTCCTGTTCTTACCTCCCCAGGGATGTACAATGGCAACTATGTGATATTAGCCAGAGGGGGTCTGTGCACATGTGTGCATATCCATTCACACTTAATACAAAAGCAGGCCCCCATGTTTGCACATTGAGAGTTGCTTGTATTATATACTGCTGACTTTTAGAAGGGGGAACTCACATTATGCCCACTGCACAATCATTTTCTCTGTTTGCTCAGCAACACACCGAGAACCTTCCCTAAGTCAATATATATAGACCAGCTTCACTTTAAACAGCTGCATAATGTTCCACAGTGTGAGCACCCTGAGTTAGCCGGTTCCCCATGGAGGTATAGTCAGGTTATGTTCTGGATTTTAAAAAATGGTAAACAAGCAGTTCTTTAATGAATATTATTTGATTTCTTTATTTTGTGCACTTCTTTATTTTCTTGCCTTGGGAGAATTAGAGAAACTGTGAGCCAGTGAGGCATTGTTTTTCTTTCCACTCTCATTGATATAGTTAGGAACTTTACTGCTTCTGGATCCATATGGGAAGGCTGTGTTTCTGGAGCTTGTGGCTCTGTGGCCATGTGGAAGTCAGTCCTCAGGACCCAGGGTCAGTGAGGGACTGACAGACAGGAGGCCAAATATCCTTGGTTCTGACAAGAGCCATTCAGGAACAAGCTCAAGAGGGAGGTTGTGGCTGAAAACAGGTGTTTATTAGATGACGGTGTGGACTCTGTTTTCCCAACCTGCTTGTTCTGAGGTCTTGGGAGACCCAAGCTCAGCTTTGGGTTAGAGAAGCAACAGTCATCTTCTTGAGGGACCATTGTGAGGGATGAATGAGTGAACACACACCTAGTACTGTAGGAAAGCAAGAGTAGACTCGAGAGATCTACAACACAGCAGAATGACTGTAGCTCACAGCAACCTGTTATGTATTCTGGGAAGCTCTGGACATAGGGCGCCATGCGTAAGCAAATGGTAGGGGCACTGGGAAGATGGCTCAGCAGTCAAGAGCACTGTTTACTTTCCCAGAGGCCCTGAGTTTGGATCTCAGTACCCACCTGGAAGCTCACAATTGTCTATAACTGTTTAGTCCCATGGGGTCTGATGTCCTCCCCTGGTGTGCAGACATACAGACAAAACACCCATATACAAACATAAATCAATCTTACAAAAAAAAAGTGGCAGAGATGAAAAGCTAAGTCCCTCTAATGGTCAGAACATGTGAATTAAAGTATTGCACTGTGGCCCCATAAAGATACAGTTACTACATGTTAATTAGAAAGAGACAACGGAAAGTTCTTAGAATTGTGTGAATGGAATGAGCAAGTGGTCAGCTGCTCCCTGGGAGACCAGTAAGTGCCCCCTGGGGCACATGCTGAGAGTCCTCTCTGTTTGATTATTTTTAATTTTTAAAAATTGCATACAAATTTATGTACATGTTTAGCTATTCATTTGTATGTACATATAGGCATGTACATACCTCAGTAGATATGTGGAAATCACAGATCCACTTCCAGGAGTGCTCTCTCCTTCCACCGTGTGGGTTCTGGAGACTGTATTTAGGTCATCCATCAGACAGGTATCTTTGTATCTATCAATCATCTATCTATCTATCTATCTATCTATCTATCTATCTATCTATCTATCTATCTACCTATTTATCTATTACCTATCAATAATCTACTATCTATCTATCTATCTATCACCTGTCTATCTATGTACCTATCAATCATCTATCTATTTACCTGCATATCAATAACCTATCATCTATCGATCTAATCTATCTATCTATCTATCTATCTATCTATCTATCTATCATCTATCTATCTCAGGGTCTCCTGTGGCCTAAGCTGCCCAATCCTTCCTCATGCCTTTGGTTTATTTATTTTTGGTAGGGCCTCATGTAGTTCAAGCTGGGCTTGTACTCTGCATTTGCTGAGGATGACCCTGTTGTCCTGATCCTCTTATGTTTGCTTCCCAAAGGCTGAAACCATAGGTTTTCCACATCTGGTTTCTTCTTCTTTTTTTGGAGACAGCATATTCTCTATAGTTCAGGCTGGCCTTGAACTAGCTCACTAGTGCTGGCATTACAAGCTGAGGCCACTGCAGCTGGTCCTTGACAGTGAGCTGAAGGACACTTTAGATGGCTCACAACTCCCACTAGGTCCTGCTTTCAGCTCCCAAAGGTGCTCAAGGATTTCAACTCTCTTGATTTTAGTTGCTGAAAACATCCTTTAAGCCATGGCTGAAGACTCTCCAAATAGTAAATAGGTTGGATTACTAGCCTGGCAGCTGGTGTTCAACTCTCCCAAAGATCCTTTCTTGTATCAAGCCAAGATAGAAACTTAGAAAATTCCTGTTTGGAATCTCTGCTTTCCCCAGAAATCACAGGTGCCAGAAGCTGCCACTCTCAAAGCAGAAAGAGCTGGAAACATACCAGCTTGGTCCAAGATGGGCATATACCAGGAGGTCACCAAACCCCCGGATAGCTTGGGCTGGGTGCAGTGGTGGAGAATGGGGATGTACACGGGAGTGGACTTTAAAATAGTCTAGGTCTGCCTTTCCTTAACTGTATGACTGTTTTTGAATTCCCACATTTTTCTGAGCCTCAATTTCCCTGTCTGTATAATGGGACTAATGATACTTTTGGAACCCTGTTTCTTATGGAATGAACTGGTCCTATAAATCACATAGCTTAGGGTCTGGCACCTAGAGAGCACTGCTGCCCTTGAAGGGAGGTAGCCACTCTTTCCCCACCTCCTCTGGAATTTGGGCTGGCACTGCTAACTTCTGGCTGTCCTTCCCCAGCTTCTATGAGCTATGGGTCAGCTCTGTGAGCCTGGGGATCTCAGACTGGGGAGTCTGAGAAAAGTCATCTTTGTAGAGATGAGTGAAACTAGAAAGAAGGGGGTGTCATCAGGGCACTCTCCAGGGAAGAAGCAGGGGGCTAGCACAGTAGGCCCTAGCACTGCACAGGACACAGCTTGCCATCTGAGTGCCTTGGTGGGCATGAGTACCCAGTGTGCTGTGGCAGTTACTGAGGAAGGAGGACGGTGGTGAGGAGGGAGGGAGGGAGGCAGTGGGGAGGGAGGAAGGCGAAGAGAAAGGAGGGAGGTAATGATGAGAGAGGGAGGCAGTGAGGAGGGAAGTAGGTGGTGAGGAGGGAGGGAGATGTTTCGGAGGGAGGGAAGTGGTGAGTAGGGTGGGTTAGCTGAGATCAGATGGGGAAGAGCGCAGTGAACTAAGAGGTTGAACTTTATCCAGAACACCTTGGGGAACAACTGGCAGGGTCCAGCAAGGGAAGTTACGTGGCTTGGTTCTGTTTGGGGACATTCACTTTGGCAGCTGGAAGGTGAATGGAATGGGGTACTTGCTAAGCCCTTGTAACCAAGGGCTGGCTGGGTCACTATGGCCTTACTACATTGAATAGAACTGGACAAACTCTAGATCTACATGAGGAAGAGTCCCAGTACCTCCAGACATCTTGGAGAAGGTGGGCTTCTTGGAAGCTTCCAGTGTCAAAGTCCTGTTTCTTTGGAGTTCACTCTATCAGGCACCAGGTCGCCTCCATTCCCTTCACTCCTCTCCTTAGGCAGTGTTGTCCTGGATGCCTGGTAAGACCCCACTGTCCCCTCCCAGACTACTCTAATTTCTTTTCTCTGTTTTATTTTCATGCCAGCAGGCATCACTTATGAAATTACATGGTTCATCTGTTTACTATTTGTTTCCCTATGATGCATGCTCCATGGCCCAGGCGTCTTATCATTGTCTTTTCTGTGTTCTTGCAGTTTGGCATAAGAGTCCATAGTCAAAACCCAACATGGTGGATGGATGGATGGATGAGCCCTTCAGGGTAAAGCTCCATGACTGTGCCTCCAGCAACTTAAAAGAAATATTTTTTAATATTGTTGTGGGTTATTAACATTTATTATTGGTATATCTTTTAATTAATGGGCAGTTATTCCTAAACCAGATCACCCAAATCACCACACAGAGACTAGGATTTATTTAAGTAACCTAGAGCACAATGCTGGGCAATAGTTACTCCATCCTAAACCTCCAAACCTGCATAGTTTCCTACCATTCAGATTTCACCCATTATACTTGCCTTTAATCTTAGGTCCAGTTCATCTCTCCTTGTAGTTCGGAAGTCCTTTCCTGCGGCTCCCTGCTCTCCTACTCCTCCCACTAGCTTCCTTCTCCTCTCCTCCAGACCAGGATGTCCCACCCTATTCTCTCCATTGCTCAGCATTGGCTGGTTATTTTTATTGACAATACATAGAACAAATGGTGGTATGTTTACACAAACTTACGACAGGTGGTACTTAGAATAAGCATCACAGTGCAATGTCCAGATTGACAGCAGATAGTGGGGTAGAGAAATCAGCATTTAAATGAACAAGGGTAAATTGTATACACTCCAAAAGAACATTGTAACAACAAATATTTAAATACATTTGGATGTTTTGCTAGCATGTATATCTGTGTTCAAAACGGATGTAATGCCCATGAAAGCCAGAAGAGGGCATTGAATACCCTGGAACTGAGCTACAGAGTGTTGTGGGCCACCATGGGTGTTCTGGGAATCAAATCCAAGTCCCCTGAAAGTATAGCCAGTGCTCATAATCTCTGACCATCTCTCTAGTCTTGAGTCCAGGAGCTTTTGAACTTGGTCCCAAAGCCCTCATTTATAACATCACATCTTGTCTTTCACCACAACAGGAAGAAATCAGCGGTTTTCCTGCTAAGCTGTTGGGATACAGAGGTCACAGAGATCTGTGCAGGGAGAGAGAGAGAGAGAGAGAGAGAGAGAGAGAGAGAGAGAGAGAGTTGGCACTGAACAGTGTTATCCACCCTATAACCTAGACAGCTGAGTTTCTCATATTGAACTTACATTTAAAAGAAAAATTCATTTATAGGAAATGGAAAGCTGCAAGTTGGATCCAACCCTCATGTTCCAGATGAGGACTCTGAGGGCCAGGGACAGAGAAAGGCTTGCCAGTGACAGAGTGCTCTGTCCTTAGTGGTCCTGCTCTTGGTTCTTGCTGAGTAAGAGAGAAACAAGCACTTTCCCAAGTGCCATTGCTTGACTTTCATTCTCCAAGAACTGGGGATGGGCAAAATGATTCATTTTGGGCTTTGTTAGCCCCGCATGAACTTCAGACTCTAAAGTCCCAGAGAGCTATTATGTCTGTGACAATAGACTAGTGGTGATGGCTGCCAGGGACACTTAGGAGAATCTTGGTCTGGCCACATTACACTTGGCCTGGTGCCAGCAGCCTCAGGAAGTTAGTTTCAGGTGGGGAGGATTTCTTCCTAGAAGGATGCAGGGCAGGAGAGCGCCATTCCTACTGTCCCAGCCTTGCAAGTGTTAAATACTAGCCTTCCAGGACATGGCCCCCGACTCACTTTTTTCCCCCTTTTTCTTTCTTTCTTTTTTCTTTCATTTTTTTTTGTAATTTTTGCTTTTTAAGTTACAATTTTTCTTCTTTCTTTTCTTCATCTAGTTCCATGTAGTTTCTGCTTACCGGAAACTTTATTTTTACTCTTGCTGTTGACCTGAAGTTCATTTCATCACTGACAATCAGCTCTTGCCCTCAGGGAAACCCAATTAGGGACCACAGGACTTTTTGATGCTGTTTCCATGGTGACCCCATAGTAATGGGGTCCACACAGAATGTACATTCTAAGGAATTTGAGTTTATTTTTCTACAAGCTAGATAATAACATATCTTAAGAAAATTCAGATTTTTTAAAAAAAATCTGAACTGTTTTCTTCTGCATTTAAAAAAATAACTCATTTTAAGTTTTATGTTCATTGGTGTTTTGCCTGTATGTCTGTGTGAGGATGCTGGATCCCATGGAATTGGGGTTACAGACAGTTGTGAACTTCCACTTGGAAATTGAGCCAGGGTCCTTTGAAAGAGCAGACAGTGCTCTCTTTCCAGCCCTTTCTTCTGCATTTGTTTAATAATGGAAAATTTCCCTGAGATTTTTCTACCACAAAGGGAACAGCAAAGAACACAAAAGCACCCCCCCCCGCCACCTTATTTTCTCTCTTTAATTTAGAAAACTTTATAATTGAGTAAGAATGAACAGAGAATCTCCCATGTTGGCTGAGAACATTTTATGAGCCAAAGGCCTCAAGCCTTTCAAGCTAGAGTGGAGCAGAACTAGTGATCGAATGAGACCTTTCAGACTCACTATGAAGCAAACATGGCAGTTAAGGCCTCTCCTGCTTCCCAGCCAGGAAGGCCGCTCTCAATCCTGTAGCTGTCCCATGTGTGGCTCCAGAGTATCTGGTTGATCTGACCTGTTTCTGAGGTGACCTGATGGCCCTTCAGAGCTAACTGTCATGAGCTAGTAATGACACAGTGTCTCTGCGAGATACTCGGAAGAGAAAGTAAGCCCTACCTCAGTGACCTGGAGGTCCCCTGAGCTTGAGCCTGTGGAAACCAGGCATCATGGGCAAGCTCAAGGGTCTTTGGCACAACTCTCTAAGATCGTTTTCTTTGGTACTGTCAGTGGCCGCTCAGAGTTAGGACAGCCACATTGCCCTCTTTGTTCCTACCAGCTAATCACACAACTCCCTAGATCCACTAAGGAGACTCGTTTTTCCAACACTCCATAAAGTCTGCTTTGTCTCTGTTACTTGATTTAGTTCGCCACTTTGTAAAATAAAATAACTAGACAGTTTAGAAAATAACTCTTTAATACTTGGACTTATTTCTTGGTATCTGGAATGAGGTTTCCACAGGGTGGTGGAAGGCGAAATAGTTGCTGACCATGGTGCATACCTCCTGTAACGATAGGGGAGAGAGGGTGAACAGCTGCTGTGGGTTCTAGGACTTGCCTCGGAAGAACTGAAAAGGGAAGTGTCAGGCACAGGAGGCCGATCACCTGGCTGCCCCTGCCCTAGCATCTATACAAGGGTATCGCAGCCTCATGGTATAGTGATGGCATTACACAACAGTGCCCCGAAGGGTGATCGCTTAAGACCATAGCTATAACTAGGTTCACCGTGGTGGTTGTCTGCAGAGCTTTGGTCAGGCAGCTGGTCTAGGCAGGCCTTACCGTAGTACCTTGTAAAGCCAAGTGACAGGAAAAAAACAACCAAAAATGAGGCCATTTGTCTGCAGCAAGCCCCATAGAACTGTTCTTTGAAACTTGAGATGCATTGCATTCTATAATGTCCCATTTCCCAAAGAAAGGCACATGGGCAAGGTCAAATTTGAAACAAGAAGTTGAGATGTACACCGTGCCTCTTGCGAGATGGAGAGGACATATAATACAGAAGTGCCTCTGTGGACCTTTTTTGTACTTGTCTACAAGTGGTACTAACATTCTGTCTTGCCCAAGAAGCTCTCCTGTGAGGGTTCTCATCTGCCTCCCTAATACTAGGGCCACTTGAGACTGTAAACTGGCTCCCAGGATGTGTGTTTGAGTTGTGGTTATCTCCTTACCTACTTGGTTCTCTCTGGTTGTTTCAGTGAGTCGAGTTGAACTGAATTACTTGTGCCTTTTCTCTAGTTACTACACGTTAGAAACCACTCTGTTGTGTCCATCTGCCTCCAGAAGCCCTGGAGTTTGTAGCAACTCTGCTCTCAGAGTAGGAGAGGCATAGAGGATCCAGCCCGGAGCGACCTCTCCCATACAGACCACAGTGAGAAACCACACCAGCAGGAGTGGCGGGGTGGGAGGCACGGGGCTTTGGGACGTGTGCAGGCCACATGTCCCCTCTGCAGGCTTCCCTTCCTTGCGTGAAGAGAATTTCTTCCAATGAGAGGCAGCAAGATCCACTAATTTAGAGGCAGGGTTTCTTCTTCCCAGGGAGCCGGCGGGCAGTGGCAAGCCCAAGCTGGTTCAGGAGAAAACCTCCTTGTCTCTGATGCTTCTCTGGGTCACTGAGATCAAGCCTTGGGGGAGACGGGTCCTCTGTGGGGACACTTGCCCATTCCTCCAGATCATGCTGATCCAGCACCACTCAAGATCCTGATTCTAGGGCTCTGCAGGCGAAGGTGTTCAGCACCAAGTCAGATGGCCTGCATTCCCAGAGCTCTCATGATGGGCTGGGAAGAACTAGTTCCAGCACATTGTCCTCTGCTCTCTCTCCACACACACGTGAGCATCTCCATAAATAACAAACATAATAATAAACTTCATTTAAAAACAGATGCTGGTTCCAGGTTAGCTCTAGAACTTTCTACTGTTGGAGATCACCTGGGCCAGTTTTTTGCTGATTAGATCATCCTCTGGGAATCGGGCAGCATTCTTCATGGCATGAAATGTGTTGTCAGGCTTGAGAATGAAGTTCCTGCAGGAGCTTCCATTCCAGATTCTTCAAAAAGCAGTCATCTGTGTCTACCCCTCATTCACCAAAAGCTGACTTAGTGTCACAGTGGGCCAGGTACCAGTCTCAGGCACTGGAAGTAAGTGAATCAGCATGGGCTTGATCTAAGGTGCTCACAGCACCAAGAACACATGCCAGGCAGGAGGTGCTGGCAGGAAAGTGCCACAGAATTCTGGCTCCTTAGAGCAGCATGCATATGTTGGTTAACTTCCCTACCCTGATCACAACTTGACATGAGCTTATCTGGGAAAATGGAACCTCAGTTGAAAAAAATGCCTCCATTACATGGTCTGTAGACAGGTCTGTAGGGCATTTATTGATTCATAATTGACATGGCACAATGGGTAGTGCCACCCCTGAGTGGGTGGTCCTGACTTGTATAAGAAAGCAGGTTGAGTGAGCCATGGGGAGCAAGCCAGTAAGCAGCATTCCTTCATGGCTGCTACTTCAGTTCCTGCCTTGGCTTCCCCTGTGGTAGACTATGCAACCCATAAGTCAAATAAGCCCTTTTCTTCTGAGTTGCTTCTGGTCCTGGTGTTTTACCACAGTGACAGAAACTTAAGACAATGTACATTGGGGACCATCATGAAATCTTAATCCTCACAGGAAGAAACACCCCAAGAGAGAGACAATTACTGCCCAAAGTCACATAAGTTACAGCTTTTAAAAACAACTACTCCATGCTAAGAATGTTGTTGGGCATTGGCAATAGTAGAGATGAAGAAAGTTCTTGCTGAAATCAACGGGGTCCCTGCCTGGTTGCACTGTGCAATCACCTGTTGAGCTTTAAAAACAATCCCAGGATACAGGAGGCTGAGGCAGGAAGATTCCAAGTTCAAGGGCAGCCTAGGCTACATAACAGACCTGATATCAGAAAACAAGCAAGAACAGCCCCATCCACCACCCACCTCACACAGATTCCGATGTGAGCCCTCCCCTCCCACAGGTCCGAGAATGGACCTTGGCATAGAGATGCTTTTCATTCCCTTTTTCTCCCTCCATCTTTTCCCTCCCTCCCCCTTTCTTCTGCTATGCTCCTGCTGTGAAAGACAAATGGAATTTTAACAGTCCTCCAAGTGGCTCTGATGTAATAGGCCACACTGGTCTAAGTGACAAGACAGACAGGAAATGCAGTAAAGACCAGTAAATAACTAAAACTTGTGATTGGCAGGGGCCAAGCAGGAGGCCCAGGATCTGAAGGAAGTGAGGTCACACTGCAGAGCTGTGATTCCAGAGGCAGAAAGCACAAGGCATAGGCTGTCCCATGTGGGAGAGCCATGGACATTCTGGGAGATACCCACCTCTGCAGAGCCATCAAACTTTGCCACAGTGCCTGTCTAGCATGTGCTTTTAGTCTATAGCCTGAAATAGTTCTCCTTGTTCCTCTACTCTAGACAGCCACCCCCAATCGCACACTGCTTGTAAATGCCCCAACAGCCGGCTCTGTGACCCACCTCCTGTGGAACAGGCAGGAGGGTGCAGAGGAACAGGTGTGTTGTCCTGTAATGGAGACAGGCAGGCAGACTCACAGAGGCCTAATACCTCATTGTGGGAGGTTTCCAGCTAGCTCGCTAGCCTCTGACCTTGACTACCCAGTTCTGTACCCATCTTCCTTGCATTAGGAAACAGAAGTACTTAGAGCACCTGAAAGGCTGGTGGGAACACTGCCCTAGTGTATAGCTCAGTGGGGACCCCCATCCTTCAGGTTAGATAATGTACCAGCTTAGTCTCCACAAAGCAATCAAAGGAATCTGTTACTCATTGCTTCAGTTCCTACTGTGTGAACCCAGTTACTATAGCAACCAAATGTGCTTCTTTATTATTGGATGGAAGGCTTTAATTTTGTATTTAAAGAGTTTGGCCAGATAGTCATGTTGCCGTGACTTGATCTGTTGGACAGTGGTTAGGAGCAGACAGATGCCTTGGAATGGCCATAGATCCGTCTTTCTAATTGATGGATCTAGGTCTGGAAAAACCCAGACTCTACTGCACTGAGAGAGAGAAGGGGGGTCTTCCCTGGTGCTGGTACCTTCCCCTGTTCCCAGATGACTCCTGATGAAAGGCCCCTCAGCCAGGCATTTTCAGGGCGACCTCTGCTTCCCCTGCTGCTGTTGGGTCCTGCTTTTCTTTCTACCCCCTTCCAATAGACAGCCAGCTTTCAGCGTGTTTGTTGAGCATGGGTTTATAACCTTACTGAGTTTCACATTTGTTATGGCCCCTGCATGGTCACAGGACAGGAAGATGGGGAAACTGAGGCTCAGTGAGGCTACAGCCTGGCCTCTTCCACAGCCACCTCCTTGGCCTCTTAGTGGCCTGCTAGGCTGCCTGGAACTTGCTCCTGTAGCACTTGAGTGTCACAGGCAGACACTAAAAGCAAAAAGCGTTCCTCCAGACCCCCTCCCCGCCCCAACATACACTGTCTCCTGCATGTGACTCACCTGTTTGCATTCTACTTGTATCTGGTGTGCCAGAAACTCTTTAACTTCTCAGGTTTTATTCTTGGAGGCCTCCAGCTCAGGCAGCGTGAGTCTGCTCCTCCACTGTGGGTAAAGAGACTCATAGGAAGGTAGTGGGAAAGGGTAAAGAGGGGTGCTTAGGGACTACCTTCACAGCAGAAGAGTGCTGCCTAGACCTTGGAGGCGGTAAATGAGTCTGCTGCAGGCAGAAGTGGGTGGGGAAGGAGGCATAGTCCGTCTACCCTTAGACCAATTCATCCTGCAGCTGGCTTTTCTCCTTTGTGGATGCTGGATTTTAGGTTAAACTCACCTTTCCCCAGATCTTGCCATATCATTAGTGCCTTTCTTTCCCACCTGCTTGTTCACTGGTCTTTCAAAACTAGCCACCCCAGGCAACATTCAGGGGTCACTCTTCTTTCAGGGTGTGCAAGTGGGGATGCCTGTCCTCTGAGGCCCCAGAGGACCAGCCAAGTTAGGCCAAAGGACCTCCACTCTTGCTCTTCATTAAAGGCCAGCAGAAGCCATGCTGGAGGGTAGCAGCTCCCTGGGGATCTGGACAGAACACGTGTAGGTGCATGGCAGCAGGTGGCAGCCAGGGAGACATGGAGGGAATGATAGGCACCTCCATTGTCCTGGCTCTAGTCTTAGCCTTAGGCAGGCCCCAGTTGCTTGGGACCTTCAAAGCTCCTCCGTTCTCAGAGAAGACTAAGCTTGCTGAAAGGCAAGTAGAGTTTCTGACCAGTCATTAAGCACATTAGGGGCTTCCTTTGGGACAAAGGCTGGGACTTCCCCAGGTGTGAATCTCAGCTGAGTAGGTGAAGGTAGGTAGTAGATACCCAGGGAATTGCCTGCTGGAGTGGATTCTCATGACATGGCCCCAAGATTTGGAGCTCTGAGGAAGGAGCAGAGACATAGCTGATTTCAGTTCTCATTGTATGCAAAGACCAAGAAGCTAGCCTTAGCAAGATAACAATAAGTCATGCTAATGTTAACAATAAGCAATGGCCACTTTGCTCATAGTAGCTAATAGTGTGACAGGTGCATGCCAAGGCTTCTTGCACATTGGCTATATATTGTGTATGATATATGCTTCTCTGACTTGCTTGCAGCAGATGTTGCATTCCTAAACAAGAGGATGGCGGAGAGAGAGGTTCAGTACCCCACCCAGCTTTCCAGAGCTGGTTATAGTAGGCTCAGGAGCCACGCAAGGACTGCTGTGTTGCCCAAGAGTGCGGCGTGGCCAGCAGACACTTGTTGCTGCCCTTCTGAGTTGGGGTCGGAATCTGGCCGCCCTGTGAGCTCACTCTTACATGAAACATCCCTCTCCCTCAGTGCCACACCTGCAGAGGTGCAGAGCTATGGGATTTTTGGTTCTGTCTTCCCTTTAAATACAAAAGCACTCTTGATTCTCCTTAGCGCAAAATAGCACACGGAGGCTGGACTGTCCATGCTGGAAGAAAGAGGTTGACCTGGCGCTTTCCCTCCTGCTGTCTTTCCTCCGTAGAGCGCACTGCTCATTGGACTTGTGGGAGTTTTGTCCACACACAGAACATGGGCACCAAACTTGCAGTTTAACCAGCTCTAACACTCTACTTGAGATTAGCATTAGATGCTACTGGCTGCTGGCCTGGCCCTTCAGCTCTGGTCCCACTCCAAAAGCCCACTCGGGGCTGTGAGTCAGTGACTGTGATCTGGGCCTTGGATTTGATTTGCCTGCTGGAGCCCGGTGCACAGCTCAGGGAAACATTTGCACAGTTGTTCTTCAGGATGCTTCAAAGGATCCTGTTGATCGGCAGGCTGGAAAGGACTCCCAGAGCAGGAGTGCAGGAAGGACATGGGG
The DNA here is from genome assembly GCF_907164565.1 of Psammomys obesus. NCBI lineage: Eukaryota > Metazoa > Chordata > Mammalia > Rodentia > Muridae > Psammomys > Psammomys obesus. Next base: position 62,242,841 of record NW_026585644.1, read on the forward strand.
CTTCTGGGGCGTCCGTGGGTGTGCCTCCTCCCTGGTGCCTCCACGTGCTCAGCTATGTAGAAGTCTCCAAACCTTGTCCTTGGGCTTGGCAGAGGCTGTGGCACACTTGATGATGTCATTGGCCACTGATGGTCAGTGATGGGGAGGGTGGGACTGGTAGTCTTTTCCATCTCATTCCCATCCTGAAGCTGGCTAGTCACGGCATGGACATTCAAAATACTCTGCGATGGAGATGTGGCTGGGTGGCAAAAACACCTGCCTGGCTTGTGTGAGGCCCTGAGCTTAAACTCCAACACTAAATAATAAAAGCTGGGTGTGCACACCTTTAACTCCAGCACTTAGGAGGCAGAAACAAGTAGCTCTCTGTGAGTTCAAGGCCAGCCTTGTCTACATAACAAAACACAGCCCTGCCAAGGCTACAGAGCAAAACCCTGTCTCAAATCAAAACTCCCCCCAAGGACTTATCATTTTCGAAGCTTACTGTGTATGTGTGTGTTGTGTATATCTGTGTATGTATATGTATACATATATGTGTACATATATGTATATATATGTGTGTATATGTGTAGGTATGTATATATGTGGTTCGTGTGTGTGTGCATGTATGTATGGGTGTATGACATGTGTGTGTTTTGTTAGGGATCAGACTCAGTGTCTCGTGCAAGCTCTTCTAGACCCCAGCTCTCTTTTGGGCTTTTAGCAGTTACATGCCTCTGCCAAGTTGAATACCAAATGTATTCTTTCTTGTTATAAATATCAATATCCAGATTGTTGTGCTGGCTTATTCTTGTAATCCCAACCTTGGAAAGGTTGAGGCAGGAGGATTTCCATGAGTTTGAGGCTAGCTTGCTATAGAGTGAGACCTTGTCACAAACAAACATGACAATATCCTAGGAAGCAACTTCCAGAGGAGGCAGTGCCTAGGCAGGCGTCCAGCTGGCCTCATGCAGGGCTCCCCGCTCTCCTCTGGGGCTCTCTCCACAGGTAGAATCCTTCCCCTGAGGTATCAGGCTCATGGAGCAGCGGCACACCCACCCCTGCCTGTTCCGTGACACTCCAGCGCACCTGTCCTGGCCACACTAACGCACTCTCTGCTCCTCCAGCTCTTTGTGATCGACAATGGTGCAGATGACTGGCGGATAGCCATGACCTACGAGCGCATCCTCTACATCAGCCTGGAGATGCTGGTGTGTGCCATCCATCCCATTCCTGGAGAGTACAAGTTCTTCTGGACTGCACGCCTGGCCTTCTCCTACACCCCGTCCCGGGCGGAGGCTGATGTGGACATTATCCTGTCCATCCCCATGTTCCTGCGCCTCTATCTGATCGCCCGGGTCATGCTGCTGCACAGCAAGCTCTTCACTGACGCCTCCTCCCGAAGCATCGGAGCCCTCAACAAGATCAACTTTAACACTCGATTTGTCATGAAGACGCTCATGACCATCTGCCCAGGCACGGTGCTGCTGGTGTTTAGCATCTCTCTGTGGATCATCGCGGCCTGGACAGTGCGAGTCTGTGAAAGGTATTTCATGTGGGATGGGGTAGGGAGGAGGAGCAGGGATGGCCAGGTCTAAGGTCCGATGGAGGAGACAGGAACGTTCTCAGATACCTCAAGAGAGAAAATGAGAACAAGAGGAGGGCAGAGTTGGGGTGGAATATTGGAACACTGGAGCGCAGGTAAGCTGTGGGAAAAAAAAAAACCCCAAAACATGTAACTAACTTTCCTTCTTTCTTTTAGACCAATGTGTCAAAGCCTTCTGGGTACACTCTTAACCCCTACTTGGTATTTATTGATTTACAAGTTTTTGTATGCTCTCCTCTTGGAGATTAATGATGCTTGCGAATGTTTAAAGGGCTCTGATAAGTCCTGCAGTAATGAAGCCTGTTTATTTTTGCTTAGTTCAAATTTCCTCATATAATTATTTGCCCACAAATCATTTTCTTTTTGAAGTCATACATCACTAGTATGTCTCTGTTCATATTTGGTCTACTGATTGACAGTATCATCAAAATTGGGAGACTTGTTAGAGTACAAGGCCTTAACCCCGGAACGGCAGAAGCAGAACTGGCATTTTAGCAGCTTTTTGCCATGATTCATACACACTTTAAAGTTGGAGAATCACCATGCTAGTGAAACAAATTCAGAAAAGATTTTAGGTGGTGATTCAGAGAGCTTGCTGCTGGGAGCAAGGGAACTATGGTCATGCCGGGACAGAGGGCTCTGCAGTGAGCAGCCAGTTCTCAGAACAGCCAACCCTGGGCCCTACTTTAGGATGGCCCTACCTCCCCATGCCACCCCGCAGGCCCTGTCGGTGACACCTGTCATTTTCAAGCTGTCTCTGTGTCTCTTTTTAGTCAGATTTCACATGTACAATCCAAAGCTAAGCAAGGGCTCTGGAGTCTGCCCAGGAAGCTATGTTTTCCTCCTTTTAAAGTAAGAGTCACTTCAAATGGGAGAGCTCTGATGTATGGAAAAATTTGTGCCACTTACACAGATGCTGGGAGAGGTCCTCACTGCATCAGGACTTACAGTCTGACTGTCAGGCCTTCCATGTGCCTATCTCTGAGCAGAGATAAAATGACAGAGAATTCCAGCTGGACAGTTGGCTTAACAGAACACCCACAGGAACCATGAACCAAATTTCCCGTTACCTTTGGGATGTTCAGCCAGTAGGTATGGCTTCCTGAGTTCAGACAGAGGTAGTGTGCTGTCCAGAACATGATCCCTGTATGAGAGGAGAGCCTCTGAGAACCAAGCTGGGACTAGCTGTGGCAGAGCACCCAAAGCCACACCACCCAGCTTTTGAAAGCCCCACCACAGCTCAGCAGCTAGGCTTCTTTTCCAAGCAGGGATCCATGCCAAACAGGTCTTCACAAACCTTCTCTGCCAGATGCTTTCCTGTGACAGAGAACATGGGTGCTCTGCCTCCAGCCCCAGACTTCTCATGGGACTGTTTTGTTGTTTATTTGAGACAAGATAGTCCAGGCTGGCCTTGAACTTGTGGTCCCTCTGTCCTGTTTCCACTTTCCCTTTCCCTGCCTCACCATGCTGTGTGTGCCACCATGGTGCCACCATGCTGGCTGCCTTGAGGGACTCTCTGCTGAGGGATACTGGTCACCTGCCTCCCTGGGCTTGCTTTGATAGCAAATGAAGAATAACGCTGCTTTACAGGATTCATTGTTAGAGCCAAGCCAAGCAAACCTTGCGACCTGTAGCTTGCTGGGCAATGGTAGTGACCCAGCGATGTGCATTGTGCAATGATATAGGCTGTGATACCTCAGGAACTTTGTGGTTGTCTTTTTTTATAACCAGAATAGACAGACTCCAACTAAATGCCCACTAATCCTCATCCTGTTTTCCTCTCTAACCATCAGAAGCCAAGATTTCCAAAGGTAGCAATTGAATTTGAATAGCCCTTTGGGCACTTGAGGTTTTCTGTGTTTGCCACGCATGTCTAGCATGTATTTCAGAGGAGCCGGTAGGCTGAACATATAACCAGGTACCTACAAGTGAGTTTCATTGTTTATTGAGACAGTCACAAGTATGGTGAGTTATTTACTCATTTCTGGAGAATAACTACATTTTGACGAGCCTTGTTTTCAGAAGTCTTGGATCTTGGTTGATATTTAACATCGAGATTAGACAAGATCAGCTGCATTAGGCTATGTTAGTCTCCATTAGCCCAGGTTAGACAAGATTATCCCTTGTTAAGCTAGGTTAGCCTGAGCTGAACAGAATCTTTGACTACACGGCTCATGAGCTCCAGCTGAAGATCAAGGAAAGACAGGAAGCAAAGCCAGACCCTCCCATGGTCTGCCCTCTACAGAACAGACTTTGTGACCACAGGCTCAGGTATAAATCAGGCATGTGGGGCCAAGCATGGGGACAGTGCCCTGGATCCTGTTTCTCACTCTGTCTTGGTTCTGCATCTCATGCTTCATGCTATCTCAGCTTCAGCAGACTGGAGGAACCCATACTGTCTTCACAGGAGAGCTGCTGGGAAGGAACTGGCTTGAGGTCACAGGGCTCCTAAGTGTGCAGCCAAAATGGAAGCATGACTTCAAATCTAAACTTCAAATTTACCTTGTCAACCCAAGCTGGATCCTGCAGGGACAGGAAATTGTGCTCTAAACTGTCCTAGCCATGTCCTCCATCTGAGGTCTGAAGGCCACTGTGGTGACACAGAAGCCCCAGGCTTGTTCTTTGGTCTTCTCTGGTATCTGTCTCCTCCATCACTTTGCTGTTTCCAGGGCTGACCTCATGTTTAGTGATGTCTTTGTGTGTGTGCACAGATGTGTATCCATGCATGCATGTCTGTGCAAGTGTGTATGTGGGGTGTGCCCTGTATACATGTGTGGGCATGCATGTACACTTGTATGTGCGTGTGTGTGCAGGATATTTGAGCGCACCTGCTCTGCAGTATGTTGGCTAGAGCACTCTGTTTTCCCCTGGAACTGTGCTGGCTGTGAGAATTCCAGCTCTCAATGGAGCTGCCTGACTCAGGGTCACACCTCTTATCCAGGGGTGGGACAAACCCACTGATTCTCAGGGTGGAATTTAAAGGCCATGGTACCTCTTAGAGCAATGGTTCTCAACCTGTGGGTCACAATGACCTTTTTACAGGAGTTGTCTAAGACCATTGGGAAACACAGATTTTATTTACATTATGATTCATAACAGTACCAAAATTACAGCTCTGAAGGAGCAATGAAATAATTTTATGGTTGGGGGTCACTACAACATGAGGAACTGTATTAAAGGGTGGCAGCCATCAGGAAGGTTGACAACCGTTGTTCTAGAGGCTAACTCTCTAGGATCATCGGACTTTAGGGTACCTAAGGGAACACCTGAGGCTTTTGTGGCCATCACACCACACCTAGCCTGTGCCCTGCTTCTTGTGTTGATACTGAGAGCATGCCCACATCCAAATTTTTGTCCCCAGAGCTCATGGTCTCTGACCTATAGGACTATGAAAGCACATATTGAACTCAGGTAACTAGAAAAGGCTCTTTTCTTACAATGGCCAGTTTATTTTCTTTTCTTTCTGTTCTGTTTGTTTATTTTACTTTTTTTTTTTTTGAGGCAGGGTATTCTGGGTAGCCCTGGCTGTCCTGAAACTCACTCTGTAGACCAGGCTGGCCTTGAACTCAGAGATCTGCCTGCCTCTGTCTCCCAAGTGCTAGAATTAAAGATATGTGCCACCATGCCGAGCTAGCCAGTTTCTTTTAGAGCTGTAGGTAACCTTGTGCTTTTTAAGGTCAAATCATTAGCATAACTGGCTGAGACAGAGGTTGCACTGGGGGCTGAAGAGTTGGACCATGGTGGGAGAGGGATATGGAAAAGAAGACTTTGATCTCCCTTTGCTTGATGATGGCTCTGGCACCTTTGGTGTTAGGGAGGGTAAGTGACTTGTCAAGGGCATTACCCACTATGACAGATTCTAGAACCTGCTGCTGCCAGGGTCTGCATATGGCCCAGGTGGCCTCTGTCAGCTGGACTTGTCTCTAGCTGCATGCACATACTTCTCAAGTTGCTATGGAGATCCCTCTTCAGCAAGATGTGTTTTAGAAGTCATTTCTCCTATCCGGGGTTGGCTTTTATGGGACAATAAATATTTTTACATCTTCTCCTGCCAAGGACAGATGGGAGTTAATAATGTTGCAGAGGAGTCCTGTGTTGGGAGAGCAGCGCCTGGTTGCCAGGAGGGCAGTAGCAACATTGGCGGCTTGTTTTTCTGGGACCCCAGAGATGCATTACATCACTGCCTCTGAGGCCTGACAGTTGCAGCACTCAGCATTCTCCAGGATTCTCTTGGCTGCGTGCCCACCTCCTACAGGCCTCCCGGGGCCACCCCGGGAACCTCCTCATTAAACACTGTCAAATGCCAAGCGGCAGGAGAAGGGGAACAGTGGAGGCCCCAGGTCCCAATGCACTAGGCCGGGGTAGTCGGCTTTCCCTACACGCCCTGAATAATGCTCTGGCTGCTTACACGTGTGTGCACCCTCCTTGGAAGGAGCAGAAAGGCCTCCATTGCACTGACAAATGTGGGTTGAGTCTTACTTGGCGAGTAACCCTCTTTATCTCTTGACTGTATTAAAGGGCGGCAGCCATCAGGAAGGTTGACAACCGTTGTTCTAGAGGCTAACTCTCTAGGATCATCGGACTTTAGGGTACCTAAGGGAACACCTGAGGCTTTTGTGGCCATCACACCACACCACATCTTTGGACTCTTCTGGGGCTCTCTGGTCTATTCACAGGCTGTCTGTTTCAGGGTCTCGGGCCTTTTCAGCAGGTGTGTGGTTTTGGCTATGTGAATTTTAATCTGTTCATACAGGTATTTTAATAAATAATCTGATTCTAAAGATCTGGCCTGTAAAACCAGAGAGAACCAGATCATTTGGGGGTCGGAGTTACAGCTCAGGAGAAAATACAGAAAATATTTCCTAGCATGTAGGAGACCCTGGGTTGATCCTGAGAACTGTGGAGGAAAAGGAGAACAGAAAGTGGTGGTCCTGTAGGAAGGAGAGGAGAAGGAGGAGAAGAACGAGGAACCAATTTATATTCTTTTGTTGTTTGTTTGTTTTGAGACAGGGTTTCTCTGTGTAGTCCTGGCTGTCCTGGAATTAGCTCTGTAGACCAGGCTGGCCTCCAACTCAGAGATCTACCTGCCTCTGACTCCCAAGTGCTGGGATTAAAGGTGAGCACCACCAATGTCCAGCTTATATTCTTCTCTGTTGGTGATTGTTGAAGCCCTGAGGCAGGAGCAGAAGGTACAGAAGGCCTAAGGCCTTGACTTGAAGAAAGCAGTATGGAGCTTATGTACAGAATGAGGCACATATCATGGGGATTGAGGAACCCCCATGCTGAGCCGAAAAGAGCTTGAAAAAACAGGGCTTGGGACTATGGTTGTGAGAGGCCCTTTGGTGAGGCACAGACTCCAGTGTGGACCTTGTGCAAAGATCCGTGGGGAATATGTGAAAATGATAAGTACTCTATCTAAGATAATAAAATTAAGCCTCTATTTAATATACAAGCTTTCAGCATATATATATATATATATATATATATATATGTATATCTATATATATACATGCATGTATGTATATATATATATACATACACACACACACACATACATACATGCATACATACAGGAGGATGGTATATGCTAAAAGTATTTTACTGTTGGAAGCCTGTGGTTTTAAGTGTTTGTAAATGACTTGTAGTGGGATCCAACTACTGAATTAGAAAGTATGCCATGCATTAGGTGAAGCTCACCTCTAGCCCTACCTCAAGCTGGAGAAGTGAGAAGGTGCTCTTCTATAACTGGGAATCAGTCACAGTGGCCCCCACCCCGCCACCGAGAGAAAATTTATCCTGAATATGCCAAAGAATATTAATTATGGAACACTCACAGGAACCTTGGAAGATTAGATACGTCTTGCAATAAAAAAAAAAAATAGCCGTCTGTTATGAAGAAGATGGGAGATAAGCAATGAGAACACATCTGCCCATGTGCAGAGTTCCTGAAAATCAAAATTGGTTTTGTAAAAAAGAAAATCCACGTTAGCGATGCTGATGTTTTTTAAATGTAGAAAGCAGAGGGCCAACCAAAAACTTTCCCCCAGTGAGAGGGCCCGGGGGTAGGCTACTTACTGCCAAGCCCGACGATCTCAGGGTGTTGGGGTGAGAACCAGCCCACGTAGGAGTCCTCTGACCTCGATAGGCACCTGTCCTTCCTTCAGAAAGTAGAAACAAACAAACAAATAAATTTAAAAGTTGCTTCAGAATCTAGAAGAGATGAGTGAAAGGATGATTAACAAAGATGGATGCTATCAAATCCAGGTTTGTATATTACAAAAATATAATCATGTATGTGAAGATAACTTTTTCAGAATTGACGTGGGTGACAAACAATGCATGAGGTTGGTAGACTCAAGGGGCAAGTAAAAACGTTACCTTCTTTTCAACCAGAAGGGCAGTAGGAACCACCCTAGAGTCCCATGAACAACACAGCTGTATTTCTCCCAAATCTGAAATTTTAAGAGACAGTAGGGCATGACAGGATTTGCGGTCTGTGACCCACTCTGTCATTTGAATGAGACCACAAAAGACTCCCAATTAAGATCTTAACAATAGGCAGATGTGAAAGTAGAGGGGTAGGCAGAGCTCTTCGAGGTTGCCAAGCCAAATTCTAATGACAAAGGAAAAGCAGATCATACAGAGTAGGTGCGTGAAATAAAGACAATAATTCAACAATAATTTGGGTATTACAAGTCTTTAGATTAGAAGTGTAAAAAGAGAGGCCATGGAGGGTTTGGTAGGGGATTTTAATCCTTAACGTTCAAACTCAGTAATTAGAAAAATATAGTTGAAACCATAGTTTAAACCTTAATGCTACCTCAAGTAGGATTTAAAAACAAGGTTTATTTATTTATTTTTATTTTATGTGTGGGTGTTTTGCTTACATGTGTGTCTGTGTACCACATATATGCAGTACCCATGGAGGCCAGAAGAGAGCATCAGATCCTCTGGAGCTGGAGTCATAGATAATTGTGAGCTGCTTGTAGGTGCTGGGAATCAAACTTGGTCCTCTGGAAGAGCAGCCATTGCTTTTAACCTCTCTGGCTCCCACAAGTAGGACTTTAAAAGTATATAATAAGGATGACAGTAGCTTCAGCTCTGTATGAGGCCCGGGGAATATGGCACCCCATTCCATAACATGAAGCTGAGAGACGAGGAGGTGAAGCAACATGCACTTTCCAAACATCAGATCCCACCAAGTTAAGACACAAGAAACAAGGGTTCCAGACAGGAAAAGGCAAAGACACAAACTAGATGATAGAATACCCAAATCTGAAATTTATAATGATTAACATCTGTTTAGTTTACCTCCTCAATTAAAAGGCAATATCCCTTACTTTGATGAGATTTCAAAGCAAAAGCCATTTTTATGCTATTTCAAAAAGAGGAGCCTAAAGCAGAAGGGACCCAGAGCAAAGTAAGAGCGAAGAGTTATGTAAATGCAAAGCAGAGGGAGACAGAGAAAAGCTGCTTTCATAGCACAAACTGTTATGTGGTTCAAAGAAACTATTTAACATTTTAGATAAAGGCGGCTGGGGAGATGACTCATCAATTAAGAGCATTGGCAGGTCTTCCAGAGGACCAGGGTTCAGTTCCCAGCCCTGCAGTTCCAGGATGTCCACACCTGTGTTCTGGCCTTTGTAGGCACTAGACCCACAGGTGGCACACAGACATGTGCCAGATAAACACCTGTGCCTATGAAATAAAACAGAATGATACCAATAAAATTATCACAACATAGGGCTATGTTTTTTTTCTTTTTCTTTCATTCTTTTTGTCCAGAAAAGATGAGATTGAAAATCTGGGGACTGCAGAGATGGCTTGGAGATAAAATGCTTGCCACGTAAGCTGAGGATCAGGTTAGGATCCCCAGAACTCATATAAAAATCAGGTGGGTGTGTAATATCATCCCTTGTATAAGATAGGGGATGAGCAGAGATAGGGGATCTCCCCAGCAAGCTTGCTAGCCAAACTAGCCAAAAAATGGCAAGTTCCAGGTTACTGTGTGATGCTGCCTTAATAAATAAGGTAGAGATGGATTGAGGAAGACATTGTCTTTGAGCCTTCAAATACACAAGTGCACCTATATACACACATGAACACCCATAAACACACATATACAAAAATAAAATAAGGAAGAAAACCTGAAATACTAAAAGTTTTGATGAAGAACTATCTCAAAACTAATGACATGACCAACAATGTACTCAGATGAAAAGTACTCTTCACAGTTTTCATTAAAAAGTGAAGGATGATAGAGAGATAGTTAAGAGCACTGACTGCTCTTCCAGAGGACCCACATTCAGCTCCTAGCAGCCACATGGCAGCTCACAACCATCTTTAACTCCAGGGGATCTGCTTCCCTCTTCTGAGCTCTGTGGGCCCTGCACACATGTGGTGCACTGACGTACATGCAGGCATAACACCCTACACATAAAATAAAAATACATACAGATTTTTTTTAATGAAGAAGGAAGCCAGATACTGTGGAACATGTCTATGTTCGTGCCTTAGGCTGGGGAAGGAGGATTGTTTTTAGTTTTAACATGGGTTGCAGATTGAGTATGAGAGGTATATACCAAAATCCTGTCTCAAAAATCTAAGAAAAAGAGATGAAGAAAGAAAATAAAGTATATATATATCAGGAGGATGAAACAAACCTTAGATAGAGAGCAGACTAAATTTATAATAAAGAAACAGGAACTGATAAAATTTAAAAACAAGATTTAGAAATCCAAAAGTCTACAAGTTTAATAAATGTAAACAACTTTTGCTGTATTGGAAATAAAAATTAGAAATTTTAAGGGAAAATAACAAGTGATTCACAGGACATTTTAATCAATAACTGAAAACAGCTTGAATCTGACAAGAGAAACCCAGAGAGGGGACTTTCCCAGGATATTAAAATGTATTATAAAACAAAAAGTAATTAAGTCCCTCAGGCATTACTCAATACTAAAGAAACAAGTAATGACAGATCAATGAAACGTAATAGAAAACCCTGGAATGTATCTTAATGTGGAAACCCAATCATGGAGAAAGAAAACCAATTAGGAAGCAATAGATTACTCAATAAACGTTCATGGGAAGTTGGAAGCTTGGATGAAATATCAAATTGGCCTGCTGCCTCTCACCAGCCAGCAAAATAAATTCCAGGTAGATTAAAGAGTCAGATATAAAAGAAGAAATATGAACAGGAGCCAGAAATCAAAGTGAATATTTAATCAATCCTGGGGTGAAAAGGAACATTAGACAGAACATCTCAGAAGGGATGTGAAGGGAAAGAGGTGTATTTGATTACATCATAAATACAATTTTAGATTTCTGTCCTTAGAAAACGTATAAACCAGAACTGGAAAGATGGCTTAGCAGTTAAGAGCACTGGCTGCTCTGGCAGAGGACATGAGTTCAATTCCTAGCACCCACATTGTGGCTCACAGCCATCTGTATCTCCAGTTCCAGGAATCTGTCACCCTCTTCTGACCTCTACCGGCACTAGGTATACAAGTAGTATACAGACATATATGCAGGCAAAATACCTACACACTGTATATATGTATACATATATATTAGTTAGTCTATAATATACAACATACATACTAATATTAATCAGTTATATATTATTATATACAATAAGCTAGATATGGTGGTCCTTGTCCAGAGATAGGGAAGAGGAGGCAGCATTAGCAGGAGCTTGAGATACATGAGATCCTGTCTCAAAAAAAAAAAAAAAAAATCTATTTAAAAGCAAACGCTACTTTAGAAAAAATATTTGCAGGCTGGAGAGATGGCTCAGAGGTTAAGAGCACTGGCTGTTCTTCATCCTGAGTTCACTTCCCAGGAACCACATGGTGGGCCACAACCATCTATAGTGAGATCTGGTGCCCTCTTCTAGTGCACAGGCACACATGCAGACAGAATGCTATATATATTTGCAACGAATATGACAAGGGACAGTTATCCCACTGTCCAAAGCAGTCCTGGAAGTCAGTGAGAGTTCGCCTCCCCTCTGAAGGCAGCCACAATAGAGAAACACAGGAAAGTCACCTCCATGCCACGAGTGCCCTGAGAACAGTCTGAAGCTTTAGCTTGGTGCTGTCTAAGGTCTTCCTGGAGGGGGCTGGGTTGTGCCCAACACTGAGAGCAAGCAGGGAGTTTAGCACCATCTTTCTGGAAACAAGTTTGGTGGGAAGCCGTTGCAGGTTTATGGCTTTAACTGACGAGGCCTCTTTCTAGAAAGTTCCTTTAATGGAAGGTTCAACTGACATCCAGAGTCTTCAATGTAATGCTGTCAATAATACCAAAGAATCAGAGATGAAATGAACCTTTAGGATTTAAATGCTTAAATAAAAGGGATGGAGAGATGGCTCAGCAGTTGAGAGCAGTGGCTGCTTCTCCAGAGGGCCTGGGTTTGGTCCTCAGCACCCACATAGCTGACAAACCTCTAACTCCATCTCAGGGGATGTGATGACGCCCTCTCCTGGCTTCTCTGGGCACTGCATGCACATGCATGCTTACATACAGCCTGGAAACACCCACCCAAACACATAAAATAAAAATAGAGTCTTTTAAAGAATATTTAAATAGTGTATGCTTACAGTGAGTTCTTAGGCAACCACGTTTAAAAGTCAGTCTTTTGATGATTGCAGTGATGTGGGAAACCAGTCTTACGTAAGATCTGGAAAAGGAGCGCACAGAATAGTGCTACACAGGACATTGCCAACCACCTACTATGGGTGAGACACCTGCACAGAGATGGAGGAACACATGTGGGTAGCAAGTCCTTTTCTCCATGGGATATAATGTTACTTTTTCATTATATTTATTGTATTTTCACGAGACCATATATATGTCCCAAATGGGTTTGGGAGTCAAAAGAAAATGACCACAACGATTTTGTCTTTCAACAAGGCAACAAGTTTTACTTCTTCGAGAAGGGTCAGGGGGGTAGCTGTGCCAAGACTACTTGGCAGCAGAGCTGTCTCTGCATTCTTATTCCTAACATGAAGTGGTCCTGTGTCTCACATTTTCTCCTGACTAGCTGGCCGAAAGAGCATAGTTTATTAGCAGAATGCGATCTCTTGCACCAGGTGCAACGCTCAGCACATATTTTTACTTTAGGAAGTGCTGACCCTGAAGGAAATTTCAATTTCTGCCAAGTGACTGGTTTAAAAAAATTAATAGGGTTTTGTCTTATTTAACCCTTTGACAGAACATAGTGCAATTGGTTTACAATTTCCATAGTATATATACACTTTAATTAATTAATTGATTGATTAATTTTTAAAGTTTGTTTTGTTTTGTTTTGTTTTGTTTCAAGACAGCGTTTCACTGTGTGGCCCTGGCTGTTCTGGACTCACTTTGTAAACCAGGCCGGCCTCGAACTCACAGAGCTCCACCTGCCTCCTGAGTGCTGGGATCACAGGCATGCCCCACTGCTGCCCCGCCTTAGGTATGCATTTTCAATGGAGACCATTTTGACAAATCCTTTGTTTTATCCTCTGCACGAACCCTCGTGGCATATCAACAGGGTCTGGAACGTAAGGTCGGCTGGTGCAGTCTTCACATTTAATTTCCCTTGAAGAGTGCCGCTGAAGTTCCTTCCTGAGGGCTCCCGTTCCTGTCTAGCAGCCCAGGGCCTTAGAGGCAGGCAGGATGACAAGAACTTGTGGGTCTCCCTGGAGCCTCCCTGGGAGTGGCTGTGGGCTTGTGACATCACGGTGTGGGAGGGTGAGTGGAGCTCGTAGATGCCATCTTGCTTGGTGGGAAGGCACTGGCATACTGCAAGTCAGGAGGCATTCAGAAAGTACCGGAGAAAGAGGCAGTGGTCTTTTCTGGTAAGGAGAAATGTAAGGCAGGTCATTCTCCCACCCTTCAGACTCCTCCACCTCTGCAGCTGAGCTGTGGGGCTTCAGTGAGAAGCAGCTTGCTCCCGCACCTGCCTGGCCACCAGGGCAGCAGGCGTCCTCTCTCCTCCTGAGCCCGGAGCAGAGTGGCCCTTCCTGGACGCTGCCACACCCAGGTTCATTCTGCTGCAGCCATGGGGACTTCAGCGCCGGGCCACCAGTCCCCGGGCCACTTCCCCTTCCCGTCGCTAGTGGCGCTAGAGTTCCAATCTCAAGTGCCTGCTTTGTAATTCTTCCATCCTCACTTTTTTCACAGTTGAGTTTCTCTTTGTTATTTCTGTTTATCTGTTTTTCTTTTTCCTTTGCAGTATGTTTCTGCTATTTGGCACTTGGCAAAACTACTTATTTTTTGCTATTTTCTTCGTGCTTTTATATGTTAAATGTATATTAATTATAAATTGCATTAAAATTAAGGGATGATATTTCTCAGAAGAGTCTAGAAATGGGAATCAGGAAGGTTTCCTAACAAGGACAGTACCTGAGGAGTGAGCCTTGTAGGAGGCAATGTATTGGGAAGCCATGCCTTTCTCAACATGCCACCCAAGTTCTCCAGCCTGTGGCGCTGTGACTTTTCCTCCTCTCTCTTCAGCAAATGTCTTTTTTCTCCAGGATGTTTGCTTTGGGAACACCCGAAGGAGTGGGGTTGTACAGCTTCCCCCTGCCCCTGGAATGATTCCCTCTGCCAAGACTGTATCCAGCCACAGACAAGAAGTTGCTTTTTTTCTTACATTGGATGCTAAGGGCTCTTGGTACCTGTTGAGAAGGGCTGGGCTCGCAGTGGGATGCAGTACTCAAAGGTTTGCCAAGCTGGGGACGGATCCTTAGATGAGGAAGGAAAAAAGGAAAGAAGGAAAGAAGGAAGGAAGGAAGGAAGGAAGGAAGGAAGGAAGGAAGGTTCTATGACCAAAAAGTCATAGAACCACATCTGCTTCCCAGCCTTCTGTCTACCTTCCCATGTTCAGTCCTTGGTTGCTCTATTGGATGAGACCCCACCATGACTTTCATCATAATGGCAGGGACCCCAGTGGCAGTGGATGGCCACCTCAGCCCCACAGGGACTGCACACTATGCTGAGAGTTGACATTAAGTGCTGTGGAAACCTTTCAAGAGTTTCACTAGGAGAGAGACATCTGAGTCACGGAGGCGATTGCCACCTTCACCAGTGCTTCATGAGCAAGAAAACCTCAGAGAACAACGGGGGCCATCACAACAGGCCAAGCAAGGGACACATGTGACATAGACTCTCTCCTTCTTAATACATCCTTGTGTCTGGTAAGGAGATATGCCTGTGTGCCCCCATGCACAGGTGTCCCAGGCATTGCCCTAAACTCTCTCTCTGCGTTTTCTGTTTTTAACTATCATTTTTCTTGGGAGCTTTATCAGTTTTTGTCTATCATATTAGACGTTTGACTCTAACAAAGAAATTACAAAAGCTTAAACAAAATAGTAATGGGGGTTACGTGGCAAAAGAAGATGGGAAAAGGGTCATTCCAAGCAAGAATAGCACCTGACAACATCGGGGCACAGGCTCTTCCTTTGTTACCCTACTGTTCTGGAGGCATGGCTTCTTCACATGGTTCCAGAAGGCTGCTGGAGCTCCAGTCATTACATCTAGCTTCTAGCCAGAGAGAAAAAGCATGCATTTCTGCTCTTTATCATGCACGCCACTCCCATTGGTCATTTCTGGGGCTGGGGAAATGGAGTCTTTATTGCATGTGTTCAAGCTCACTCCTACGTTTGCAAAGATGGGCTTCTGGGCCACAGCTGTCCAAGGTCAACATCATTAGTGTTCCTGTGTCCATGCCCACTCCAGCCAACCCTCCATGAGGGGTTTCAAGCTCTGTGGTTCTTGTCTGTAATTCCCCTTGAATTCATCTTTCTCCATTCCTGCTGGCACTGATCCCTGCTTCTTCCCTGTCTCTAGAAGCTTCTGACTCTGATACCCTCTACTACCCTTCACAAGTCTCCAGTGTTCCTGACAGAAAGCTAATTTGTACTCCTTGGAGCCAGCCAGCTTCCACTGCCCAAGGCCAGTAACCCATGATAAGCTAGCTGATTTCTAGCAGGGACAGCCGTAACACATCTCTTCATGGAAGCGCTACTGCTTACAGTGAAAAGCACTGCACCCGAGTAAGATGGCCTGGACCCAAGCTGTCATAGTAGTGTCTGCCTGTAATATGACATGCCTGAGGTCTGGGGGCAGAGATTGCAGATTTTCAGCCAGTCTAGTTTACATAATAAAATCCTGTCTTTAAAAGCAAAACAGGAAAAGTGGTTCTGAGATGGCTCAGTGGGAAAAGGGGCTTGCATTCAAGCCAGACAACCTGTATAGTAGAAGGCAAAGAACTGAGAACCAGGTGCAATAAGCTATCCTCTCACCAGCCAACAAATGTGCTGTGATGTGTACATGCATGCACACACACACGCACACATCATATACATCCATGCACGCATATGTACATGCACACACACCAACACATGTACACATATACATGCACATGTGCAAATGCACACATGCACAAGCATTTATCACACACACATGTACACCCATACAAAGGGTTGGGGGATAGAAAGGAAAAAGAGAAGATAAGGTACAGGAGCAGAGAAAGTTGGGGTAGGGAAGAGAAGGGCAATGAGAAAAGGAGAAGAGGGGAAGGTCAAAGAGAAAAAAGCAAGTCTGGGCCCATTGCCTCTTGGAGCATGGACCCACCATGACCTTGGGCAAGTCACTTACCCTCAGTTCAGTGCTGTGACTATGGCTGGCTCTTGACCAGCCCTGAACCTTTGCTTTGCCGGACCCATGTTCCTGATCTACAGATTGGAGTTAAACCTACTCCCTAGGTGAGTTCAAGAAATAGAAGAGTCACCAGAAGCTGGAGACCCCAAAGCAGAGCCCACATGCTTTCCTGCTTCTCCATAGAGTGAAAGGGCAAGATGGGAGCAGGGGATTCCCATCTGTGGGTAAGGGACTCTGGGAGTGGAGGCCTGAGCCTGGGACCACAGGCGTCCTTGTGGTGCTGTCTTGTGGGTGCTGACCTAGGTTGTGGTGGTGGAAGAGCACAATGTGAGGAATGAATTAGCTTTGTCTTGCACTTTGAGCCAACTGCTTATTTTACAACTTCTTGAGGGCATGCTGTCTGATGTCTCAAAAAAAAAAGTATGATTGGTGTGATTTAAAAAAAAACAATAGTGATTCTCAGAGGCGACCCACTTTCTGTAAGGAGCACAGTTAATATAAATGGCCCACAGTTCTTTAGGGGGTCTGAGATTGGATAGACTTTTCTTGAGAGAATACTGTACACCCAAACCAGTACAGTCAACAGCTATATTTTCTTTTTTTTTTTAACAGCTATATTTTCAAACTTACAGTTAAATAAATGCTATAGTTGACTGGGTAGCAGATTTTAATTAATTATTTTGTCAAATTTAACATGCCATTGTTCTCCTTAGCAGCATTCTTAATGAGTTTTGCTCTTGTTTATAATTTAAATTATGGATTTTATGTAGGGAATAGACATACTGAGGCTATCCAGTATTCCAAAAGTTAGATTGTAATCTCCTGTGATTATCAGCCTGTCACTATGGGACCAACTTGTCAAAGTACACCACAGAGAGGATGCTGGGACCTAGCCAGACTTGGAAGTCTGAGCAGAAGAAAAGCCCTTGCTTCCTGGGCTTGCTGCAGACTCTCAGGATCCTGACTTCTCACAACCATCAATGATCTCAATGATCACTGCAGGTCACTTCCACTTCAATGGTGAAAGCCCAGAGGCCTGAGTTGCGGCCCCTCCCATCGTGATTGAAGTTGCTGTAGGGTTGCCTCTGATAGACACTGGCAAGTCCATTCCATAAGATCTGCCACAGCACTGCCCTCACAGGAGCTGGGAGGTGCTGTCCTGTATTCCCTGGCCCTCCTGTCTTAGTCATTTCCCAGTGAAGTGAGTAGGACAGCAGTCATCTTCTACTTTAGAAATGTGGAGGCTTGGGGAGGTGCATAAGGCAGGATCTAGCCTGGCCTGAGTGTCTTAGGCAGCGAGGGGTGCTATCTTGTGTCCCAGAATCCCAGAGCCCAGGTGCCTAAGCTAACAAGCCAATAGATGGCCGGTATGGATGACAGCTGGGGCCATCCTTGCTTTGGAATTCTGATTCTTTAAAAGTCAGTGAGGAATCAGGCCATTGCTGAAGGGGTGTCTAATAAAAACAGCTTGCCAGCCACCACCATCATCTTCCTTACTGAAACCTCATCTGCAGTTAGACAGGACAGGGACAAAACAGGCAGCCTTGCTGGCTGACCACCAGCTGGCTCCCAGGCTCCCTGTTTCCCTCCTCCTCCATCTGCATGCTGCTTGACTCTGCACACCTGTGGGGCTCACTCCCTCCTCCCTGGGGTTCCCCAGCTCCAGCTCCTCCCTCCATTTGCATCTCCTTTGTTCCCTGCTGATACCTTAGGAGGGTTTCCTGTCCTACAAAGTGTCAGAGGTGGGCTGCAGTTTTCAGGCAACATTTTTGTTGCCTAGCAACATGTTACAAGCACCTTCTTCTGTGTGACTGCTTCCTCTAAAACAGCTGGGGCCAGGGACACTGGGATGAAGGAAGGTCATGAAGAGGAGTAGGGGAACAGACAGACAGATTGACTGACTTGTTTGCGGAACTCTGAGGGAAGCCATTTTTGCTCTTCAGTGGCTTGCTGCCAGATACCTCTCTACTCTCCTGTCATGGATCTTCGATGATGGTCAGTGGTCAAAGCCCTGGCTTGGGAGCCATCAGAGGCTCTTGGAGGTCACTTACTGGCTTGAGAGGCAAGGCCAGCTTGAAGGTTCCCATCTGAGTTGGCTCTCACATTGTCTTGTTTGCTGAGAAGTTGTAGGCCTCCTGGCTTCTCTTATGTAGCCAGCCCCTGAGAGTAGGAGGGGAAGATAAAGGAAACAGAGTGTGATTTTAAGATGAAACGGACCAGGGAGAAAGACACCTGCCACTAAGCCTGAGTGTGACCATGAGCTGATTCAAGAGAAGCCTCCCATGAGTCTGTCTTCTCAAAGATGGCCTTTAAGGGCCAGTGCTACTGGAGATTCTCACTACTTACTGCCTGATCCACCCTGTTAGTGTGGGCTGCTGAGTAGAAGAAGCAAGACAGTGCTCCAAAGATCACAGCCACTCTGAGTGGGAGGGGCTGATATTGCCAGGCCCTGTCCTTCATCTATAGAAGACAACAAACCCTGTGTGGTGGGTGCAGGGCACTTTATATCTTCTCTGCAGGCCCTGAAGCTGACAGAAATGTCTGTGGCTCATCTCATCTTTGTCTCCAGCAAGCCCCTCTCAGTTCAAGAGACAGGGAAAAGAAATTCTGGTGGTGGCAGCCTTTACCCTATGTGGTGGTAGAGGCCTGGGGTTGTGGCCTGAGCCTCAGCCAGGAATACTGTTTCCAGAGGCTACTCTCATGGGTCATGGAGCGTGCCATCTTTGAAGACTTAAAAGTCCATCCAGAAAAAAAACAAAAACAAAACAAAACAAAAATGCCTCTTATGGGGAGAAGTTGTAACTGGCTGTTTCCATCCTTTTCTTCACAAGTACTAAGCTTCAACATCCGAGTAGTGTTCTAGAACCTTCCAGATAAACATGCCAACTAAAGTTACAGAGAACTGGTAGTGGAAAGAACCTATTACCCCTAACATTTGGTCATCCTTTGCTTAAAAGCATGTAATGGCCAGGTCCACGGAAACATTTTAGGAGACAGCATGGGCAAGGAGCCCTGTGCCTGATCCTTAGATAAAGGCCAAGGCCAGCTCTGTCCTCAGGCTGCTCCAGATGTCTCTGCAATGGCCTCTTTCTCAGCTGAGCAAGATGTCTCAGCTTTCTAATGGCTGCAAACTTAGCCAACTAGAATTCTCCCCTTCCCCCCTGGCATCCATTGTTCCTCTTTAGCACCCCACTTCTCTGTGACTAGGGAGGCTTCCCATCCAAGGTCTCAACACCTTGCCCTTGGGTAAATGAGCAAGAAAACTCTTCTCATCCCTCCTTCTGTTTTTATTTGTTCTTGGCCACAGCGTAACCCCCACCTCCCTCCCACACCACCCCTGTCTAGGTGAGACATTTGCTTGCCTGGCCGCCTGCTTTTTATTCTCCTTCTTTCCTTAGGGGTTCTATCCAGGACCAGGGTCTCTGCAGTACTTCCTCCAGGGGTGCCATTGAAACCTTTGTGAATGTAATTTCCTGGGGCTCTGCTTAACAGGGCAACCCTGGCTCTTAGCTCCTCTTCATAGAGATTCAGTCTTTGAAGCCAGAAAGGCAGAAATCCCCAGCAACTTCTCCACCCAACTCCCTGGGCCTTTGCTTTCTTGGAGGCATAATCTGGCCAAGCACAGGACTGAAGACTCAGGCAAACAAGCATACACTCAGTCAACCACTCACTTGATGTTTTCATTATTTACTTTTTTGGAGGTGGCAAAGATTGAACTCAGGGCCTTGCATATTCTGAAGTTTATTTTTATCTTCAGCCCTAGGTTTTTGTTGTTGTTTTGTATTTTAGACCAAGTCTTTCTGTGTAGCTCAAGCTTGCCCTGAACTTATATAGCTCAGACTATCCTCAAACTCTTGTTCTTCCTGTCTCAGCTTCCTGGGGGTTGGGATTATAGGTACACACCTCCACCTCCAAGCAGATGTTTTCTTTTGTAAATATCTCCTGATCTAGTGGCTCAGAGTTGGCACTCGATAAAGGACAAAGGTGGTTCTTCTTAGAATAAAACTACCATCCGGCCCTACCTACCTCATAAAGACAGTGCCAGAAATAAAATGAGTTGAGAAATAGAACATTTTAAGATCACAGAGAAAATATTTTGCAAGAATTCCAACTACTTTAAAAAAAATTGTCTTTGTGCATGAGAACTCAGCCCTCAGAAGCCTCTTTGCCTACAAGTAATGTTCTGTGATGGACAGCGGGTGTCAAAAAAGGCTCAACCATGAGAGAGAAGGCTCCAGACAGGGGCAGGGGCCCTGGGCTGGTGGAGGTGAATGACAACCAAAGACAGCAGAGGCCTGTAGAGGAATGAAATGAGACAGACTTAAAAATGCCATTTCTTCCAAAGCCCCAGTTTATTCCTGCCTCTCCCACAGTTTGCCTGGTGCTGCTGACCTGGCTGAGGAACCGGCAAAGTACCAGAGGGCAGACAGAGCCTGTGTGGAGCAGTGACAGGCGAGCTCAGATGGCACTAGGTCAGGAAAGCAGTTGAAAGGAAAGATGTCCTCAACCTAAAGGAGTCTCCAGAAAGCAGGACCAGTGTGAGCAGCATCCAGGAGTGTGAGCACACAAGTCAGGGCGAAGAAGCAACTGCTGTTGAGGATCAGGAAGAGAATATGGCCTCCTCCTTCAGTGCCAGAGACAGAAGTGGAGTTTCAGTCTAAGGACACAGTCCTTAGCAATTCCACAAAGCCAACAATTCCCAGCCTGACACCCCCACCCCGGTGACAAAGGAGAGCTGCCATTCAGATCCCTGGCTTCTGTTCTCATGTGCCTTGGTATACACAATCTTCATTACAGGAGCTGAGTACCATCCTCCTTCCCATGAAAGAAAGCAAGTCAAGTTCAGGAGAGCAAGGAGGGTGTTCACAGACCTGGAAACCAACCCAGCCCAGGAACAGGTGCCTCAGCCATGGTGCCAGTATGTGTGGCACATATCTCTGGAGGACCTCTCTTCCTCCTCCTCATTTTCCAGGCCAGGGGAGCGGCTGGGGGACTGGGGCACAGGAGAGGCCCATGTTGTGGCCTTAACTGCAGTTTAGAGGGAAGGCACAGGCTCACTGTGAGGCCAGGTGATTTACCTGATGGCCCCACCTTCAGCCCTATACTTCATACCAGCAGAGCATGGATCACCTCTTGGCACTCATTGTCGACTGCCCTGACTCTTGAGGGGATTCCTGGAGCAGGGAGCTTGTCCTGACGCATTTTCTGCCACCCGTATCTCATGACCTAGCAGGTATGAGGAAAGACTGGCTGAATGGTCACTTGGGAAGACATGGGTGGCTTTCTCCTGAGAGTGGGTCTCCCATTCTGTGTCCTTCCTGGAAGCTGGATAAGCGAAAGGAAAATAGAGGAGAGGGAGCAGAAGGAAGAGGGAAGAATGACAAAAGAGAAAAACAAGAAAAAGGAGAAGGTTGGGATCGGAAGATGCAGGGTTAGGAAAGACAGGTTCCAGCACAGGTCCTCTGCCTTCTTACACACTAAACCCCCATGCTGTGATTTGGGGAGATTTGTCTTGACCTGCAAAGCTTCCTTGGCCCTCAACCCACCTCGTCCTTTTCCTCACCTGGGCTCTGCCATCCCACTCATTCTATAGCTCCTCATAA
Organism: Psammomys obesus; assembly: GCF_907164565.1. NCBI lineage: Eukaryota > Metazoa > Chordata > Mammalia > Rodentia > Muridae > Psammomys > Psammomys obesus. The sequence continues at coordinate 62,264,672 of NW_026585644.1, forward strand.
ACACACTGTTTTCCAAAGAAGGTCCCTTGTCCCTTGTGCCTAGGCCCATCTCAATGTCTCAGTGGAACATGGCTTTTGTCGTGTTGCTGTTGTTTGGAGTCCAGCTTCCTGAAGTAGACACCAAGCTCAGCTCTGTCTTCCTTGTTGTCTGAGTCTTGACTGAGACTTAAATGAAGATGCGATGCAGTGAAGAGCTGCGTGAAGAGGGAGTTATGTTTGACCTCTCATGGGATGGTCCCACAAACCTGGGAGAGCTATGGCATGCCTTCTGTCAGAGGGAAAGCCTGAAATGTGAAGAGACAAGCATTCACCACAGCTAGATGTTGCAGGGCTGGTATGGGAAACCTCCCTGTTGGTCTCGGCCCACGCCCTCTTCATCACACATATCCTGCTGCCCCGGAAGGCACCACTGCAAGAACAGTGCTCCTTCCAGGCATTGCTTTTCTCCGTTTCCACACATCGTGTTAAACATTTCCCAATCAGAAAACATGGAAATATTTTTCACAAGAAGAAAGAAACACTGCAAATTGAGAGAGCTTTGCCAGATGAGCCATCTGGGTTTTGATTTAATAACCATCCAAAAAGGTGGACAGCATCCTCTGAGCAGAAGATGGACTGTGGAGGGAATGGCAGCTGGCTTCCCTCAAACGCTGATTCCCCTGGCAAGGTTGGGGCTGGGGTGGGGAGAGTAGAAACAACCAGAGATGCAGGGAAGTGTCACCCAGATGCCCCTGGACTCTGGTGCAGCTGCTCTCTCACTTCCCAAGTGCTGTTAGTGCCTAGGCCTGCAAATGAAGGGCCTAGAAAGATTGGGCTATCAAAGGGAATACTATCTCTAACTCAAAGTTAGCCCTTGAAAAACAGTGTGCTCTCTTTGAGTGTGAAGGGATCAGGGAGTGGCTTCTGTCTGTGTCATAGGACTTGTGCCCAACTTTTTATTTCACATTTGAAGATGTTTATAGAAGAAATTGTCTTTTGGGTGGGAATAAGCAGGAATAGCCCTGATGTCCCTAAGGCATTTACTTTTCAGCTAACTTTGACTTTCAGTGGCCTCTTTACTCACTTCCCGCATTTTCCCAGTGCCTCAGCGGAGGCACACAAGCCCTTGGGATTAGTTGCAATGGCAGGCCCTGGCATGCTGCGGGTATTTGACTCTTAGAGCCAAGTAGGGACCTGGACAAAGGCAGAAGAAAGGACTCTGTGACATGTCTCTCCTGCAGCACTGGCTTATCGGGCTCCCTCTGAGGAGCTGGCAGTAAGTAGCCAGTCACACACATCACCTTGCCATTAGCCAGAGGGAGAGGTCCTATCAAGACATGACAAAGCCAGGCTCCGAGGCTGCTCCCATACCCTGCCCTGCCCTGCCTACTGCAGCTGCTATGTCTGGCTGGAAACAGAGATCAGGTTCCAGACTTTATCTGTCTTCTCACTTGCTGGGAGAAGCTGTTTTGGTCAGTTATTCTTTGGGGCTTTTTGTTGCTTACATGTAAAACTGGGGCAACAGCTCTCACTCTGCTAACTTTGTCTTGCCAGCTTGTGCCAGGGTTCTGTGACTAAATGGCCTGCTCCTGTCTTATTCAATCGTTTGCTTAGCAAACATTCACCCAGTAAAGGGGCTTGAAAAGTAGGAATAACAGCAAAGCCAAATACATGTCATATTGGGTGGGTTTTGCAATAGAGGGGTTGTGGGGAGGGGGGCATCCCAGGACAGGAAGCAGGGGCATGATAGGAGCAGCAGAAATGCAGGTGGGACAGGGTGGAAGATGCTGGCATGTTAGCCACATCTGCTGTAGTTTGGGAGAAGGGGCTCTTGATCAGCAGTAGCAAGTGGGAAGGCTAGGAGATGGAAATAAAGTAAGGCTGTTAAATTTCTGAGCAGATGTCAGAGGAAGAAAGAGGAAGCTTATGGCAGAGGGGCTCAGAGAGGCCCCATGGGTCTGGAGAGATGGTCTTTAGGCACTTTGAAGACTGGCTTTTGCTCTAAAGGACCCAGGAATGTCTGCCATACTCTCTGATAGGCCATTCCCCTGCTGCAATGATACTATGGTGGCCCAAGGTGTGGCTGTGCCAATTCACCAGCACCTCCATGGTCCATGTGAGAAGACGAGATGGGCCATAGTGCTCATCTTCTAGAACTATCTTGAAAGCAAAGCTGACAAGAATTGATGGAGCCTGAGAAGGGGCAGTGGCCCCTCAGTGACACCTGGCAGATGAAGAAAAAGCACTGCAGTGAAGCTGGGCTCTCCTGAATCTTCCTCTCTGGTGCTGGCTTTTCCTCCACGTCTGTACTGCTGTCCTTGCCACTAGGGCAGAGCCCCAGGTGGGAGGCTCTTCCAGAGGACTGATCACATGCTTCCATCTGTGTCACACACAGAAGTCTGATAGCTCTTCCACACTCTGGTAAGATAGGCAAGAGTGATTAGACCTGATTCCCTGAAGACAGAACAGGGACAGGATTTGTCCAAGGTCACAAAGCCATTAAGGTATAAAGGACAATCTTCGGGTGTTCCTCCAGTTCTACCAAAGCAAATCTCACTCAGAAGACTGTGGCACGTCAGCTACCAGTGCTCTGTTAGCCCTGTGCCAGGCACCGCTCTCCTTCACTCAGTTGGAACTCTGTGAACCAGTGTCTTGCTTTTACTGGAATACTGGGAACCAGTGTGCACTATAAGGAAGGACCAAGGATGTGCGGTCTGGTCCCAGAGCCTGTGTTTCATATTGACGGCAAACAACAGGCTAGGGCCTTCCAGCTACACAGAGCCAGAGCAACAGCTGGATAGTGAGGGTGCTGTGTGGTGTGGGCGTCAAGGGAAGAGCTCCGGCCACTAGAAGAGTTTCAGCTGGGTCTTGTAGGATCAGTTAAGAGTGTGAAGATTGTAGGATTAACTGATTGTAGGATCAGTTAATCTGTGAAGATTGAGAGGCATAATCTTGAGACACCAAGAAAACCAGAGGAAGAAGCTTAGAAAGCATGGTCAAAGATGGAAAGGATGGGAGCCAGCTACTGAAGATGCCAAAGAGCAGGGTGATCTGAGGAGAGCAGTGCAGTGGGGTCCAAGGCAGATGCATGCTGTTGGGTTCTTCCCCAGAGACTGAGCAGGGGCCCCTGAACTCATTATATTGTCTGACCATGAGAATCTGAGCATGGACTACAAGTTGAGGGCAATCATCCATTTGGAGGGAGTTCTACAGAAAGTCTGGCTTGAGTCAGTGACATTCCGACAAACAGACCAGCTCTAGGACAAATGGCTGGAGCTACATCACTTGGACCCATCTGGAAAGACTCCTGAAAAGAGTATGCTTTACACAAGTGTCCAAACTCTTTTGGAGACAAGGGAAGAACTGTATTCTCTTTACTTGGGCTTCCTTCCCATCACCCTATTCTGAAACAGGTCACAGCCAGTGTCAAAAAGCTGAGTTCTTATGAATAGTGAAAACCAATTCCAAGCTCAAGGAATTTGGCAGCCATTTTGACAAAAGCTGAAGACAATGGCTGGAGTCATTCTAGAATGCTCTGCTGGGTGACTTGAGCTGACATTGTTTTCAGGATGGCAGAGGGGCAGCAAAGAGAGAGGCATAGTCGTGCCACAGACGTTTAGTGAGCACCTACTACATGATAACCCAGAAAAGGCTACAAAGAGAGCTATTATGTAACTGTAGGGTTAATAAACCAATGGAACAGTATGAAGAACTCAGAAATAGCACCACTTCCACATGGAGGAAGCACTGAAAGTCAGGGGGAGGAAAGCCAGTTTCAGATGAACTACATACAGAGAATCTCCCAAGCTCAGGGAGTGGGGCTTCCTAAACACAAAGCACTAAGTGTAATCAAAATGGAGAAACACAGCTTCGGTGAAGTCCAAAGTGTCCTTTAAAGACACTTGGGAGCTGACAAGTGGCTCAGCAGGTACTGGTACTTGTCAAACCTTGAGCTCTCATGTTCAGGGAGGCCTTCCTTGTTAGTTAAACCTCTCCGAACATGTACTCAGCCACACAGAGGGTGGCTCCTTGCTGACTCTAAACCCTGTTGAGTTGACCGTGGAGATCAACATGTAACTTCATAACAATTGTTACATATATATTTTCTCCCCTGAGATTTTTGTTATTGTTTGCTTGCTTTAGAGACAAGGTCTCTATCTCAGACTCACCTTCAACTTGCTAAGGAGCTCAACTCTTGATCTTCCTGCTCCAACCCCCAAGGGCTGGAATCTACAGGTATTTCCCACAGTCCAGCATTGTCAGTGCTGGGTATCAAGGTCAGGGCTTCATGCATATTAGGTGTCTTAGTTACTGTTCTATTGCTGTGAAGAGATGCCATGACCAAGGCAACTTATAAAAGAAACCATTTACTTGGGAGCTTGCTTACAGTTTCAGAAGGCTAGTTTAGACCCATCATGGCAGGGAACATGGCAGCAGGCAGATGGCTATGGCACTGGAGCAGTAGCAGAGAACTTACATCTTATTTGAAAGATGGGGTCAGGGAGAGAATGACTGTGTCTGATGTGGGCTTTTGAAACCTTAAGGCCTAATCTAGTAATATATTTCCTCTAATGAAGCCATACCTCCTAATCCTTCCCAAAACAGTTCCACCCACTGAGAACCAAGCATTCAAATATATGAGCCTATGGGGGCCATTCTCATTCAGAACACCACACTCGCAAGCACTCTACAACGAAGCTTTGTCCCCAGCTTTTATGTATGCTATGCATGGCTGCAAAAACTTTAATATTTACTTATTTATCTGTTTATTTCTTTTAGTTTTTAAAAATAATATCTTGCTATGTAGCTCAGGCTGGCCTCTGAACTGACTGTACTCCCTCTGTGTCAGTCTCTTGTGTGCTGAGATTGAGGCATATGCCTCAGACCTGGCTTCCTGCAAAGATTTTAAGGTCTGTGCAATCCTGAGCTCTCCCTGCCTCTCCATTTCTGGAGGTGTCTGACTTCACAGGTCTGCCGATGAACTCAAATTAACATAAAACCATCCAGGACACTTCCTAAGCCTTCCCAAACAATTCTACCAAGTAGGGAAAATATTCAAATATTTGAGCCTGTGGGGAACATTCTCACTCAAAGCATCACAGGTGGGTTTGGAATTCTGGTCTCTCTTAACTAGAATTCTGGTTTGGAAATTATTTTCCTTTAGATTTTCTTTTAGACTTTTTTCAAACTTTATTTTATATGTATGAATATTTTGCCTGCATGTGTGTGGAGGCCAGAAGAACTGAAGTTACAAATAGCTGTGAGTCGCTGTGTGGGTTGTGGGAACTGAACCTGGTTTCTCTGCAAGAGAAACAGGTGCTCTTCCCCACTGAGCCATCTCTCCAGCCTCATGACCCTTTAGATTCTTGACAGGTGTACCCCATGGCCTCTAACTTCCAGTGTTTCTGGGGGAAAGTCAAAAGTCATTGTAATTTGTGATTTCTCTATTTGACTTTTACTTCCTCCTCTCTTTCTACTTCCTGGTAGGATCTTCTTCCTTCTCGATGGCATTGGGACCTTCCACAGAAATGCACTTTGCTCTGTGTGGGTTGATCTTTGTGCCTGGGACATTGGTAGAAGTACGGCTTGGAGGAAGTTTTTGGATGATTTCTACAATGATGACTTCCTTCCCTGCCAGTTCTTTCTTTCTGGAGCTGTTATCTGGACCAGCAGGCAGATTTATCAATGTTCTCATACTTTATGTTCATTTTTATTCTTTCAGTTTGTTGCCATTTGGGAGACCTGCTCAATTTCTCTTCCAGCTCCATTCAATTGACTTTCCCTGGTAGAGCACCCATTTTTTTTTCCTTTATTGAAAATAGATTTTTCTCTCATACAGTACATCCTGGCCACAGTTTCCCCTCCCTCCATTCTTGCCTCCTAGGTGCAATGTCTTATTTTTTCTCCCTTGCAATGTTAATTTCAGGTCCCTTCCCCCTTACCCCCCACCCCTGACTAGCCCTGCTCAAGGGCTCTGCTGTGGGAATGATCTGTTTGAGCCTGATTTCTTTTCCTTTAAGTGGCTAGTCTTTGTGCTTCAGGTTTTCTGCAGATGTCTAAAGGTTCCTGGTTGCTTGCATATTTTTTTAAAGTAAGGGACTACAAACTTAATTTTAAGAGATTTGCGGAACACAGGTAGCTGTGTGAGACAGCTCTCCAGCCATAGTCTTTCCTACCTCTTAATTATCTCGCAATATTAAATAGCAAGAAAGAAAGAAAGAAAGAAAGAGAAAGAAAGAAAGAAAGAAAGAAAGAAAGAAAGAAAGAAAGAAAGAAAGAAAGAAAGAAAGGAACCATGGTGGACCCTGGAGGGAAGAAGTAACAATTATAATAATTACTCTTGAATTGAAAGAAAAAAATCATCTTTTCTTCCTCAACCCTCAAAAGAAAACATGAAACTGCTTTCTCCCCCAAATTCTCTATTGCAAAAAATAGCATGGGATTAGTACGTGGCTATGTGGCATGTGGAAACCACTTAAACTGTGAACGGGCTTGGAGCTGCTCTCCCTCCCACAGCCCTGAGTCACCAGCTGATTGCTCGCTCATCACTTCCTGTTGGTGAGCTGCACTGGGTCTCATCTCATCCTATCACAGCAGAGTAGCCACTCCCAGCACCAAGGCCAGGTCAATGCTGGCCTCTCTGTAGCCCCACAAGAGGAGGGGCAGCCGTTGGGCAATTAGTGCATGAGTAGCTTTCTCAGGATCTGTTTCTCCTCAACTCATCACACAGCAAAGGCTGTTGTTCGTTTTAATATATGCTGAATAAAAAAGAAACCAATAAGAATATTTTTAAAAATCATAGGAAAAAAAAAGCAGTTACATATCTTTTACATGTTTCTTTGTTTGCTTGCTTGCTTTGTTTTGTTTTTGAGACAAAGTCTCTGTATCTAGCCCTGGCTGTCCCGTAAGTCACTAGGTAGGCCTGGCTAGCCTCCAACTAGCAGAGATCTGTCTGCCTCTGCATTCCAAGAGCTGAGATTAAAGGCATGAACCACCACACCTAGCTTGCCCTTTGATCCCTGACCTCTGCACCCCAAAATTAACACACGTGTAAGTTGGATGGTGTGGTGCTGAGGGCAAGCAGAAGTTCAAGAACATTAACGTAAGCCTCAAGATTTGCCAGAAAAGGACCGTGGGTCGCTGCAGGCCCAGCGAAGCAACACCATACATGTTACTGTGGCCACACACCAATCTCAGTCAGCTGTTGGGCATTCAAGACTCCCGATGTTTCTTCAGTTGCACCTGCAAATGCTTCCTGCTTGGGGTATGACCACTGTGGGCTTGTGGGCAGGCAGCTGCATCATGGCATTGTGCTCAGACATCAACGGCCTTGTGCCTCTTTGTCGGTGGCCTTAGAGCAGTTCTTCTGTCCGGTTGTCAAGGGCTTCAGTCTAAACTTCAGGACGGTCCTGTGAATGCCTCAGTACCGCCCTGTTGGGGTTGTTCTCTGGTGTCATAACTCCTACCTTTTCTGTCTCTTGCCATTCCCCGTATAAGCAGTCACTGCTGATCTGTGGTGAGCCCTTACTCTGGGCTACACCCTTGCACTGTGCCACTGTTACCTGTGGGTTATTTCAATCTTCCCATTAGCAGATAGGAAAACTGAGTCACGGGGTGATTTAAGTTACTTGTCCACAGCCATGGAGTACAGGGCAGCTGACACTGGGCCGTGCTCTGATGCTGCTCAACCCTCCTGACTAAACTTCAGTGTTTTCAGACCTGGCCCAAGCTTGCTCTCCAGCCAGTCCTCTTCCTGGCTAGCCACACTGCCTATGCCCTTGCAGTGTCTGCTCCTGTGCAGCTGGCTCACTGTGCAGGCTCTATTAGTTGTCTTCTGTGTCCTTCCCATCACTATGGAGTCTTGGTAGGTCACCAATCCCAGAGTCTAGTTTTACAGTCTAGAGCCTGAGAGTCAGAGCCTGTCATCTCTTCTGAACATGCCAAGGGCCTGGTGGAACAGGCAAGGGGGGCAGTGGACAGGTACCTGTCCAAGGTATGTAGAACTGGGCTGATGGGCTGAGGGTAGCACAGTGGGTTTGAGACAGGCTTGGTCCTGAAGTGAAGAGTGAGATGCTAAGCCTGAGCCTCTCCAGAATGGCCAAGAAAACAGAATAGGCCAACCTGTGGACATGAGCCTGGAGGAAGCAAGCAGCCAGGCTAGGAGAGTAGCAGAGCATGGCTGGGAATTGGAGGGAGCCTATTTTAAAACAGGGATGATGATGCTGGAAAGATAGCTCAGCAGATAAGAGCACTGTCTACTCTTCCAGAGGACATAGCACCCACATGGTAGCTCAAAGTTTTCTGTAACTCTAGTTACATGGGATCTGACACCTTCACTCAGACATACATTAAGGCAAAACACCAATGCACATGAAATATAAATAAATAAATAAATAAATAAATAAATAAAAGAATCAAAACAAAGTAACAACGATAATAAAAACAAGGGATGACAGGAAAATTAAAGCTATCTTTAACTCTCCCCACAAGTTCCAGGTGTCCAGGCCCTTGTACAGGCAACAGTACAAAGGGCCTGTCACCCACTGATGATTTGGGACTGGACTTGAGGGTGGTAGGTAGTTGCCACCATCTTGCTCCTTGCTCTACACACCTACCTCTAGGATGGCTTCCTTGCTCCATGCTCCATCTTTCTAAGCATCCTGCTCCCCACAGACCTTCCCGGAGAGCCTTGCCATGTTGTATTCCCTCTCCCATGGAACCCAGAATTGCCTCCCAGCTATCTGTTTGTCCAGGTCAGAAGGAGGGTGAGCCCCTGTGAACATGCTGGAGCCCACTGACTATGGAGTCAGCTTTAAGACAGACCCAAGGCACAATGGCCTCGTCTATACACACAGGAGATGCCAGTCTTGGGACTCATCACTGTCTTAAAGAAAGTCATCATTGGTGTATGTGTGTATCTTCTGTCTAGGAGCCTGTGGTTTTAGATTAATCATATCCACAAACATTTAGAAAGTCAATTTAGAAGAAAATTTACATTTTATTCCTGCATGGTTTCACCCAAAGCTGTCCTACGGACAGTAAAAGGAAGTCTACAACGGGTTGCAAATCATAACAAAACATTTTGCCTCTGGGATGGAGCTGCTGCTGCAGGCAGAACCTGGGTCGGCTTGGAAGCAATGTTTTCGGGGGTCTAAAAGAGAGGTGTCACATTGTATCTTCCTCAGCAAATATCTCATGTCTGCCCCCTCTAGATTGTCTTCCACAGCCTCTGCTTGCAGAAACAGTGGCTTCGTAGACTAACACCTGTCTTCCCTATGCAGGTACCATGACCAGCAGGACGTCACTAGTAACTTTCTGGGTGCCATGTGGCTCATCTCCATCACGTTCCTTTCCATTGGCTATGGGGACATGGTGCCCCACACATACTGTGGGAAAGGTGTCTGTCTTCTCACTGGCATCATGGTGAGTACCGCCTCAAGGTGTTTCAACAGCAGAGAGGAGCCTTCCTGGGGAGGAGTAAGGTGCTAGTCTCTGGCACTCATGCCTATCCCCTGCATATCAAAAGGCAAGTGTGAAGTGTGCAATCCTAGTTTTCAAAGCCCACCCCCAAAATGAGTTGGAGTTGGGTGCTACTCTGACCCTCTGCTCACTGCCAGGGAACACCAGGCTTTTAATTCACCATGCTCCTTCCTGTGTCCCAGCACACAGTTCTGTGTCCTTCCTGTGTACCAGTTCTGATCAAGTTTAGCTGGAGCTCAGAATAGAACACTGAGCCAGCCTGAAGGGACCTGTGCCTTGAATGGGATTAGCTGCTGGCTCCAGTCCTGGTTTGCCCACGCAGCTCTGGACCAACTCTTGCCCTTTCCAGGCTTTGCCTTCCACACTTGTTCATTGGAGCTCTGGCTCTGAGTGCCAGATGCCAGAACGGGTATGCGATAAGGCCAAGGTCTCTAGGCACCCAACATCAAGGTCTACTTTTTCCCACCCTCAGCCAAATGCCTCAGGATCTAGAGGCCTCTCAGACACATGTGTTTCTGCCTTTCACTGGGTCCTGTGCAGCATGCAGGAGGAATGTGGTGCAGGAGTTAGACACCGGACTGGGATTTTCACTATGCCCTCACAGTGGCCTCTGGGAAGTCACTCAGCTACCACCTGTGGAACCTGTACTCCCCTGGGTAAAGTGAAGCTGGACACATGACTTCCCTCCTCACTGGCTTGTAGACCCCAAGAAATAACTGCTATGAAAGTTCTGGGTAACCAGTAAGAGGTGCATCAAGGCTGTTGAAGCAGCTGGGGCTGGGAAGTACTTTAGGAGTCGGACTGGCAGAGTCCCCCTTTGATGTTCTACATGGAGTCGTAGAATCAATACCAGACTTGTTTCATTCATTCACCCCTGCTGAAACCACATTCCCAGAAGAGGAAAGACCCTAAAGAAGGACACACAGCTCTGCCTAGGGGCATTGAGGCACAGATAGGAGGCCTGAGTGTGGAGACCTGGTTCTAGGTCCCCACGGGCTGGACCCTCAGGCCTCCCAGCACTATCCTGCTCTGCAGCCCATCCTGCTGCTGTGACACCTGTGACACCCTCCTTTCAGGGCTCCTCTGATTTCAGCCTCTTCCTCACTGTTCCCAGGAAGCAGGACAGCTCTTCCTGTGAGGCAGTGACCTGTGTCTGCTGAAGAAAAAGTTCCAGCTAACCTCCATCAAGGGAGGGCAGACTGTACCTCTCTACTCAGGCTGGTGGCCATCTGAGCTGATGTGGGTGGGCAGGAACCAGCCGGTCACTAGGAGCAGAGGAGACCCCAGGGCAGTGGGATGGCTGGGCACAGCCTCCTTTCCAACTCCCAAGCAGGGCAAGCCAATGTGAGCAGGCAGTCTTGAAACAGCAGGTAGTAGCAGAGGCATAGTGCCAGGCTGGGATAAATCATGGCAAGTGTAAGGCTTTAGAACAAACACCTCCCATCATTCAGTAGGAGGTCCGTCTGGCAAGACTCCAATTGTCACCAGGAAACCAGGCAGAAAGTCTTCCTACCAGAAAGGAGTGAAATGCCACCTGAAGGCTGCGGCATTCCTTTGAGACTTCTGGAGTGGGCTTCAGCCCCACCCCAGCTCTCAGGCAGAGCGCCCAGAGCCTTGCTGCCAAGAGGCAGACCAGCCTTCATTAATTTTAAATACCAGCCATTCTCCCTCTCAGCATGAAGCTGTGCCCCATCCAAGAGGCTGCCCAGGCCCGCTCTTTCCCTGGCTTGCTGGTATCCTGTCTCCTGGCTTCTGCTCTAAAGGACAGGAAGGACTGGCCCAAGACCCCCCCCCCCATACCCTCACACACATCCTTCCAGCACCCTCTGTGGCTGCCTGGGCCACAATATTCCTTGTGGTTTCCAGTGGGATGATGCAAGCAAAGGACCCCACACTGCCCTCAGGTGTTAAAATTCTAGCACAGGCTTTTCCTGGGAGTGCCATACATAAGGCCCAGCTCCAGGAATATAAGCCTTTTCTCACAAAGGCTCCAGCTTGGGATGGTCCCTTTGTCCACTGTGTCTTTACCCATATTAAATGCCACTCACTCTGGAAGCCTGGTAGCTTTTTTTTTTTTTTTTTCCCTATTCAACGTGATTCTCCAGCTGAGTCATTCCTTTCTAGGGGCTTACATTGCTAAGGCCACCCCTCCCCAACATGATGTATATCTCCTGATTATTATTCCAAGGGCCTTGACTAAAGGTAAGGCATCCTGTTTGGTTACCATGGACACCACCAAGGCCAAGGCAAGGGCTGCACAGGAAGGGAAAGTGAAGGATTTAGTGTGCCTGCTGCAAATGGCCTTAATCATTGTTTTCCTTTGGCAATCCAGCAACTGCATAATTATCCACCACTAGGCAGGGCATATAGCTATCTGGACAACTTGACACTGTTGGCATAGGCCTGGAGCACTTGAGAATTCACTCATTAACACAAATTTACCTTGGGTTCCAGCATCTTCCCATGAGGAAATTTTCAGGGTACTTTACAATGTAGTTAATATTCAGCACCCAGAAGGGAAACAAGGTTTTTTTGCTTCTGTGGGCATCCAGGGGAGCCTCAGTGTCCCCAGAGACTTTGCAGTGGTAAGTATGTCAGTGACTCCACATCCCAGATCTGGATGCAATCTGCCATCCTGATGTGGGTTGTGGGCAAACAGGCCTGGCACCTGTCTGGTGGGACAGTGAGCTTTCCCCAGCAGGATCCTGTGAGATGAAAAAGAGGTGACACAGACCAAGTGACATTGGGGCAGTATAGGGAGGGCTCATCTGTGTCCTATCCAGTGTGGCTCTCCTCAGCACCTGGGTTTTGAAGCTGCTGATGGTATTTTGGCTGCTCCATAGAATCTGTTGCAGCACCAAGTAGGCCATAAACGCTCCAGGCAGCTCTCCTCCATTTGTCATTTTCATTTATGTTTTATTTCCTTTTATGCCTCTTAAGTTAAGAACGCTGCATACTTTCCCCCTTGGGATACTTGTTTTTCCAACGTCTAAGATTTTCCGTCTGGATAGCTTTCTTGGAAACCAGAAGTAGGAGGCCTGGTGTGGAGCAGTTGGGGTCCAGATTTGTGTCCAAATCTGCTGATGAGTTAGACATGTTCACCCCTCCAGACACCCCTTCTCTGACCAGTCTGCGTCCTCTGCTTATCTGTGTATCTTGTACAGTCTGACCTTGTTAGAGGTGGGTCTCTTGTGTGGGAACAGGACTTGGGTAGAATGGACTGAAGATTTCCATTGATGAGAGTGGATTCAGGTCTTAACATCTGACGGCAAGAGGCCAAGTCGTAGATTTGCTCCTTGTTGTGATCCCACAGGGGTCACTACAGCAGTCGCCACCTTTCTTATCTCACCCTACCCTCTCCTTACATGCCCCTCTGTCCCCCTCTGTCCACAGGCCAACACTGAGATTCTGAACCAGCACCTCATGAACTTCCCACACTACCGTTAAGCAGGCCCCTGATAGTCCACTTGCCACACAAAGCTGCACAATGGCCAGCCAACTCTTGCAACCATGTCCAGGTGGTTAAAACAACTCTGGGGTCACTCATGGGAAGCAAGATCCAAGGGAACATAGAGTGGTGAACCTCGGACCCATAGGGATAACCAGGCTGGCCACTGGTGTGGGGTGGAGGGGACTCATGGCACTTCCTGGGTGTCCTCTAAAGACCTTTGGCTTAAGTTCTTCATTCTTCCTTCTCATGCTCACTAACTGCTTTTGTTGTTGTCATTGTTGTTTGTTTTGTGTCTTTCTATCCCTGGCCTTCTCCTTTTCTGTTTTCTGGTTGTTTTCTATCTCACTCTCCATCCCTCCGCTCTCACTTTTCTCTTCCTCACTTACCCTGGACCAGCAGCCTGGGGCTTAGTGCTCCTCACACCATCTCCTGAGGGTTGTTGATGTTTGCCTCTTAGCAGACATTAATAGCTCTGGCATCGTCATTTGTGATCTCCATAATTACATCTAAAAGAAAGCAAAGAGTGCTGGCTGGCAAGATGGTACATCTGCTAAAGGAATCCTGCCATGCCTGATAACCTGAGTTTAATCCCCAGGAACCGTAGGTAGAAGGAAAGAACTGGTTTGTTTGCTGTTGTTCTCTGACTTCCATGTGTGCACCTTGGTACTCACACATACACACACACACACAAATAATTAATCTAATATGGTCTTCATTAAAATTGTGTGTAGCTACTGAAGTTGGAATGATGTTAAGATGATAGCATCCTCCAGAGAAATGTCTATGAGCAAGTATTTACATTTTTAAGTTGAATGAAATTAGGCACTGAGATTTAGTCTACTTTGCTGCCTCCATACCCAACCCCCACACAAAAGTATCTTTCTCATGTAAGATGGGTAGTTCCTTAGTTAAAGTACTGTACTTTGTGTTACCAGTCCTCTGCAGTCAAGCAGGTAGGCTGTGGTCCAGGGCTGGAGCTGCAGGGCTCCTGTCTAGACCCCAGCAGCTGGAGCATGACAGTTGTTTTAATGATGTTCCCAAGACCCATGTAGCAAAAGGGGAACTCACTCTTCAGATGTCATACCTCAGCTTTCTAGGATGATTTAAGTGGAATTCTTTTTAAACCTAGGGGAACCTGGGGAGAGTCCTCTCCCTCTGATGTTTCATTTTTAATGCTAGGACACATCCTTCTTTTTGGATGTTCCACATAAAGAAGACGGATGATGCCTGCTTCGCTTGGGGTAGGGGCATGTATCCTCCCTCCAGGACAGTTTCTTTTAAGCTATTTTTGCTTTTGACAGCCTGGCCAAATTGATTACAGCTATAGACGAAGCTGTCCAATTGCCCATATCCTCTGAAAATTGGGCATAAAGTCTTCAGCAAGTGACAGATGCCAAGAAAACACAGCTATCTCCAAATGGACTGGGAAAATGAGGCCAGAAAAAAAAAAGTTCACAAACTGGGAGTTGTACTTGGATTGGGTGGCCATGGACAGAGCATCACTTACCTGTGTTGATGGGATCCTTGTGGCATCTCACACAGGGTGGCCTTCATCAGGGGAAGAAAGGGCAGCTGTTATAAAATACATTTGTCCCAAGTCAGCTCTAGATTGCAGCATTTCTGAGAAATAGTCTTCTCATTTCTCACACATAGTATAAAACCTATTAAGCCAAAGTGTTATTGGTGGATTCCTTTATCCCAGAATCTCAAACTGCTAAGCTAGGCTCTGTGTTTCACTTTATGGCATGGGTGAATCCCTGTTGACATCCCCAAGTCTTCCACTTCTCTCCATAGAGTCTGCTCAGTGTGGTGCTCATGTTTAGGGAGAGAACAGTGATCTGTAAGCAGAGTCCAGGGATGGCGTCCATGAGCCATTAGAGAAGGGAATCTATCTCCCTCTCTCAGGACTCACAGGCCACCAAGCAGCACAGAGTAGAGTGATTCTAAACCCAGGGACACACCACTTTCCTGTCCCTGCTCGTTGCTCAGATTGTCAAGTGCATAGCTAAAATATGAGGCAGGAAAGGCAGCCCTGCTACTGTGTGGTTCAGCTCAGGCCTGCGGTTTTGCTTTTTCTTGCTGTGTTTTCCTGCCAGGGTTGGGAAATGGGGCTACCTGAGCAGACTACGAACATTATTCTGGAAAGGCTGGGGGTGTTCTGGGTCACTTAAATCTTGGCTGTAGGCAGAAGTGTTCTTACCTTTAAAATCCCTGTATGTTGGTGAATGCATGATGCTCCTTCTGAAAGCTGATGCCTTGTGCTGAGTCACAGCCTGGAGCCTCAGGGAGGAAGATCCATACGTGAGACAGGTACCCTAGTCAGTGACCATCATAGTGCTCTCTCTGGAGGCCATATTCATCTTTGGGGAGAATGTATTGCCTCTTCATTTGGCTATTCTCAGGACTCTCAACCGCCAGGTGTGGCCTGCACACTGCAGTCCACACAAGGATTTCTTTCCCCTGGGCCTGCTGGTGTGAGCTTGGACACATGAGACAGACAGACAGGGCCTCCATGTGCTGGACTCTCTGTCACCTGCCACACTGCATAGGAGCCTGACTACCCAAGGGTTGAATCTCCCCACCCCCACCCCCACCTACCACACATACATACACATAAAGACTCATTCTAGCCATACAGCACTGAGAACTGGCCAGCTCTGTGAAGAATCAGTTCCCACAGGTCAGCCAGGGCCACAGGCAAAAAGCATTGCCAAGCTCTTCTTTAGTGGGGTATCAGGGAGCAAGCAGATTTCAACAAGCTTTATGCCACATCTTGACCAGTCAGAGACTCGGAGTTTATACCCTTCCCTTGAAATGCTCACACTGAGCCTGGGGCACACTGAGTGCTGTGCTTTGCCTCCTAACTGTGTGTTCTCTCTCCTGGGGCCTTCTGACGTCCTCCCGCAGGGTGCAGGCTGCACTGCCCTGGTGGTAGCTGTGGTTGCCCGAAAACTCGAACTCACAAAAGCAGAGAAGCATGTTCACAACTTCATGATGGACACTCAGCTCACCAAACGGGTAAGACACCTTGTGCTCCTGCCTTCATGTAGGTTCACAGCTGAAGTGGGAGCTGGTCAGAAAGAGACCCAGACACCCAGTGTGGCTTAGCAATTCTCTGAGAGCAAAGTTGGGAGAACCCCAGCTCAGGCACAGCCCCTACTTGATGTCTGAATCCCAACAAACCAGGTGAGCCCACCACTAAGTCACTGCATGCTTCAAGGAACCAAATAATTTTCCTGATAATTAGATCAATAGCACACAGTGAAGGAAGCCACCTCCCTGCCAAATCAGGGACCTCCCTGGTCAAATCAGTCATCCAGTGAGATGCTGTGTTTTTGTTTATGCTCAAATGTTTTCATGATTCTCATTAAGTGCAGTGGAGAATCTTAAAATTATACTAAAGATGTATCTAAATCCAATCCCTTTTAAAAGTCATTTAAAGAGGTTATTCCAGTAGAGCCCACATTCTGAAATATTGTTTTTCATCAAAATGTCTTCATCCAGTTTTCTCCCTTTGGGCTGTCTGGATAATGGCTCTCACTTGCACCCTTATAAATGCAGCTTAGGAAGAAGATAAATTGAAAATGCAGGAATAGGGCCATCAGCTGCTGCTCAGATATTCCCACTGAATTGTCAGAGAAAAGGAAGGCCATTTAAGCTAGGCACAGTGATCTGAGAATGCAAAAGGCTGAGGCAGGAGGACTCCGACAAGTTTGAAGCCAACCTGGGCTGCCTAGCAAACCCTGCTTTAATACAAAATTTAAAAAAAAAAAAAAAACAAGCAAAAAGTAATAAGGTTCTTTTAGAACAGAAAAGAATAAGGCTTCTAGGACAACAGGCCAAATGAACTATTTCTTTAAGGGTAGCTTTAAGGAGCTATTTCTTTAAGGAAAGTTTTAGCTTTCTAGCAAGACTCTTATAACAAATGGCAGCCTGAAGGAAGGTCAAGTGTATGACCTCCTGAAAGACTGCTCTTCTTACGAACCAGGACCCTGTGCCCTATACAGGCTTTGGTCCCCAGGGAGACTCTTCAAGAGGACACGAATCTACCAGCAAACCCACAGTATTAGTTGGGAATTTTGAATGCTAGAGAAACTCTGTTGTGATCAACATTTCAAAGCTATAAAAATGTGTTAGAAATAGAGACAGGCAGGAAGAGAGAAGAGTAAGAGACCCCAAAAGGAGCAGATGGGCCCTCGGGGAAGACAGCGAGTGTATGCGGTAGCCACAGCCTCTGAGCTTCTCAGCAGAATTACTCATGGTGTTTGATTGTTGAGTCTTTGATTGGGAGTTCTTTAAAGAGCTGCCATAGATAGGAACCTGTTCAAGCAAATCTTGCCATATCATTGGCATTCAGACCATAAGATCATCAAGGCCCCAAGCCACCACCAGACAAAAGAAAACACAGAGCTCCAACATGACAGCATACAACACTGTCACCCTTCAGCACTCACATCAAATGCTGTGTGGACCCTTATCCCCAGCACCTCCCCAAGCCATAGCCAGGCTCTGCACCGTGGGGAAGGCTAGGGTTATGAACTGTACCAATGCAAGTGTCATCCTGAGTCAACTCAGCTCACTGCTTTGAAACCCTAAAAGTGAGGGAGAAAGGTTTTGTCTCCAGCTCTTCCCAGACGTTGTTTGCCAAGAGCAGAGACATTAACAGTCTCTGTTTACTCTGGTGGCTTTTTAAAGGCAAGAGTATACTTTGTATTTTCATGCTATTCCTTTGTTCTTTCCATTTTTCACCCAGTAAATCAGACACCAGAGGAAAATAAAACCAAGGAAAGCCAGCTCTTTCGTGTGCCAGGAAAATAAGCACATTTTTTTTTTCTGCACTATAATTGTGGAAGGAGATGAGGTTGTGGTTGCTAATTTCAATCTTTCAAAAATAATTCACTAAAATCCTGTCCGAGTTCACTTACTTTTGGAGGAATAGGGCTGGAAATCAAATCCGCAGATATTTGTTGCCCCTCTGAGTGCAGGGTTCTGTCTTAATTCAATGACATCTCACTGTTCTCAGAACACTTACATCTGCTGAAATGGCCCTTTAATATCTTATATCTTTTCCCAGAGCAATAAACACAAGAGAACAACTCTCACAGAGGGAGGTTGAAAGCTGGTGTGAAGGACACTTTAGAAAGGCCCTCCTATGCAGCCTTGACTGACCTAACACTGGCCCTGACCTCTGGCCACTAGGAAGCCTAGAGGGTCCTCACCTGTCCTTCACCCTTTCCAAACAGCCTGTGTGTCCAGCTGGAGTGACTCATGGGTCAAAGAGAGGTAAAGCTCAGGTCTCTTCCCGAGACTCCAGTGAAGTCTCAGAGAAAGGTCCAGTGTGGAAGGAGCTGCCAAAGCCCATTGCCATTTGGTAATGGATGATTAGTAGGCTTCCCGATCAAAGCAGATATATGCTATGTTAATCCCTCAAACATCTAAGCAGAAAGAAAACATGAACGTAGCCTGTGAGTCATTCTCATGTTAGTTTATCTAGCCTGTCAGGCTTCACCCAGAATTCCCAGGCAGCACTAGGGTGTTGGCACTAGGGAATGAAGGCAGCCTGGTGGCATGGAGGACGGACTTACTTCTGACTTTCCCAAACCCAGCAGATGTCTCTTTTCACCTGAATAGCTTGCCAACCTCAATGGCAACGTCGCTTCTGTATTTAGTGAGATCACTTCCCACACTGACTTTACAGTTGCTGCTGCTGTTAATCTATAATTATAACTTACTGCCAGCTCCTGGGCTACTTGATAATGTCTAAGGAAGTGACACGTAGCAACACTGCATGGACAAGAGATGACCCATGTACCTCACCAACTCCCCCACCTGTGGCTGGCTCTCCAATCAATTTAATAAGCATGTGCTGCTGGCTTGGGGTGGCCTCCCTCTCCTTGCAGAACAGTTCCTTGCTACACCCCATAATCTCATCGAACTACATTTCCTATGAAATCAGTGAGTAGAGCCAAACCCAGCAGCCCTGAACTGCTTCCTCTCTGACTTCCCAGGCTGCTTACAAATGTCGATGTCGCTCTAGCACCTGCCAGTTTTGACTGGTCTGTACCTTGCAGCCCATAGGCCCCTCACTTAGCTGTTCAAACATGATGACCGCTCCCAGGCTCCTCTTACCCCATCTACAAAGCACCCTCTTCCTAGTTTCCCTGCCCCAAGGTCTGTGTGTCCTACACCCACTTGGGGCCTCCCAGTCATCCTGCACTTTGCTTCCCCTTGGGTCCCCTTAGGCCAAATTTCACCCTGAACATTTCACTACCACATTCAAAAACCTCAAGCAATCCCCAGGACCTACTGAACAGTCCTGAATAAAGCTTGAACTCTGAGAAAATGTCAAAGGCTGGGGGGGGGGGGGGGGGGAATGTTTCCAGCAGGCTTATTCAAGGACTTATTCAGGCTTATTCAGGGTGTTTTCCAGGAGAGCATAATGCAGTGGCTGTTCTGCAGACATGGAAGGCTAAGGAACTCTAGGCAGATGGCCCGCAGCTCCATGGTTCATGAGTAGGTCTCCAGAAGAGCTCTTTCTCTGTAGAGTTCATGAATCAATCATGCCATTACTAGGAATGTTAGTTTTCCCAGAAGAGGATTACATATGACATTCCTAAAAAGGCTGTGATCAAGAAAGATAGTGTTTCTTTCCTGACAGTAGCAGAAATGCAGGGTGCCAGAACAGGAAAGATTCTGAGGATAAGCAGGTCAGAACCAGATGTGAACTCTCAGGTCCAGACAGGGGTAAAGGGCCAGATACCCAACATGCTAGTGCCTGTCCAAGATCCTGTTTGTCCACAGGAAACAGTATCACTCCAGCCACTATCTCATGTGGTCAGTTCCTTGAGCTTTGCATGGCAGTTAAGGTTCTGGCCTGCTGAGGGAGGAGCAGGTTTGAGTCCACATTAGCCAAAAGAGTGTCACATTAATAGCACTGTGAGTGACCTGCCATTCATCAACAAGTTGCTAGGCTAGAGCTCAACTCCAATACTGAACCGCAGAATCCATCTCTCTGCTTCTCTCCCCATTCTAAACTCCTGCCAAAAATGAGGGTGGAGCTCCTTCTAGGTGAGGCAGGGAATATGGACTATGAGGAAGAAAGGAAGACAAGAAGGGAGGGAAAAGAGGAGAAGAGAGAGGGAAGAGAGGAGAGGAGAAAGAGAAGAGAGGAGAGGAGAAAAAGAGGAGAGGAGAAAAAGAGGAGAGGAGAGGAGGGGAGAGGAGAGGAGGGGAGG